>NW_006442509.1:1568995-1590089 GCF_000325575.1 Pteropus alecto
TTAGCGTCGTAGCGGGCGTTGGGCTCAGCGCCCGGGCACGGGCCTGTGTGCACCACGTCCCGTGTGGCCTGTGCCGCAGATGGTGGTGTTTGATTCACGTTCACGAGAGGAAATTTTGTCGAAGAATATAATCATCTAGTGAAATGAGCATTTTATTCGAATTTTACCTAATGAAAATAACTTATGATTTTCCTGATTGTGTAGTTGAGTATAGACTTTTTTTCTGGAATGCCTAAGTTTTTTCTTCATTTATATTTTAGGTTATTTTTTGCTTGTGGCTTTGCTGTACATTTTTTACAATGAAAACTTTTTAGATTATTTTTTGACTTACATACGAGAACACCTGCCCTTTGCTGGTGTGCTGCCACGTGAGTTGTCACGTGTGCAGAGACCCCCTGGGACCCAGCTAGCCTGGCGCCTTCCCTGTGCGGGGACCCGCAGTGCGGCCCTGTGAAGCCTCTCCACTTCCTCCTGGTGCGTTTGAGGCCCATCCTGCTGTTGGACGCATTAGTAGCTGCTTCCCCCTCACTGCCGAGCTGTGTTCGCAGCCTGTGTGTGCCTCGGTTTACCCATTCATCTGCTGAAGGGTCCCTGGGCCACTCCCAGGCCCCGACTGTATGCGCAGTGCTCCTGTCCTGTGGACAGTGCGTGCAGGGCTGTGTGGGTGGGCATTTCATTCTCGGGATAAACGCCAGGGTGGGGGTTTGCAGCATCTCAGGGTAGTTTATGTTCAGCTTCCGCATCAGCGTGGCCACGGTGTTTTCCAGGACGGCCGCACAGCGTGAGTGTTGCAGCTGCTCTGCGTCTGGTGTCTTGGGGACTTGGAGCGGCGTTCCGCTGGATGTGAAGTGGCATCTGTGTACTGTTTGCTGAGGTGTCTGTTAAAGGGTTGGCTCATTCGTAACTGGGATTGCTTGTTGTCATTGTGTTGTGAGAGTTTTTTCCTATACTCTCGATGTGATGCCTTTGTCCGAATGTCGTTAGCAGATGTTTTCTGTCTGCTCTCTCCTCATGGAGTCGTATGCACCAGCCTGTTTCTCATAGATCATGCCAAGAGTTTCATAGTTTTAGCCTTGACTTTGAAGTCTGCGGTCCAATTTTAGTCGATTTTTTATTATGGTCTGAGAGGAAAGTGGAGCGTTGCTTTTCTGAGAGTTGGTACCCAGGTTTTCCGGCTCTTTATTGAAAAGATTGTCCTTCCTCCTTGTGTCTCTGTGGCTTTGTCCGCGGTCGGTGAATAGGACTTGTGCATTTGCGTCTGGACTCTCTTCTGCTCCCCTGGGCTGTCTGTCTGTCCTTCACCAGTGGCCTGATTAATGTAGGTTTATGTTACATCTTCACTTCGGGTAGTGGGGATGCTCCCAGTTTTTCTTCTTTTTCAAATTATTTGGCTATTCTGGTTCCTCTGTCCTTCAGTATAAATTCTAGACTCCTGCTGCTTCGAGTGCGGTTGTGTTAAATCTGTAGATCAGTGTGGGGAAAACTGGGAAGGAAGATGGTTCGGCCAGTTTGGAAACCCATCTGGCGGTTCCCCAAAGTAGACAGAACAGCTCTCTGACCCAGCGATCCCACTTCTGGGTGTTTACCTGGAAATGAAAACATATGTTTACATAAAACCTTGTCCACAAATTTTCCTGTCTCCATTATTCATCATAGGTCAAAAGCAAAAATAATGCAATTGCCCAGTAATTGAAAAATGGATAAATAACGTCTGGTATATCCATAAATGGAATGTTATCCAGCTATAAAAAGGAACGAAAATCTGACATACGTGCCACAGTGTGGCCAAGCCTTGAAAATGTCATTGTAAGTGCAAGAAGCCAGCCATCAAAGGCCATATATTGTATGAGTCCATTTATATAAAATGGCGAGAATAGGCAAATCTGTTCAGATAGGAAGCGGGTTAGTGGTTATCAGGAAGTAGAGGGGAGTGGAGAGGGACTTGCTAGCGGGACAGGGCTTGGGGCTGATGGCAATGCCCTCGAGTCCGCGTGTTGGTTGTATGGCCCTGTAAGCAATACTAAAAGTCAATTGTATACTTTAAAAGGGTAAGTTTTGTGGTATGTGAATTATATCTTAATAAAGGCATAAAGAATTGACATCTTAGCTACACTGAAACTTCCCATCCGTGACCTGGGCATGTCTCCCCGTGTGTTTACATCTTTTGAAGTCTCTTAAGCGTGTTACAGCTGTCAACGTGCAGATGCTGTCAACGGTTCGTGACACATCCTGGCTTTTTTAGATGTTGCTGGATTCAGTTTGCTTACATTTGTTGGTGAGGGACATTCAAGGGACATTCATCTGGAGTTTTGTGTTGTCTTGGTCTGGTTTTGGCTTCAGAATATGAGTTGTGACATGTCCCTCGTCTGTTTTCGAGAAGAGATTATGCATGGCTGGTATTTATTTCTCCCTTAAATATTTATAAAAATTCGCCAATGAAACCATCTGGGCTTGGTGGTCCCTTTTTGGGGCAGTTTTTGGTGCCAGACTTGGTGTTTCTGGTGGCGTTAGTGGAGTGTGCTATAAAGGTCAGTCAGACCCAGTGACTGTCGGGTCCACGTGTTCTGTGGTCCGGCCGAGCTTCTTCCTGCTTGTTCCCTAGCCGCTGACGAGGTGTTGAGATCGCTCACGAGGACGGTGGTGTGTCAGTTTCGAAGCTCCGTGCGGTGAGGTGAAGGGACCTCTGTCCTGTGGAGTTGGGCCATGTCCCCAGCAGATCCAGGATGTTCGTCCTCTGACGGGAGCAGTCACACAGGCTCACGTGTTAATCTCGACGAGAGCTGCTGTTGATGTCACTTCCCTGCCCTGTTGGCTTTTCTGAAACTGCTCATGGTGTTTCGAGGTTCCTTGTTTTAGGGTGCCCCATTGGCCCATGCGGACTAAAACGCGGTCACCGGTGGGGTGCTTTTGTCCTTTGTAAGGAAGCTGACAAACTGGGGAACGGATGTTCTCAATGAGAAAAGCAAGGGCAGGCTGAGAGTCAGCGGCCGCGCGTTTTCTCCTCGTGTCTGGGGTGAAGTGTGCCCCTCGAGCGTTCTTTCCAGGCCCAGCCCGCGTGTGTTTGGAATCAGGGAGACACTGGTCTGTCCTGCCTCGGGGAGGGCACTGCTCCCAGCGTCGCTGGCTTGCGGGCCCTGCAGTCGTGGGGTGGCACGACCAGGCTGCCTTTTCAACTCCTGCTCCAAACAGCTGGATGGAGGCCACTGACCACAGGGCCCCAAGAGTGCTTCGAGCTCACTTTGGCCCTGGTGACAGGCTGGTCCTGGCCATCTGCTCTGGGTGGCCCCTTTATTCCCTCGCTGCGGAACCCTTTTTCTGTCAGCATGTTCCCCGTTAGAGCTCCGGGTTCCTGTACACCACGGTTCGGACAGGTCTCCTGGTCACGCCGTGGAAGCTGCAGTGCCCGTCTCTTGTGGGAATGGCTCCTGCGTGGTTTCCGGGCGTGCGGTGCGATGACACTAAAGCCCAACTAGTCTGTGCCTTTAGCCGTCAGCGTTTCTAGGACCACAGAATGGGAGGGTGTTTAATAGGCTGAAACCTTTGAATTCAAGGTTAATTCACAAATATTTGATTTTCTGTTTTGAACGAGAATATACCTTTTGTGCAGTCGCACTTGAGTAAATGGCATGTAGTAATCGCCCCGTAAGTGTTCGTCACCCGGTTAATAATGTCACATGACAACTTGGGCACCACTGAAGAGATGCTGAAGGAGGCACAGGCGCGGCCTGTGTCCTGGCGTTGGGGAGACCTACGCCCAACCTCCCGTGGGCTCAGCTCTCGTCCCCCCGATGGCATGCCTTACCCTGTGAAGGCCCCGGGGGACGAGCCGGGGAAGGAAGGAGGCGTTTGAACGTGACCTCCTCACTGGGGCTGGGGTCGGAGGGGATGGTCATTCCTCTGCAGACGGCCCTGCAGGCGGCGTTGTCTGGGATTGTTGCAGAGGCCGGACAGGTCGGCCCGGAAGCGGGACAGGATGGCCCTGCAGAGCTCACCAGGACGCCCGGACGCAGGCCTGCCCACGCCGGCCGCCAGGGAAGAAGCGAATGCCGGCAACGTCAAGGTAGAGCAAGCCGGGGGCGGCGGGAGGGCGTCCGCGGAGTCTCCACGCTGCTCTCGATTTGATGCTTTTACCTCGAGAGCAGTTCCAGGTCACTGCGAAGTCGAAGGAAGGCGCAGAGAACTTGTGTACAGCCCCTGCACTGACGTCATTGTCACTCCGAGTCCCCAGTTTCCGTCAGGTCACTTTTGGCGTTGTGCATTCTGTGCATTTGGACAAACGTGTGATGATACGTGTCCCCTATCATAGCCTCCCACAGAGTAGTTTCCCTCCCTGGAAGTCCTCTGGGCTCTGCCTGTCCAGCCGCGCCCCCTCTGCCCCCGTGGTGCTGTTAGAGTCCCTTAGAGTCCCAGTTCGCCTGCTGCAGCGAGGGCCTCTGCCTGGGCGTGGTCGCCTGCTCACAGTCGGAAGGCACACTGGCTCTAGCGGCCAAGTCGTCACAAATATGGGGAGTTGAGAAGTTTGGTCCGGTTGTGCACAGAAGTCATGTTTCTGTGCTGATGAATTGAGCGGCAGAGCGGGGCAGTTTGTGTCATCAGGCAGTGGTCTCCGTGCCTGAGGGAGCCCTAGGCCAGCAGTGCACCGGGCGTCAGGGGGAGCGGGGCGTGGGCCCTCGGCCCGAGGGCAAAGGGCACGTTAGGCTGGGCCGCAAGCCCCGTTCACTCGCTCTCCGCACCCGTGATGCCACGAAGCGCGGACCGGCGCCCTGCCTCCCATTCGGACCGTCTTAGCAGCAGGTTCATGGGGCCCCTGGGGGGCTGCTTGGGCGCTGCGGGGGGAGGGTGGTCTGCAGTCATCTTGTACACCAGGCCGGACTGTGGGCGGCAGATGCGCAGGGCTGATGTCCATGACGATCTGCGGAGGAGAAAGGGGTCTGGTTGTTTTTAAAGCACAGACCTGTCCGCACGGTGTCTGTTCTGCGATTAAGTTCTGCAGCGCTTTTCTTCCAGGTGGAAAAATTGTACCTGCGTTGCCTGAGAGCAGAGAGCTTTAGAAAGGCCCTGATTTACCAGAAGAAGTACCTGCTGCTGCTGATTGGCGGGTTCCAGGACTCTGAGCAGGAAACACTCTCCATGATCGCCCACCTGGGGGTGTTCCCTTCCAAAGCAGACAAGATCACCCCGCCGCGGCCTTTCACCAAGTTCCGAACGGCGGTCAGGGTCGTGATTGCGATATCAAGGTAACGGGAGGCGCGTGCGGTGGGTCCCGGGCTCCGCGTCCGAGTCTGTCGTACTCTCTTTTAAGGCGAAGGATACTTGAGGCCTTAAAGAAAATGTAGGTGACACTTGTCTTCCAGAAATCACATGCAGAACTGCCACCTTCTAAAAGGAAAATATTTAAGGGTGCCTTTTTATCACAGAACACTGCCTTGTCCCTCAGCGTCCCATTCCTTACATTTTAGTCAGGTCTGTGTTACCCGAGAGGGGCCGGGTGCATGAGAACACTGGTCCCTCGGGCAGCGGCCATTTGTGGTGCAGGCGCTTTCTGGCCTCTGTCTGTGAGGCGGGAGGGGGGGTAAGACCCCCGCTGCAGGGCCCAAGGGAGGCCCATCGCTCCAGGAACCGGCCCCCCAGCCAGAGGCTGGTTCACTCTCCCGGCCCCCCCGCCCCCCCAGCCGCTGAGTGCTCGAGGGGGCCTTGTTGGAGCAGACATGTGACTCCCTGGTGCGGATTTCTAAATTAGTGATGAGATCCATTTTATTTTATAATTAAAATTTGCTGAATTTCTGAGAACATTTGCCCCACTGAGAACTGCAGCCCTGTCTGCTGCGAGACGCAGGCAGAGACACCTTCCCAGGCCACGCTGTTTGCGTACCCGCCGGGGAGCAGGTGGGAGCCCCCGCGGTGGGGAGGCCTCCTCCAGCCTCAGGGCACCCACTCCCCCACCCACCAGTCCGTCCTGGGCCTGGAGGGGATGCCCTGTCCCAGGAAGCTGGGTGGGGACAGGAAAACAGACCCAGAACCTGCGCCTGGCCTTCTGTCAAGGGAGGGCCGGCCATCCAAGCCAGCAGCGTTTTTAACCCGAAGTGCCTGGTAGGCGGGCGGGGCTCGGCAGGGTGCCAGCACCCCTTGCTGGTGGGGGCCGCCCAGGAAGGCTGCCTCTGCAGGGACCCTGTGTGGGGACCTGGGCCCAGGGGCCCCACACTGCTGCAGGCCGGTCGCCCCCGCCTGACATCCTGCTCACTGGCTGGCCTGAGCCCGGCAGGCGGCTTGGTGACGGGTTGGAACGGAGTGTTATATACTGATTTTGAACCACAGTCTGGGAGCCCCTAAACTGGATGTTGGGCCGTGGGCAGGGCCTGGGCCCCTGGACAGGTAATGGAGGTAGCTGTCCTGTCAGGTGTGCAGGACCTGCTGACACGGGTGATCCGCCACCAAGACCCATCAGCTGTCAGTCACGTGGGGATACTTGTTGCATTTTCATTCCAGTTTTACTCTAGTGTCCAATGTTTTTTGTTTGTTCTGTTTTGTGTGTAGGTTGCGTTTTTTGGTGAGGAAATGGCAAGAAGTAGATCGGAAGGGAGCCGTGCGAGGCCGCGCACCCCGCCCAGGTGGGACTGCCGGGACCCTCGGCCGCCTCCGCGAACCGCCTCGCGCCTGCGCAGCGCGTCGTCGCTGGCCGGTGGGAGCCTAACGCGCGGGGGCGGAGTGGGCGACCGCAGTCAGCGTGGCATCGGGTGGTGTTTAGGGAAGAGGCTCTAATTTGGGAAACAGAACGAAGAAAACCAGGGTTCATACAGTTAATGAGTAAAACTGGACCTAGTAATTGAAAAATCTAGAAGAGCCTTATATATCAACTGGTAACTTTAATGAAAAGGTCTTTTTTATTCTCCGAAATGAAGTGGAGGCCCCGGGCTGCCGCTCCTTTGCTGTGAGGGCGCCGCTGCTTCCTCTCACTCAGGCTCGCCGGGCTTCCCGCTTGCTGTCCCCACGCACAGCAGGCGCCCTGGCGGGAGCCGGCCTCTGACAGGTTCCTACCTGCGGGACGCTGGCCGAGACCTTCGCTACCTTTGCTTTCCACCTGTTAACTGTTACTGGGGATCAAACCGCCTCCTCAGCCTCAGGCCTCGGGGAAAGGTTGCCCCAGGGCGCCGCTGGTGGTCCCCAGGCCCCTGCCCCAGCCCCCGGGCCCCCCCTCAGCTGGATGAGGGCCGGCCGCTGCTCCCCGGGGCCCGTGAAACTCAGGTGGTGAAACTCAGGTTTCCTCTAGAGCTTTTTCAGTACGACTTTAATGACTTGGGTACTTTGAAAATGTTTCAAAGTTGCCATGTGTCTAGACCCTTAAAGCATGTAAGTGTTCAGTTTCGGTAGGTGGGCTTTCAGACTGAAATGCACTTGTCTGTTTCCCTCATCTCTTTGTTCTTAATTCTGGGGGAAGGAGTCCCGGTGCCACCGCGACGGCGGTCTCCCCCCGAAACCAGTGAGTCCCCACCAACCCGGGACGTGCCTTGCGGCCACGCCAGGAACCCTGTGCCCAGAGCCTCCCCACACAGAAGGGACAGGTGAGCCAGGCTGCTGCTCTGCAGGGAGGCTTGGACGGGACCAATCGGCAGCCGTCAGGAGGGGTCCGTCTGCAGATAAGCCGCCGTGCGTGCACTCTGTGGGAGCCCAGGCCCGCCTGAGGGGACCCCACGCCCATGTGCCAGCCCCTGGTTGGCTTTATGCAATCTTTTCTGTGGGGTTTGGGTTTCTTGCCCACATAGCGCATTTTTATCCTTACTACTCGGTTGACAATGGAGATATTACAGTGACACTGTTAAAGCTAAGTTATTTGGGGAAGAAAAGCCTTTTCAATTAAGAGGATTTGTTACAGAATATCATTTTGATTAAAAATAAAAGCAAAAACACTTTCCCTGTTGACCTTGCCGGTTTGAGCCGCGGTCGTGCGTAGTGGCCTCCCAGGCCCCATGCGTGCGCACGGTGCGGTGTGGCTGGCCCTGCCATGAGCGGGCGTGGTGGGTCCTCACTGCCGCTGCCACGGTGCACCCGTTTTCCTGACCGTGAGCTTCCTCCCCTGATCCTGGCGAAGGATGGGGCTCCAGTCCCACTGCTCCAGGTCGCACCACGTGAATCATCCCGTGAGGTAGAACCCACGCACATGCTGCAGTGCAGGGTCTGGGGTGTCGGTTGCTTACTGAGGGCTCCAGCTGCGACTTCTCTGGGACTAGGACCCCCCCCCTTCAGGTGTCCAGGGAGGCTGGGCTTACGTGCGAGGGCGTTTCGCACACGCGTGAGGAATCGTGTGGCGCCCGCTGCTTCGCGTGCTCCTCGGAGAGCAGCCGGCCACGCCGCCTGCCGCTTGGTAGCCCAGGCGAGATGCGCCCCTGCCCCTTCGCCCCGTGGCCTCTGCAGACGATGACCTCTCTGTACGAGCCGCACTATAGGAGATGACAACGTCTCGTGTAGCAGTCCTGACAGGAGAAGCAGCACACAAGTGTCGAGCACCAGCGTGTGCCGCTAGCTCTGATCACTTCTGCTGGCGACACCCGCTTTGGCTGGGCCCAGAGCGGGTAGGGGCGCCGGTGCCCATCGTGCAGGCGGGTAGAGACTCTGCCTGCTGGCTCTGGCCCCAGGGCCTGGGCGGGCGATACCTACTGGGGCAACAAGAGGTGGCCAAGGCCTCTTTGTGGGTGATGAGGGCAAGTGAGCCATGTGACAAGTGACAGGCTGGAGCCATGAGCCACCTGGTCCCAGCATGTGGGTCTGAGGTGAACGATGCATCATCCACGGAGAGTTAGTGAATAAAGTCACATCCAGTAGTTATTACTCACTGTAACTCAGGTTGTCTAGAAGCTGGTTTTTAAAGCACTATGTACCACTTTTTAAAAGCTGGGCTTTTTTTGTGGTAAAGAAAAGGTACAAAGGAAAGAGCCATCTTTTACCCTGTTCCCCATTTCCTATCTGTGCACTCGGCGCATTCACCGTCTGTGTGTTCAACTGTTTCTTGGTTTATTTGTTTGAAGATCCAATCCATCCCCAGCTTCGAGATCAGAAAGACCGCTGACTGCTTCTCAAGATCCAGAACGTTCCTTGACGGAATATATTCACCATTTAGAAACAATCCAGCAAAGATTAGGGGGCGTGCCACCAGGTAACAAAAGTCCTTCCTACCTGTTCTTAAAACAGCATAAGTGCCTGGGAATGTAAACGAGGGGGCCACAGCTCTCCGCTTAGACTCAGCCCCGGCTGGCGGCACTTAGCACGTGGTGTGCCTGCCCACCAGCTGGCCTGGTCCTTTCTCTTCGCTTGGGGAACGTAAAGATTTTGTTTCAGCCAGGATAAAATTTGTCCAGGAGTTTTTTAGCTGGTATAATTTAAACGTCGTATATTTTAATTATTCATATTTTCGCCAAAAATAAGTAATTCAGTGATAGTGTTTCAAAATTGTAAATTTCTTCTTAAAACCAGTGAAGCCTTCTAACAAATTCCTACATCACTTCTGTTTGCGTTTAGATCGCCCTTCCCAGAAACCCTGCCGCCAGAGGACTAAGCAATGAATAAAATCCATGGGGCTCTTACCTGTGACAGTCCTGTCTGAGGAGAAGATTTGTTTTTCCTTTTCTGAGGAAGGCTTGTGTGGCATGGCGCACAGAGCGGTGCCCAGTCCCCTCACGTGCCCGGGACGCCAGCCCCGAGTGCCGTGAATTGAGTGTTCTCATCTCCGTGCGTTGCCACAAAGCCCGATGGAGTACTTTTTGTGTGACTTCAGTAGCGTTGGCTCCTTAGCCCAGTTCTGTGTGAGTTGGCAGAGCCACCCACTGGCCTCCCGGAAGGGTAAGCGGAGAATGAAATGGCTCTTCGTTGTTTATTTTCTTAAAATGTACAGATGGAAACTTGGTCTAAAAATGAAAGGAGAGAATATAATTAAAGCACTAGTTTCTTTGTAGGCAGCCCTTGTATTTTTCAGTTTTACTCAGTTTGGTTTTATCACTGAAAAAAAAAAAAAAAAAAACCCAGAGAAACAATTTATGTTAAACTACGCATCACAGATGTCCAAAGTGCTCTTCCCCTAGTGAGACGGCGGTCTCCTGCCGCCCTGTCTCGTTTCTGATTATCTCATGTCTGTGAGAGGCGGCCACCGCCTGTCCGTCGTCAGGACCATGGTTGACTGTTGCGCTTCGCGCGTCCTCACTGGGCCGCGCGGTGATGCCCGCCGGGCCCGGCTGCCGGAGGCCCGCGCAGGCCTTCGGGGGCTCTGAGCGTCGGGTTTAGTGCAGGACGGCTGTTCCCAAAGCCAGCGCTCGCCCGTGCCAGTGCTGGGTCTGCCCTTCGCCCTGCGGCACGGCACACGTCTGCACTTCCTGCGTGTGAGCCGCCGCTGCCCGCCTGCCGCCCTGAGTCCTGCAGTCCTGCCCGAGGTGGCTGAGGCCGAAATCCTCGCGGGAGCCGGCACCTCATGCAGAGCAGCAGGTGCGGTCGGCCTGGAAGTGCCTGGGGGGCGGGGGGAGCCCACCTGTCCTGAGTGCGGTTACCAGACACCACAGACACAGCTGCACGGCGGGAGGCCAGTGACCGCCACCACGTCTCGGCCCCCGGGTGCGTTGCCGTGACACAGACCGCCCACCCGGGACCCGTTAGTGAGGTAGTGCACCCCAGTGTCACACACAGGTGGCGAGCTGCAGGGCGTGTCCACGCGTGCACTGACGCGCTTGGCGGGGCGTTTGCCCCTTCCCTCACCTGGTTCGTGCGTGACCCTCAGCTTGTGTCTTGGCCCCTGGGCGACCTGACCTTTCTCAGAGATTCGAGGCCTTAACTGTCTTGTTTTCAGAGAACTCTCCTTTTTTTATATACCTGAACCTGGAAAGACCAGAGATGGAGGAGGGGGATGGGAGGGGGAGGAGGAGACGACGGTGGTGACGACCAGGACCAAGAGGTGCCCGTGGGCTCCGTGTGTCGCAGCCCCACCCTCATGGGCCGGACCTCGGTCTCCTCGGTGGTTGGGGTCAGCCGCACCAGCCGACACGGGAGCCCCGTCCGTGTTCCCTGGCTCAGACGACAGTCCCACCCGCCTGCTCAAGGAGACCATCGTATCTGGTGGAAGCTGTCCTTCCTTGGGACAGCAGAGCCCACAGTCATAGGCCTTCAAAAGAGGCTACTCGTGTGCTCCTCGCTGGGCCGCAGGCTGGTGGGTGGGGCTACAGGGGGCATGGCCCCTGCGTGTGGCCTTGGTAGGGGCCTTCTGCCTTGCTGACCGTCAGAAGGGTTCTCTGGTCAGCGGCTGTCATGGTGAGGAGGTAATTTAGGAAGCCCACGGATGAGCTTCAGGTAGGAAAGCAAGTCTGTGTCCAGAATAACGTTGATAGCAACTCCGGACATGTTGGCAGAAGCCACCTGTCCATGCAATGCACACTGCGCCCTCGGCCCGCCTGAGCCTTGTCACCTGGTCACCCTGCCAAGCGCCTACCACTCCCTTCGGTTCTGACAGCCCAGCGGGACTGCTCCTACTTCCTGGCCAGGTCCCAGCCCCTCCCCTCAGGCTTGACCCAGGACTCAGGAAAGTGCTCCGCTCACGTCAACCAGGTTGTCATGGAGGGTGTGACTCGGGGACAGCCAGATAGAAGGGGTGCGTTAGGGCAGGTGCGGGGAGGGCGCGGTGCTCTCGGAACGTGTGCGCATCTCCCTGGGAGCCCCCACACCCCCTTCAAGTTTATCGTGGCCTCATGACTGAGCTGGGACCAGCCACCATCTTGATGCTCTGTGGGGGCCCACCATAGTCACCTTGTTAGCAAGAGCCCAGGTCCAGTCAGAGGGGCTCGTTATAAGGAAACGCACTCCCTTCAGGAAGTTCCAAGGGCAAAGACTGAACGTGCATATTTTTATCACAAGTCACATAGATAGCACTCCACATGACGTGGGTCACTACTGCCCAGGCATGCATGGTGATCAGAGAGCCCCATGTGTGATGGCCATGTGAGTGAGTGTGGCAGGCGTGCGTTCTTGCCAGGAGGGGGAGGAGTTTGTGCCTCAAACGGAGAGGGCTGTCAGCAGGGGGCACAGAGTGGCTCCCAGGCCTGGGCATCTGCCCCAGCGGTCCTCTGCTCAGAGTGGGTGCCGTCCATGCCCTTGCCGGCCAAGGCGCTGTGGGCATCACTGGGACTTGTCCAGGTCTCACCAGAAACTAACAGTCTGCAGCTTCCCCAGCAAATACACTGGAGCAGCAGCCCACATACAGTTGGATCTAAAACCTCTACAAGGAGCCTCGTGCCCTTCTCGACTGTGGGCAGGGCCGGGCCTGACCGCCGGGCCTTCCTGTTGGATGAGGATCGCGGCATCCCACAGACCACTTGGCCTCTGGGAACTCTGCCAACGGCCAGGCCCTGGGGCTTCATGGTCCTGTCCCTCATCGTCAAGCACGGGCCTCACTCGGGCATCGCAGAGCTCACTAAGTCCTGTGGCGTGTCATGTCACGGGCAAGAGCGATGCTGTGCTGTCCGCGGCCCCGAGATAAGGTGGAGAAGCCGCTGTCTCTGCCCACAGCACCTGACCCATGGGCACCTGGGCAAGCGCTGCGAGTGCAGCTGGCATGGACAGTCCGCTTCTGGACCCACGTCAAGCGCAAAGCCACTTGCGGGCGCGGGCGGCCGACACCACGTATCACGAAACTGGGCAGAAACAACGCTGCACTGAAAACTGAACAGGGCGGCCTCGGCCCGGCTCTGCCAGCGCCACAGGCGGCGGCTGACGAACAACGAATTCATTTTCCATGGGCCTGGAGGCAGGAAGGGTTCTGGGGAGGGCTCTTTTCTGGGGTTCAGGCTGTATGTTCACGTGGGTGAACTGGGAGCCAGCTCACCCGTGACCCTCACAAGGGCACGGCCCCACCCAGTCCCAGCCACCGCCCAAGGCCCCACCTAACAGCAGCACACTGGCGGTGGAATCTCGACATGCGATTTGGGGGACACTGTGCTTAACAAGTGCGTACAGAACTGGGCTGAAGACCCGGAAAGCGTAAGCCACGAGCGGGCAAGGCGTAGTGCTGAGTTTCATGTGTCACAGCCTCACTCAGGCCCATCTGTGGTCCTGTGGGACGTTCCAGCTGGCTGGAGGTTCGCTGCCAGCGTCAGCCCTGTAGACAGCTGCCACACTGCAGCCAGCCGACAGTAGATGTCCATGTCACATGGGAGGACAGCAGACCTGTCACTGATCAGGAGGCATTCACGTGCCGCGGGCAGTCAGCGGTTGCTGGTTGATGACTTGGCGGAGAAAAGATGGTGAAGGTTGGTGGCCAGGACGTCCACAGACAGGTCTGCAGAGAGCCCGCTTGCCAGAGACGCCCACGGTGGCAGCAGGATCTGGTGGACAGGTAGCTTGTCTGCGGGTGTCACTCAGCCTCTTGGCCAACCTGTTTCTGAATGGACTGAGAAGCAGCCCCAGTGACAGGAAGGGGACGTCATTGCACCAAGGCGTCCGCCACTTCTGCGCCTGAGTTGCCCACAGTGGAGGCCGATGCCAAGAGCTTGGCATGGCGGCCCAGTGCCTTTCATCTCGGACCAGCCGGGGTTTGTCCTCCCAAGAACACATCTGTCTCCCAGGTGCAGATTCAGCTTCCGCGTTGCAGCGCACCTGCCCACACCGCCGCGTGGCCTCCATCGCTGGCGCCCTGAGCAGCAGGCACATGCAGCGGGGTGTGAGCTCGCCCTGGGAGCACATGTGGTCCTACTTGTGCTGGAGGACCTCCGCCCAGGGCCACCCCTCCGCTTGGCCTGGGGGCGGGACTAGAAGACCGCAGGCCCGCCCCCCAATCCTCGGCAGCCCGCTAGCCCTTCCGCAGCAGAAGCCTGCAGAGCAGAGCAGCCAGTGAAGGCCGACTTCAGCACTAGTCAGAGGACAGGTCTCACAGGTTGGAGGCGTCTCAGACTGGGTACGCCTTAAACCAGCAGGACACGCGCCACCTCCCTTCCCGCTGGGTCCAGAGGCCGGCCCCGAGCCCCGCAACTGCGATGATGGAGAGCAAGAAGCAGAAGCACGGGCTGCCTGCCGGGAAGTACCCCCCCACCGTCACCAACAGGAGGGAGAGGGTCGTGGGTGCCATGCTCAAGGACCAGGACAGAGGACACCCACAGCGGTGCTCAGCGTTCATCCCGCTGCTGCTGTGCTGTGACACGGACCTCCGACCGGGAGGGCTTTCCAACCCGCGAAGACTTCGCTGTCCCGCGCTGGTCTCCACCGGCCTGTGGCAGAAAACAGGACTTTGAAGGGGAGGACAGTGAGAATGACTCGTGACGTGAGTGAGGGGGACAGCGAGGAGCACACTCGGGAAGTGCGTGAGGACGGTGGGACCCCTCTGAGCTGAGCCACGCCCACAGTACCAGGCAGCAGCGGGGGCAGCCTCAGACGCGGGCTGGACCGTAAGAGAACACGTCCCGCGTTTGTGTGGCAGAGTCACGTGGGAGGGACGTCTGTGTCGGGCCCTGCCCTCCGAGCAGCGTTCGTAACAGCACTGACCGTTCGAAACAGGAAAAAGCGTCGTGAGTCAGGATGCCCACCTGTGTTCCTTCTCCCCCTGGTGCTGCTGTGGCCACGCTCTGTGGCCGCCCACTCCTCCCTCGCACTGCATTTTACTGGGCGGGTCCGACTTGCCATGCCCAGGGCCCACGAGTGTGTCAGTGTCACCAGATGTCACATAGTAATAAACCAACAACACAACAGAAACACGCAGCCCCCTCCACGCCGTGTGCAAGTGGGTCCTGCTGCTCAGTCACAGTCGGGCGGAGGACGCAGCCCTGTGGTTCACCTGGGCCCTGCACAGCCTTCCCCGTGTGTCATGCGTGTGACGGCAGCCCTGCCTCCTCCCTTCACCTCCGGTTCCCAGACATCGTCCCCACTTTGTGATCCAGTGCGACACTAACTGATCCCTGCTGAGAGCCCCTTTTGGGGACCAGGACTTCTGGCCTTGCAGAGTCTCAGCTTGGGGGGCCAGGAAGCACGAGGTTCCCCCGTGGGGTGATGGTAAGCGGGCCACTCGTTTCCAGCCCTGGGGGTCAGACGCACGTCCCCTTCCCGCTGTGCCTTTAGCTCGCCAGCTCCCATGGGCACTGCGCTTCGTGCCGTGTGTACGTGGCACTCCCGCTGTGCCTTTAGCTCTGCCAGCTCCCATGGGCACTGCGCTTCGTGCCGTGTGACGTGCGCTCCTGCACGTCCTTGGCTGTAGACAGCCCCGGTGTGACGCGAGGCCGCCTGGGATCCCGGGCCAGTGAAGCAAGCGCTTGTCAAGGCCTCGCCCGTGACACTTGCTGTGCAGCACGAGTCTGCTCCCGTGACAATGACCTGGCGGCCCATGCGGGGCGGGGGAAGCATGCTGGCAGAGCTTCCTGACGGACGGTGAGCGTCGGAAACTCAACTTTGGTTTTGGTTTGCTGGCCAGTTGGACGTTCGGTGGCAGGGAGTGATCGGATCAGTTTTGATCCGAGAACCCACATTGTTGGGCACCACATTGATGGCCTCCAGCTCCACTGCCTTGGCCGCCGTCCTGGTCCCCAGAGCCGGGGTCACCAGTGAGATGCTGTCCAGTGCCCGCTGGCCGAGTCATCCCGTCAGCTTGGCTGTTAAGTGTTCTCGTGGTGTTCTCTGGGGGCAGAGCACTCCATGCGAAGGTCCCCCCACGCGGCGCCTATGCCAGCCCACCCGCCCACGTGCTGACACCACACCTTCTGGTCCCAACATCCAATTCCTTCCCTTCCAGCTGGCCATCCAGCACCATCCACGAGTCCACATGGACTCGTCCTGGGTCACTTACGCAGAGTGGCTGGAGCTCCGCTGTACCGTTCAAGGCCGCCGTGAGTGCAGCTGGCGCGTAGCAGCTGCCCACGTCCATCTCGGACCCTCGTACCAAGCCAGCCCTCCTGTGGGCCAAGCGTGTTTCCCTCTCCTGCCGCTGGTGGTGAAAGTGCCCCACGCGGTCGGGGGCACTGACAAGCTGCAGTGCGAGAGCAGAGGGTGCTACATGGGCCTGGACTCAGGGCCGTCCCTGCGACCCCGCCCCCGCTCAGCTGTCGCGAGCGCGTGACGTCCGTGACTGGGTGAGTGTGACAGAATCCACCTCATAACGGGCAGTTTTGGCTGCAGGGTCACTTGGTGTCCCAAGGTCAGCTGTTCCAACTCTACAGGACATGGTAGCACACCAGAATATTTTTCCCCAAAAGGCACCTAACGCTCTGCCCCGAGGGTTCCACACTGGATCTCCCGCTGGGACGTGCCAGGCGCGTAGCACGGCGCTCCCACGCCAGGGACCAGCACCGCCTGCTGGCCAGGACCGCGGCCAGTGGAGCCGCTCGCGTCACGTTTTTTCCCTATTATAGCACTGTCCTGCTGGGGCTCTCACGGAGGTAGCAGTCCCCTGCACCCCACAGGATTTGCCCAGAGTGGTGTTCCGAGGTGTGGGGGATGCCACTTCCAGACCTGGAGCAGCCCAAGTGTCTTGCTCTCTTAATGGCTGGAGGTGCAAGAGGCAATCATTGTCTCTCACTTTTCGAAGGGACGCCCTAGCACGGGGCTCCCCAATGCCCGGGCCATGGGCCGGGACCGGTGCATGGCCCATCAGGAACTGGGCCGCACAGTGGGAGGGGAGTGGTGGGCGGGTGGGTGAGCTTCATCTGTGTTCGCAGCCGCTCCCCAGCGCCGGCTTCACCGCCTCAGCTCCACCTCGGCTCATCGGGCATTAGATTCTCATAGGAGCACTGGCCCCTGGTGCCACAAAGGGTGGGGATCGCCGCCCTAGAGCCCTGCTGACCATAAAACGCTATGGACTCAGCGAGGCCCCGAATCTTGATGAATACCTGCACCTTCTCTGCTTCATGTACGTCTGCCCCATCAACACGTTGACATAATGGAACGTCACGTCCTCCAGGATGTCCAGGTGGTCCTGGACTAAGAAGACGCGAGAGGTGACAGCCTCCAGGCAAATCGGTGACTTCGTTACACCCAAATGCGAGGTGTTTCTGTTACTCTTCTGACAGGGACAGAAGCGAACACCTGCTCGGGATCAGCGGCCGCCGGCTGCCTCGGCTTGGGCCTGCTCTCAAGGCCACCACTTGCTTGACCTTGCAGTGGCATGCTGTCCCCTTCTGGGACCCTTCCAACTTCTGCAGGGGTCGTGCCGGGGACTACCACTGTGCACCCTTTAGGTCCCGAAAGCACCAGCCCCTGCCATTCCCACCCTGGACTGGCTCCTGGTCGGGGTGGCCGCTGCAGAGGGCTCCGCTTGCCGTTTCTACAGCAACAGTTCCAGACCTACAGCCAGAGACCCCACGTGAGAGGATGCTCACTGCCGAGTACGTCGATGCCAGTGACTCGGGGATAGGAGACGTGACAGAGCCAGTGGACCTACTGTGAGCTGGACCTTGGGCAGGGCTCCATTATTACCTGGCCACCGAGTGGCGCTGTGATGATGACCCAGGTGTCTAGATAGTGAAGTCACTTCAGACGCTGAGTCCGTCAGTCTTCGAAACGTTTTGCTACCTTTCCCCAGGGTGTAGTTACCAAAGGAAATGGTGACTGGACCCTTTGGGAGAACATGGGGGTTCATGCACGTGCACGTCCTTCTTGGCATCTGGCCATTTAGTAAATGGGTTCCGTGTCTGAAAGAGGGCCGAGTTCCAGAAACCGGGTGTGGCCTCGTGATTTGTGTTGGGCAACCATCTTGATTTTCCTCGTCATCCATCCCATAATAGGACCCTCAGCTGCCATCTGCTTTGCCACTAGAGATGCTGCTGCGTTAGCAGTTTCTGTGCGTACAGATCAGACTCCATTGCTGGCCATTGTAACTGTGACAGCCTGACTTCGGTCAGTTAAGTGCTGCCTCCTGGCCTCTCTGGTTTTCAGACCCTGTCGTCCTCGTTGCTGTCACTCGGCCAAGTTCTGGAGCAGGCTTTCCAGAACTGTTGGCTCTCGCCCGCAGAGGTGAGCCAGCACTGAACATTTTCATGACACCAGTGCCCCTTTCGTCAGCTTGTTTTTTGACTTTTGCCAGCATGTTACTTGTGCCTCCATGTGAAGCATACAATCCGGTGGGCCTTCTGGAATTCTGGAGGGTTCCGGGTCTTTCAGCCCCACGCCCCAGTCCACTACAGCGATTCCGTCATCTCCGCTCTGCTTCCGTGGGCCAGAGCTTTTCTCTCATACTTCTTCCTTCGAGAGATGGAGTCTAATTCCCCTCCTCCGAATCTAGGTGAAGCTCAGTGACTCACGACTAGTAGACAGGAAGTGGCTGAAGTGATATGTGACGCCTGAGGCTAGGTCACAGAAAGGCTGGGGCCTTCCCTCGTCTTTGGTCAGTTCTCAGAACCCAGCCATCATAGTGAGGAACCCTGGGCCACAGGAAGTGGCCACGTGTGGGTGTGCTGGCTGACGTCCCCAACCTGGGCTCCAGCACCTGCGACCTTTCGGTCATTCCAGCTTCCGGCCTTCCAGTTGCTCCGGCGGAGGCGGCAGATGCCATGGAGAGACAAGGCATCCCCACTGCCCCGTGGGGATGACACAGGCCGGCCTTGCAGACACCATGCTGTGGGGCCGGGCCACTGCCGTCAGTCGTGCTCTTTGCTGGTGGGGGGTCTCACCTTCCGATCGTAAATATGCAACACCCTTCTGGTGTTGCAACATAAAGCGAGACATGCCGTGAATGCTTAAGCCACTAAGCGTGCAGTACCTTGTTAGGCAGCAGCAGACGCAGTGTTCTAGAAGCCATCCTGTGAGCAAGTTCACGCCCCGTCTTCACCAGGGTTTAAATCCTGAATCCCGAAAGGCTGCTCCTGAGTCAGTAAGCCCTTCCAGCAGCTGCAGGGGCCAGGCTAAAAAACCCTGGGGAACCACTCACCATCGCTCTTTCCCAGTTCTGGGTGGTACCTCTTAGCTGGGTCTTAAAGCTTCTTATGGGCTGAATCGTGTCCTCCATACTCCCCAAAAGATGTTGAAGCCCTAACCCCCAGTACCTGTGAATGTGACCTTATCTGGAAATAAGGTCTGTGCAGATGAACAAGTTAGAATGAATTCATCAGGGTGGGCTCAGGTCCAATGACTCGTGTCCTCATAAACGGTAAACTGGGACACAGAAACGGACACGTATAGGGGAAAAGCCACATGAACATGAAAGCAGAGACTGGTGTGATGACTCTTCAAGCCAAGGAACACCAAAGACTGCCAGCACCTGCCAGAAACTAGGAGGGAGGCCTGGGGCAGACCCTCCCTCAACCTCAGAAGGAAGCAGCTCTGCTGCCAGCGTGCTCTGGTGTCTGGCCTCAGAATCAAGTGAACTTCTGTGAAGACGCCCAGTTTGCAGGCCTTTGTTCCAGCTCTAGAAACGAATACGAAAAAAAGAGGGCTACAGTCCCTCTTCTGTCTCTTCATGGTTCCAGCTCGGTTCTGCTAAGAAATAACCGTAATCATGTGCCTCGCGCCCAGCAGGTGTGGAGGAGTGCCAGGTGGGTAGGGGAGGGGAGCCCCATGGGCAGGCTCTCTGGGGGCTCAAAACCTTTGTAGCCATCTAACCAGACATCAGGTATCTTCAACCCATGTGTCTTGGGCCCTGAACTTAGCATAACTGCCTTGCTTGGGGGTTCGCGCTTCTGAGTTCCTCCTTCCCGGGCCTGGCCCTTGTCTTGTCTCAGCGCAGATGAGGGTTTCTTTACGTGTAACCAGATTCCTTTCTTAAGCCACTAAGCCCCTTTCAGATAGCTTTCAGTTGTCCGTAGCGAGCCCTCAGCTGTACATTATTTGTTAGAGCATCAGTAGCATTAGGCAGTGGTCAACTTTTCTGCATCAGGGACTGGTGCTCCCATCAGAATCCAATGTCTGAGGAGCTGAGGTGGAGCTGAGGCGGTGATGCTGGTGCTGGGGAGCAGCTGCAGACACAGATGAAGCTTCGCTCACTTGCCCGCCTGCCGCTCACCTCCTGCTGGGCGGCCCAGTTCCTGACAGGCCATGGACCAGTACTAGTCCGTGTCCCGGGGGTTTGGGGACCCCTGGTCCAATGCCATGATCCTTCCTCATAACTCCTAGTCCGTCCCATGTAAAGGCCAATATGTTACCACCGATATCCTCCATTTCATTTTTGTGGTTCGCCTGCTACCCCAGCTGGTGAGCATAACTTGACCACCCCCTGTGCCAGGGGCTGAGTGCTCCGCCCACAAGCAATGGGTGATCAGCCTCCAACCCCACTGTGTCACCTGCTTCCACACTCCTGGTACCTGCTGCAGGATGGCTTCTCTAGAAACAGCTGCTGATACAGAGTGTGGGGTATGAGATGCTTTGTCTGGCATCAACATCTGTGAGAGGAGGGCTGGGAAGTAGGCCCAGCAAAGCTCTGGCCAGTCCGGTGGACTCTGCAGCAAAGCACTGTCACCAGAGGAGTTCTGTGTTGGGCCCAAATGGCCAGTCTTTGTACCGGTCATCAGATGTGAACTTCGGCAAGGTGGCTTTCCACAGATGGACGCGTGTACTCACGTTTGCTGCTGCCCACACCGCCACGCAGACACTTCTCGTAGTGCGTGGGGCCAGCTCCTTCAGGATACTGTGGGTCTCTGTTCAGCTCCAAACCCCAAGCTCCTAGCGCCTCATCCTGTCCATTCTCCCACTTCCCAAGGTCACCTCATGGTCTGAAATGGCTGCTGGAGCGCCTTCCCGGCCCACACGATACCTTCTAAAACTGAAAAATAAATGAGTTGACACATACATGCCTGGGTCTGTGTAGGGATGTCCCACTGTCTCAGCAGTGTGCCTGAGCGTCTCAGCAGCCCCAGGGGCGCAGCACACCCACAGGTGGGTAAGGTCCCCCAACACCGAGGGAGTGGGCGGCCCCGACAGCGGCCTACCCAGAGCCTTCCCCGGAGTGATGCTCTCTCGCTTCTCCCAACAGGAGCTCGGGGCCACCTCGCTGGGTCTTGGGGGCCAATGGGAGAGAGCCGTCAGTGTTGCTAGGCGACGGGGGACGCCTGTCCTGTCACGCACGCACGTTCCTCCCGCAACCGCACGCCGCGCACGCGCATTCCTCCAGCCTACCGCCGGTGCGCACGCGCGTTCTTCCCGCTCCGTCTCCCCGGCGCGC
>NW_006442509.1:1590657-1607225 GCF_000325575.1 Pteropus alecto
AGCTGGAGCTGGAGGTGGCGGAAGGTGAGCGGCGCGGCCGCGGGGCCCCGCCCGGGAGCTGGCCTGGGCCCTCACACCCGGGACCACGCCACGCTCCCACGCCTGGACGCCGTGGACCGCCGCCCGGCTCCTCGCACCCGGCGCCCGGACCTTGGGGTGCGCGGGCGGTGGACTGGGCGTTCGGCCTCGGCGCGTGCGCCCGGACCGTTTTTACCTAAGCCGCGCGGAGCTTGTCGCAGCCCAAGGCCGCAAGTCAGGGCTCCGAGCCCGGCCGGACCCAGGGCTGCCTGCGCGCGCTGTAACAGCACTTGCCTGAGAACGACCTTGTTGACCCCTTTACGGAATTTTTAAAAATTAAAAGGAAAAGTTCAATAAATGGTTGAAAAAGACTAGAGTGATTCAGCTTCGGAGGCGGTGGCCGGCACTGCCCTCTGGATGCTGCTGCCCTGCCAGCTGTTTGCTGTCGTTGCCCCAAGAGCAGGTTCTTGCTCAGTGTAATGTTTAACTTTGTTTTGGAAGCGTGAGTGCATCTTCAGCTTTTAAAAGGCAGTTTTTGGTAGTCTTGCTGTTTTGAGTTTCAGGTTGTCTGCTTCGCTGCCCAGTTGGAGGGGGAATTCTCACAGCGGCTTGGAAGTAGGCACGGGCTTGTGCTAACTCACTCAGCCCGCACCAGCCTGACGGGGGGAGGGGCTGTTGTTTTGAATTCAGCATTCACATTTTTTAAAGTTCTGTGATATGTGATGCATTTTTTAAAAAATGGAAGTGCATTAAGAAATGGATGGGTTTGAGAGTTAGTGATTAGACGCTCTTGGGAAGTATGAAAAACAAATTAGAAATCGGTCTGATGGGAACTGCTCTCTTGAATTTGGTACAGCTTTCCTCCAGGGAAAGTCAAGTAGGTGGACTTTAGATTTTTTCCATTTTGAACACGGTTTTGCAGATTGCTTTTCATTGCTGCGCCCGTGTATTAGTTATCCCCTCACTTCCTAGTTGTTTGTGGTTGCATGTTTGAGTGCTTTCTAGGAGCCGATGATCAGATGAGACTGGAGCCTTTCCTCAGAGAGCTCCATAATTCGAATGACAGCACACATGAAGCCGGAGAACTGCTTCTTGTCTGTTGGATCTGTGTGCAGCGTCGTCATTGTAGACACATGTGGAGGATGTCTGGGTGAGAAGAGGGCGTGAGGTTCCATGTAAACGGAGGGGAACCTAGAGATGTAGCTTGAGCTGGGGAAGGGGGCGAACAAAGTGTTGAAGGGAGGGACAGCGGGCCTCAGCAGCGGAGGAGACAGGAACGCTGGCTTCTGTCCCAGCTCCTAGGCTGGCCCAAATAGGTCAGCGATTATTTGGGGACAGTCACGCTTGGCTTTGCTCCCAGGTGCTTCCACACCCTGACACTGGCTCTTTCAGTTTGTGCTGTGATGGTTGTCGGCACGGGGCCTCCCCATCGGACTCAGATGTTTTGCCATAGGGACTGTGTCTCAGGCAGATTCTTGGCGTCTTCACACAGTGGCTGACATCTGGTGCGTGTCCACGAATTGCCACTGAATTACGGCATCTGTCAGGTTGGGTTTGGGCAGCTGTAGAAGAAAGTGAATGCCAGCCTTAGGGACACCCCGCAGTTCTGTGGGAAGTCAATCAAGTAGTATATGCGGAAGTGCTTTGCAACTGATCGGGTTTTATTTATGTAATTAAAGGAAGGTGTTATTAACGGCACAGCCCTGAAGCCGCTGAAGCTAGTGTCATTGTTATCATTTTTCTGTTTCGATCAAATAGCAGTAGAAAGTGAGATTGACTTTGACCTGTGGGGGCCCCCCAGTTTGGCGGGGGTGTGTGTGTGAGATAAATTTCTAATTCAGAATAAAGTAATGTTAAAATAGGATGGCGTCACAGCACTCACATCTGTCTGAATAAGACACTGCTGAGAGCTTAGCACTGGCACTGTGCCAGGCAGGTTGGAGGGACAGGGACACCGAACACAGACAAAATGCTGCCCACACAGAGGCTGGCAGTGAAGGACAGGTGCTTGGATAACTGGAGGACCCTGCACAGCCCCCTCAGCCGGGACACCAGCGACGAGGAGTCGCGAGTGTGCTCCCGCCTTTATTCGTGGCTCACCTGTGGCCTCGTTCTCCAGCCCCCCTCTCAGCGTTGTGTTGGAGGTGGCCCGCAGGGAAGCCCCTGGTCAGAACGCACTGATTCCTTCCCGTGGAGCAGGTTTGCTGACTTGCTGTCATGGATTCCGAAGGGGGACATAAAGCCCCGCTGCGGTCTGCCTCCTTCACTTTCTGGCTGGCTCACCCTTCCTGCTTAGGGATCGCCTTCACATTGAGCCAGAATGAAGAGATGAGCTGCACAGACCCCACCCTTCTTAGACCTCCCACCCAGGAATGCATAGCAGAATTCACACCTGTGGCCCCTCAGAGCATATCAGAATGTCCGTGGGCAAAAATGAGGTTATTAGAGGTGTAACCTTGGTTTTTTACAGACAATTCCCAGACAGTGATGTTTTCCCTGTCATTGTGTCCGGTCACCTTGGGTACCTCGCGACTGGCTCTGGTGCTGCGCAGCATCTGGGCCCTATAATGTGGACAATGGCATCATGATTTTTTGCTTCAGTGGCCTGTGGTGTTTTGCAGAGGAAGCTTCTACACAGCAGGCTGCATTTATCCCACTCCTGTGTCTTTATTCTGGTTAATAGGTCTGTTCTGCAGCTTTAACTTCAGTTTCTCGTTTTCCTGCATTCCGATAACACGGGCCCCGGCCTGGGTAGGGTCTGAGGAAAGCGAGAAAACCCCATTTGAGGGTATGCAGGAAGGGACTTCTCAAAGAGCTTTTTTCTCTTTAAATGTCTCTCATTTCAAAAATTTGTGCTCTAATTAGTTTTCGAGATGACATCCTGACATTGCCTTCACAGCGGTAAACTTCTGTTGTGCTCCCCAGGTATGTTGTGGTAAATCGAAGTTCTCGTGTCCACGTTCTATTTGCTTGTCGAAGCCCAGCCCAAACGTATTCTTGTTTTTTTTCTTTCCACCTCTTTAATTCCTCCCCCTGCCCCATTTCTACCCCGACCTATGGATGTTGCTGTTTCCCCTTAAGAACTGGATCTCTGAAGGTGAGGCGTCTGCTCCCGCACGCTCCCCGCATGCACCTGGGGCCTGGCGCACCCAGGATATGGTCCGTGGCTCCACCTGGGGCGCGAACCCAGGACCTTCTGCATATAAAGCAGACGTACTAACCACTACACTGTGGAGCCACCCCCTGTTTTAAGACTTAAGTGTAAACTTCACTTTATCGTTGAAGCTTTGCCTTCCTCCAAGAACAATGCCCCCACCCCAGTTAGGTGCCCGCTGTTCCTTGCCCCTTGGGCACTCATTGTAATCGTCCTTGCAGGACCCATCACAGTATTGTGTTTATTGGCTCGTCTGTTCTTTGCCGCTGCACAGGGAGCATTAATGAGGAAGTTCGATGTGTCCGTCATCGTGTCCTCAGCACCTAGCACATCTCAGGCATTTTAACGAATGTTTGTTGAATTAATAAGAGTAAGAATGAGCCATGGGCTTTGCCGTCAGTTTTAAGTCAAGAACCCCTGTGATGAATTGAGTCCTTAGCGTTCTGGTAACAGTTTCGCAGTTCAGTGGAGCAGAGCAGGGCAGATCTGCCCTCAGGAGCTGCTGGACCCGGATGTGGCATTTGTGCTCTGGCCTTCCAGGAAGAAGACAGCCCGAGACAGGTGTGCTGCGGGTCCTGGCTGAGCTGCAGAGGCTCTGCCCCTGTGAGCTCGAGACCCATCTGAGCGAGCGGGTGGTTCCAGCCCCACGTGGCAACGACCCACCTGTGTTGCACCAGTCCGCACCGCCTTCACCCTGAGGCCATGCTCCTCATTGCCGTGCCACAGAAGCAGGCTTGTTCCTGGGAGGCCGTGGCTCCTGAGGGGACTTTGGCTCAAGGACTGCATATTGGCCTGAAACAGTTGGAGCTGCCTGGCCCTGAAGACTTACCCACCTGCCTCCTTTTCTCATCCTTTTCCCAGGGATCCCCCTGCATCCCCTCGGGTAGCTCCCCAGCCTCCTCCAGCACCCTCCAATGGTCCCCACATCAATCTCTTGCATGCCCGATCCTGTCGTGGCAGCTGCTTCTCAGGAGGCCATGTGTATGGGGTCAGTGGTGTAGACCCACGCTGGGGTCAGCGGTGTGGACCTACGCAGGGAACTGCAGATTAAAACACCGAGACACCACCACACCCCCGTCAGGATGGTCACAGCCCCGATACTGACGACGCCACATGCTGAGAGGACGTGGAGCCACAGGACTCTCGTCGCTGCTGTGGGGGTGCTGCTGGTGCAGCCGCTGTGGGAGACAGTTTGGCAGCTTCTTGCGAAACAAAACACACTCGTACCATACGATCCAGGAGCCATGCTTTTTGGTATTTGCCATAAGAGATAAAAACTTATGTCCACAAGTAACCTGCACACGGACATCTATAGCAGCTTTATTCATAATCACCCAAACTTGGAAGCAGCCAAGGTGCCCTTCAGCAGGTGATGGATAAATAATTTGTGTGCGTCCAGACAGTGGGCTATTGCTCAGCACGAAAGAGAAACGAGTTATCAAGTCAAGAAAAGACACGGAAGAACTGTAAATGCGCGTCGCTTGTGGAAGAAGTCAGTCTGAAAAGGCTGCCGTGTGATTCCAGCTGGATGCCATTCCGGAAAACTGTGGAGACAGAAAGATGGTGGTTACCAGGAGTCGGGGTTGAATGGCACAGCACAGAGGGTGTTTAGGGCAGTGAAATTCTCTGTGTGATGCCATAGCAGTAGACACGTGTCATTCTCCATCTGTCCAGACCCACAGGATGTGCACAAGAGAGACGCGTAGGGACTGGGCAGTGACGCTGTGTCCGTGCAGTGCGTCACATGTAACAAATGCCCCTCGGCTATGGGAGGCTACATGTCTGTGGGCGGGCTGTGTGGCAGCACTTTGCACCTTCACCTCAATTTTTCTGTGAACCTCAAACCTCAAAAAATTAAGTATTTAAAAGAAAAGCAAAGCAAAGCAAAAAATCCCCAACCTTCTGGAAAATTAGTCTGTAAGCCCAGATGGTTTCACTGACAAATTTTTTCAAACATTTAAAAAGGAAATAAAACCAAATTTTATATATCGTCTCTTCTATATACTTTTTATTTTCATTTTTAGGATCATTTTAGTCTGAGAAGTTGCAAAAATAGTACATAGAATTCATTCAGTTTACTGAAATGACATATAACCATAGTATGTTATCAAACCATCTTCCATTTTTCTTAATTACAAAGATTTACATGATTATTATGCTGCTAAATTTAAAGAGTTCAAAGTCACGTGAAGTAAAAAATGAGATCCGTCTCATGCCTACCCTGCTTTCTTGGGGTAACCACCATTAAGGGGTTGCTGGCCCCTCCGGACACTTCCTGCACACGCAGAAACAGCTACGTGTGTGTGTGTATAGATCATTTTGTATAATCAACTAGTCGTTTTTCAGCTTGCTAGTTTTACTCAGTAGGATAGCGTGAATCCGTTCGGTACCCACCCCCCTGCCCCGCAAACGCCAGGGCATCTGTAGGGCCGACAGTGATACAGAGTAATGGTGTCTGGCCCCATATTTGCTTCTTCCTTGTTTGATGGGAGACATTTGTCTCCCATCGTTTGCTGCTATATGCAGCGTTCCCTGCCTGTCCTGTCCCTCTGACCTTGAGGACCTGTCGAGTGTTTTCAAGAATCGGTTTTAGAAATCGTGTTGCTGAGTTAGGGGCTTGGTGATAGCAGTCGTCTGCCGGTGTCCGCAGGGCCCACTGAGGGTACGGAATCCACAGACGCTCACCCTTCTGTGACATGGTGCGGTGCTGGCATGAGACCTCCCACGTCCTGAAGCCATCTCTAGGTTTCTCATAACACCCAGTGTGACAGTTGTTACACTGTATTGTTTAGGGAACAATGATAAGGAAAACCGTCTGTACAGACGCCCGACTCGGTGCATGCCGCACGAGTGTAACATTTTCAGAACATTTTCGGTCCACGGTTGGGTCCACAGTTAGTTGAATCTGCAGACGTGGGGTCGTGGTCACGGAGCGCTGGCCGCGTCTTGCATTTTGCGTTTGTGATCCCGAGTCTGCTTTGTGGCGGTGGAGGTCGCCTGGGCCACACATTGCACACCTACCTGGAGGGCCAGTAAAGACAGACCGCCAGAGAAGCTAGTTCTGGATGGGCCCTGGCGTTTTCCACAGGCCCCCGAGGACTGAGTGCTCAGCCAGCGGAGAGCCCCACCCTGAGGATCCCTAACGCTGTGGGGGCAGGGTCACCCAGATCTCTGCCATAGGCTGGGGAGTGCGGCTCTGCTGTTTGTCTCTAGCGTTTACTGAACTCGGGGTCAGAAAATTGGATTCGAGTTCCTTTTCTGTCAGCCTGTGACAGCCGTGCGCCTCTCAGCGGCAGGGATCCATTCTGAGAAATGCCTCGTTAGGCGGTTCTGCGAGTGTCCAGTGAGTGGGCAGGACAAGGACGGGGTCGCTGGGGGCCGCGGCAGCCAGCAGTGGACCAGGTGTACTCGTTGCGTTGTGGGTGGTGACGTGGACGTGGCGCGCTTAGACGAAACACAGGCAGTAGCGTGAGGTTTATAACATGGTGCCATTCGGGGAAAGTGAAGATGCGTGGACACGGGCAGTATGGATCTGCAGACCGTATTCAAAGTAAAGGCATTAAATGCAGCAGGACAGTGTCCTGTGGGGAAGGTGGGGGCAGAGGGCAAACAAGTGGAAGGACAGACAGATGGACAGGAGGCTCCGCGGGGCAGGCGGCCCAGTGGCGCTGCTGTCAAAGCAGAGGTCCCAGCAGGGTGGGGGAGGTCCCAGAGCAACTGCCTGCTGGGTAGGCAGGAAAGTGCTTCCCAGACCCCAGACTCATCTTCTGTAGGACGGTGCATCGGTGTCTACCCAGAGGCCTTCCATGCGGCCTAACTTAGACGCAGACTTCCGAGGTGTCAGGAGTTTACCCAAGGGAATGGCTGGGAAGCACTCAGTGCTGGGCTTGGGGTGAGGCCATGGGTAGGGGCGAGAATCACCCAGAGAACAAGCTGCCAGCAGAAGCTGTGCATACATCATCGTCTAAAGCCTCCGAAAGACGACAGGCGCACTGTGTGCCCCAGGCCCGTGGGAAAGCAGGCGGAGCAGAGCTGGGGAGGTGTCTCCATGGAGACGCGCTGGGCTTGTTCCGGAGGGTGTGTCGCACTTTTGGGCTGCGGTCTGCACTGCATCCCAGGACGCCCCCGCCCTCCAGGCTTGTCCCTGGGGATCCCTGACGGATGGGCCTGGCCGCGTCTTCGTCTTCGTCTTCGCTTTGACAAGCTGCTTTTCGCTGACGACCGTGTCAAAGGGGAGTGATTATTTACCTGCAGTGAATCCTCCCCTTCTGGTGTGCAGTCTGCACAGACAGGTACAGTCATGGGACTGCCACCGCGATCGGAACAGAGAGCTTCCTCACCCCCACAAGTCCCTGCCGCCCTGTGTCATCAGGCCTCCCCTTACTCCCACCCCCTGGCAGCCACCGTCTGCTCTCTGTCCCTACAGTGTTATCTTTTAAATGGGAGAATTCGGTGTGCAGCCTCCGAATGTGAGAGCGTGTGAGAGCGTGTGAGAGCGTGTGAGAGCGTGTGAGAGCGTGTGAGAGCTCCCCAGTGGCTCTGCGTAGCACTGGTCTGTCTGTTCCTCTTCCCCGCCGATTAGTATTGCATCGTGTGCACGTGTCTCAGTTTCTTTATTCAGTCACCGTTGAAGGACATTAGTGCCTTTCGTTCTTCCGTTATGAATTAATTTTTATTTAAAAAGTTCTGGAACTTTAGAAGAAATGTAATTCTTTTTATTGTTGTTTTAGGTGACATCACCCAAAAAGGATATGAAAAGAAAAGGGCAAAGCTGCTCGCGTGCTACCTGCCACCGACTCAGGGTAAGGTCAGCACCCTCGTGTTTGGAACAATTCCCTCGTCTCGTGACACTTGATTAAAAATGGATTTGACAGCTTAACATTGGTATATTTCCTATTTTGTTAGGAAAGACTGGACAAATAATCCGTGTAATATTGAATAAAATCCAAAGGCATTGATTGTAATTTACAGCTCTGGTTTGGTGTAGATCTCATCCCCAAATAGGAGCTATTTTATTTCAATGACTACAGAACATGATTATTTTCATGATTATGGTAAGGAACAGCCTTACGTAGGTTTGCAGCAAATACTGTAAAGGTGTCCGTTGTCCGTACTTGAGATTGACCTATTGAGTCAGCACATTAATCATTTCCACAGACTTTGTGTGTGTGTAGAATTTAATAAGCTAATTCTAAAATTTATATACAAATTTAAAGCGTCAAGGGATTCAAAATATGCCCCAAAAAGAATGAGTGGGGAGGCTCTGCCTGCCAGGACGTGAGGCGTGAACCTCGCGCTGCCGGTTCGTGCATGATGCGGCACAGGGCGGACAGCTGGGGCGTCAGAGCAGGAGCTGGAGCCCAGCCGCAGACGTGACCGAGTGGAGACTTGGCTTAGGCAGGTCGTGGTGCTGGCCCGATGCTGGTCCACGCGAGATGAGATCCAGAAACCACTTCCAGGTGCATCGAAGGCCTCAGCGTGCGAGGCACAGATGATAGCCCCTCCAAAGCTCGGACAGGCACCGTCTCGGGACAGGAAGGTCTGCTCAAGTCACCAAGGCCCCAACCAGCAGCGACCACAAAGGAAAAGATGGTAAATTGGACCACGTTAAAATTAAGAGTTTCTTTTGATTAGAAGTCACAAGGAGGCTGGCAGCAAGCCAGAGGGAGAAGAGAGCTTTAATAGCTGGGAGGGCAGCACCGGCCCTCGGTGCCCCCTATGGTCACAGAGGTGCCCACACTGTCCCCCTGCGTGCCGACCATCACCACCTAGAGCTTCTCAGCACTCGAAATATGGCTGGTAGTGAGAGATGAAGTTTTAATTTTAATTAATTTAAACTCAAATAGCCAGAAAGTCTCCCAACATGATTTTTAAAAAAGCCCAGTAGACAGGTGGACTGGAGACTTGAGGAAACCCTGACAGCTAGCAAGCAGACAGTAGATGCTCACCTCCGCAGTCACCAGAGAAACGCAGATCAAAGCCGCCACCTGCCGTGGTGGCTGGAGAGGGCTCCAACGCTGGGAGTGTGGACAGCTAGCATTACCTGTCACCTGCTGTGACAGGGTCAGAGGTGACCAGCACCTCTCCTGCAGTGCCTCTCCTGCATGCCCTCAAGAGCCCCTGTATTTGCACCTGTGCATGAGAGTGTGCATCGTGTCCTGCCCGCAGCACGAACACCTGCCAGAATCCATGCGGTGGAGAGCCAAAGGCCCACCTGCATCTCAGATGCGTCCCACACACACGGGGAGCCAGAGGGCTGTGGCCAGAGCACGTTAAACCCACGCCTGCTGCCCCACGGCGAACCTTTGCGTGGCTGGTTAAAGCAAGACGGGGAAGCGGTTTTCCCTGAAGTCGGGGTGCTGCGTCCTCGTGGATTGAGACTGGGGGGGCCGGGGGGCTCCGAGGCACCTGAGGGTTTATTTTTAACCAGCGCGGTGGTTCCATTGTCTCTTGTGCAGTAATTCTTAAACTGAACACATGGTTCATGCTGCTTTATTGTTAGGACATACTTTACAGTCACCAGCGCAAAGAATGGTGACGAGGCTTTTTATATGCTGACATCCATCCAAAATGACAAAACACACTCTGAGTAAAATTAGAATGGAAGGAAACGAAGGGAACGTGACAGCCCACTTGCGAACTTCTTCGTTTCAGCCGTTAAACTCAGCAGTCACATCCTGCAGCGTTTCGATCCCCAGCTGGGTGAGGCGGGAGTGCTCGCCCTGCCCACTCGGAGCCACTGCGATCAGTGGCCGCTGCGAGCGCGGCTCTGGGGACACAAAGCAGGATAAACTTTAGAGGACAGAAGACAGCCGTCTGCACTCACAGGTAGTGTTAGTGTCACTTTATGCTTCGAGGACCCAGGTGACTTCTTGCTTAACTATTAGAATGAAGTTCGGGGGTTGCTCTAAGACAAATATACAAGAATCTATAGCTTTTCTCTGGCAGTTTTTCTGTTAATGGAAAAAACTCACATTTATAAGGGCCATAAACGGTCAATTGCTTATTAATACATTTAGCTAGAAAGCCACAGAACCTTTGTCAGGGTAGTAAAATCTATTTGAAAGAAATAACAGACCCTAAAATAGAAGAAACGCCAATTTACTAAATGGAAAAACTATCATAAAAGTGGCAGTTTCCAAGTTACTGTGTGAAAATAACGCAGTCCAGCCTGAACACCTGGGGCCTATCCCCCCGCCCTGAGCTGGGGCTAGAATAAGACCTGTGTGTAGGAGAAAACTTCTGAGCAGCTAGTACATTTTGAAAAAATACTAGTGAGAAAGAGCTGGCCTTCGGGAGGTAAACCTGATTGTGTCCGCTGAGTCGGCACAGCGGGAGGGCCCAGGTGTGTGGGTGGGAGGTGAGGAGGCCACAGCTGGGACCCGCAGCCTCTGCCTGGAGCACATGACCTGCAGGGATCACAGCTCCCAATGCGTTGTAGTTGCAGGTGCTATAAAATTCGGGAGAACATTTGAGTAAGCTTTGAGTGAGGATTACAAGACAGGAGAGCTGAGAGTTAGAAAGGAAGAGAAAAACGGACATGATTGGTTCCCTCGGGATGGCCAAGCTGCCACCAGCCAGGCCGAGCTCTGGGAGGCGTATGCAGTGCAGAGTCCTGTCCCCAGCCGACCATGAGGCTCGGCAGCTGGGTAAGACGAATAGAAAGTCAAAGACGACAAAACGCAGTGGGCGATAGACGTCACATGCCCCACTCCCTTAGCAGGCAGGGAGTTGCAATCAAAATGAATCGTTTCCTGTCGGACTGGCAGAGTTCCGAAACGTTTCATAAAAACCTTCGGTGCTGACAAGGATGTGAGGAAATGGCACTTCCCTACGCTGCTTGTGGGAGTGTGAATTGCTGTCACCTCTTTGGAAAGTCATCTTGATATCCGTTAAGATGAAAAAGGTACCTGCTCTTTTATGCAGTAATATACTGGGTTCTGTGTCTTGTTGAGTGAATGGATCTGTCTTAAGGGCCACACTCGAGTTGTAAACGTCAGGTCATCCTTGCGCAGGTGCGTCAGCTGGCACCCCGCCCGTCGGTGACCCCGGTGCCCGAGGTTCTGTGCGTCGTCGGCTCCACCAGGAGTCAGAGTGATTTTGTCCAGTCACCAGAAACAAAGCCAAAAGCATCCGTCTCACTGGATGTGTGTGCACATGTGTGTGCACGCGTGCAGAGATGCTTGAATTCCAGAGAGCTAGACATCGATTCTAGAGGGGTTCCCGGTCTAGTGTCATGTGACAGCTCCTCAGATGTCGTGCTTAAAGCAGCTGCATCTGCTCTGCTCACGAATCTGCAGGCTGGCCAGGCTCAGAGGCCACCTCGCCCTGTCCACGGAGCCAGAGCTCGTGTCCTGGGTGCGCCCTCACCATAGCCGTGGAGTCAGTGCTGGGGGACGGAGGCAGCTGCCTCCGGCCCCCTCTGTCCTCTCGTGCGTTGTCACAGAGAGCCCGACAAGAGCTGTGTCACCTTTCATGACTGGCCGTGGGAGTCACACAGCGTCACTCCTGCTCTAGTGTGCCCGTGGGGCAGTCACTGACGAGCAGGGTCGAGGCGGGGGTGATCGGGGCTGGAGGGGCCAGTGGGGCTGGGGTCTTGCTAGCTCTTTTTATGGCATTTTGATCATTTTGCTGAAGCACCGCTGAAGGCTTGGTTTGTGTTCCTGTCAAATGCCAGCAAACAAGGACTGGGACACCCTGAGGGCTCTGTTTAACAGCCCTGCGTGCCTGTCCCCGTCCCTTCACTCACCACGGTGCCCCGAGGGCCGTGGACATGAGCGCCATGGGCCAGGGTGCAGTGGTGAGCAGTCCCCATCGGGCGTGGAGACGGCGAGCGTGTCGCAGGCCGAGGCAGTGGGTCCGAGGTCTGAGCTTGCCCTGCCGTCATCCCGTCACCTGTGCCTCTCTCCTCGTGCTCCCCTGTGCCTGCCCGTGCGACACCCCGTAGTTGCGTAGGGGGCATTCCTCGTCGAGTTCGCACCGGACTGCAGGGCTGCGCTCAGAGGGCCTTCCCGAGGCCTTCCTGTGCGTGGTGCCGCGAGGGCTCCGGCCGCCTCCAGGGGACGCTGTAGGGAGAGAGCTGGACGTGGGCATCACGTTCACCTTGACTTCCCAGCCCCGGGTGGCGGCCACCCAGGTAGGCAAGCTCAGATCACTGTTTTCCGTGCAGCGTGGGCTGTGCGAAATGGGGCTTTGCAAGATTGGAAAAGCAAAGAGTTCCCACAAGACATCCCCCTAAAATTGTGTTTCAGGAGTGGACCCCCCGCTCCAGGCAGAGCCCAGGACGCCCGGGCCCCCACGAGGCACGGCCGCGGCGCCCAGGCCGCAGAAGCCGCGGCCCGCCAGCTCCCGGGGCGAGCGCTTCCGGTCAGGTAGGGACACGGCGGCCGCTCGGGCTCCGGGCGGTTTCCCCTGCCTGACGCCCGCTGAACTTACCTTCCCTGGAACGGCGATTTACCACGTCATCGTGGTTTTCAGGAACAAACTTAGCCCTCACGGGCCCCCAGCAGATGCTGGCGCCCCAGCGCTCAGAGCCCACTGCCCGGTCTCCCCGCGCTGGGCAGCCCGGGGCCTGGCGTTCACAGCCCTGTGCTTCGTGACTGCGGGTGGTCTAGTATTTTTTCCTTTTCTAAGTTGGGAGCTATCTTTCTAATTAGATTTCTGCCTCTTTGTCGCTGCTTTTATACGTAGCTAAATTTGTCTCTTGATATTTTATTTGAATGATCAGAACACCTGTTGAAAATTTTCACGTTTTCAGTTTTCGATTATGTAGCAATAACTTCTACGCACTCTACTTCACCTGTTTAACAACTCTTTCTGCGTTGTGGTATTTCCTCCATATTTAAGCTATTTCGATAAGCCTTTTTATAAAGAAAAACTTTCAGCAGAGATAAAATTTTGTTTTAAGAATAGCTAAAAGGAACATTGAGATTTTAAATGTTATGTCAACAAGGGAGTGAGAAATTTTTGATGAGATAATTTCTTGTCAGTTTAATATACATGTAAAAAACTTTGTCACACTGAAAATAGTTTGCCTTCGTGTAAAGTACACGACACACAGAATGTAAAGTATTGCAGCAAGTTTAAAGACAGAGTCAAAGCCACCTGAACTCTGAACCCTGAGAATCCTGCACACCGACTCCAGTGAGACACAGGGGCAGACACGCGACACCCGTGTGCATGGCCTGTGAGTGGGGTCACGCAGGAGCCCCTCCTGTGTCCCGTTCCCCACCACCGCTTTGCACGTGACTGGTGTCATAACCCGTTTTCTGCCCCCGTGAGCCTTATCCTAGTTCTGATGCTTTGTTTTCTGAGCGTAAGACCTTTATCATGAATGTGCTTTGGTAGTATTTTCTCTGAGGCTTGGTCTTGTATTTGCATTTTCTTAAAATAGCTTTGGAAGAGCATAAGTTTTTAATTCTGATTAAGTCCAACTTACCGATTTTTTTAATGGATACTATTGTTGTTATTGTGCCTTCGTGTAAAGTACACGACACACAGAATGTAAAGTATTGCAGCAAGTTTAAAGACAGAGTCAAAGCCACCTGAACTCTGAACCCTGAGAATCCTGCACACCGACTCCAGTGAGACACAGGGGCAGACACGCGACACCCGTGTGCATGGCCTGTGAGTGGGGTCACGCAGGAGCCCCTCCTGTGTCCCGTTCCCCACCACCGCTTTGCACGTGACTGGTGTCATAACCCGTTTTCTGCCCCCGTGAGCCTTATCCTAGTTCTGATGCTTTGTTTTCTGAGCGTAAGACCTTTATCATGAATGTGCTTTGGTAGTATTTTCTCTGAGGCTTGGTCTTGTATTTGCATTCTCTTAAAATAGCTTTGGAAGAGCATAAGTTTTTAATTCTGATTAAGTCCAACTTACCGATTTTTTTAATGGATACTATTGTTGTTCGTGTCGCTAAGAAGTCTGTCTCCCCGAGGTCACTAAGACCCTCACCTGGGTGTTCTCGAGGTCTCATCGTTTGGGGGCTTCCCCTTTAGGTCCGCGGTCCTTCTTATGGACTGCAGCATGAAGCCAGCGCACGGACCGGGGCTCGCGTGTCACATGTGGACACCCAGTGTGTGGAGCGTATCCTGCCTCTGCCCCTTTGCCTAAAAGCAGCCACCCACACACGCGTGGCTTTTTCTGGACCCTCCCGTTCTGGTGACGCGTTCGTCCCTCTGTGGAGAACCACACTCCCAGCGACTGTAGCTTAGCTGATGGTCGCCTTGTCGTTGGTTCTGTGGATGTAACATGTCTGTCGTCTTCTGGCACCTGTGAGATCGTCTCTATTGCTGGTTTCGAGCGACATCTCTATGCCGTGCTTGCTCTGATCTCCTTACGTTTCTTCGGCTTTGTCGAGCTCCTTGGATCTGTTGGTGTATACCTCTGTTGTGCTGACACTGTGTAGATTTTTACTTCTGGATGGTTCTGTCTACCCTTTCATTTTGTCTGATTCTAAGACAGCAGCAAAGAAGAGAAGGAGAAAGTCCCAGTGGAACTGACTCTGTCACCCTCCAGCAGAGGCTGGGACACTCCGGTGCAGAGCGTCTCCTGTCCGTGCGCTGTGTGGGGCTGGGGGGCCGGGGCGCGCACCCAGCTCTCCCCCCACGCGACTCCCTTCAGGAGACCGGTTGGGTCACCGGCTTCCTCCAGTGGCAGCCACAGCCCCTTTCCTGCCTCTGCGCCTTCATCGCGTCCTTTTCCCCCATCTCTGTGTTGCCTTTGCTGTCCAGTGCATCCCGGCTTTGCCCTGCTTGGTGGTCACACTGTCCCACTCTTAACCTTTGAGGACATCTTCAAGTTAGGCTCACGCCTGTTGGGATTGTGGGTCCTGCCCTTGCTGCCGTTGTGACGAGATGCTGCAGGCCCACCCCGGCATTGCCACGGGTCCTCTCAGTGGGGTCTCATTCCAGGACCCCAGTCTGAGTGCAGGGCTGGTCGCTGCCTCTCAGCATTGTCAGCGGACTGGCGCGACCCGGCGTTTAAAGGTGACCTGACCTCGCAGGCGCGCGCCGACACTTCCCGTCGGGGTCCAGGGCCGCAGAGCGTTGCTTCACGTCTTCGATCCCCGTTGTGTCCCATCCCCGCCTCGTGAGCACCTCGGTTCCCAGGAGACATTGCATCCGACTGTCACACCAGACTCCCTTTGCTCTGTCCCACGTGATGCACCAACGCCACCATGGGACAGGACCCTCGCGGCCGCCAGCAGGGGTCCTGCACAGGAGTCCGCACTGCGTGGGCGGTGCCCCCGTCCTCGGGGTTTCCCGGGAGGCGCAGGCTCACCCGTCCGTGGCCTTTCAGGGCCGCTCGGCGTTCATGCCGAGCACCAGGGACAAGTTGACGTTCGTTCATTTCACCTGACCTTCAGTGTGGGTTTCTTTTTTTATTTAGTTTTGCTTTCTAACTGTGAACGTATTTAGATGGTTCCGGAGTCACGTGTACAAACGGGAATATTTAAGGACATCCAGGACCAGCGTAACACGTAGGCACGGGCCAAGCTCGTGTTCCTTTCGCGTCCAGTGAAGATAACGAACAGCGGACGCATAACTTTTTTCCTGGAGAACCAGCATTGTGAGAGTTGTTTTCACTGCTGCTCTTTCTGCGTAGATGTCCACACGGAAGCCGTGCAAGCAGCTTTGGCCAAATATAAAGAGAGGAAAGTGCCTCTGCCTTCGAAAAGACGCTCTGTTCTCGCGCATTCGTCTGTGGAAACCTGCACCCCACCAGGTACTGATGGCCACGTCGGGTGGGCTGACAGGGCGTTCCTCACGCCGCTGTCAAACCTTCGTTTCCTGGTGAGGTGTAAGATCCTGGCCTGTAGGAAAGATCTGGAAAAATTGGAGATGGAGATGCGTGTCTGTGTGCGGTGCCCTCGCCTGGGATCTGTGTGCACACAGTGTGGCTGTCCCCCCGACTTCTGTGTGGGCTTTCATGTTTTCACTAAGATGCTGTGTGTGCCTTGTAGTGAGGGGAAGACCCTGGAGTGAGCGAGGCCTTTGGGCTCAGGCATTTTCATTATTCTCACTTTAGGAACTGGCACTTGCCAGGTGGTTCGCAGGCCTCGGGCAGGAGGGCAGAAGGCTATCTGCAGGGTCTCGGGTTTGCTTCACTGTTGCTGCTGTGCCCCTGGCCATCGGGACACAGCTCCTGCGTGGGGTTTCCTATCATCGGCCACACACTCCAGGCCCCGGCCAAACCGCCTGCAGCGCCCCTCCGTGGCCTGGCGTCTCACTTAGGTCACGAACCTGGTGACTAGAAGCCACCAGATTCACAGGGTGACTTAGTGGTCTGGGTAATGCTTCCTTGATTAAGAAAAAGTTTACACTGTCAAAAAACACCTAGAATCGGCAGTCAAATTACTCTTCCTACTAAACATAACTGTGGACACCTCCTCGTT
>NW_006442509.1:1607280-1612714 GCF_000325575.1 Pteropus alecto
CACAGTTGTGAACACCGCGGTAAAGCACACCGGCCGCTGACCAGAGGGCGCGGCTCCCGGCTGGCTCTGTGACCGAGGCGGTGTCTGGGGAGGGCTCTGCTCCCTGACAGGACGCCAGGGCTGTGGCCTCATGGCCACCACACTTGCGGGGATGCTGAGCTTTCCCTTGGGGTGTCCTGTGCGTGAGGGTGCAGTGGAGCTCAGTGCTTGGGTCGCTTTATATTTGGGACCATGTTGGGGGGTGGCTGTGCTGTCCTCACTCCCGGGGGCCATGCTGGGGGCCATGCTGTCCTCGCCCTGGGTACTGTGCCCTAAGGCGGGCCCCTCTGGCAGCCAGCTTGCTGGTGGGGCGCCTTGGACAATGGCTGAGAGTGGCACAGGCCCCTGCAGATGGACGGCCACCCTCAAGATGACCCCCAGCCCGGTGTGCGCACTGGGCGTCGTGGCGCAGGCTGGGGGGCCCGTGCGGAACCCCAGCTCCTGGTGCCCATGCTGCCTGACGCTGTCGTTGTTTCAACCACAGACACGTCGTCTGCCTCAGAAGACGAGGGCCCTGTGCGGCGCCCCGGGCGGCTGGCCGCCGCTCCACCGCAGAGCCGCTCCAGCCTGGGGCCCCGTTTTAGCCCGGCGGGTCCGGGCTCGTCCACCTCGTCCTCCGCGTCCTCCACGTCGTCTCAGCCGGGAGGGAGACTGGCCAGCGCGCTCGCAGGCTCCGCGGCCCTCGGCCATGTAGGTCAGTACCGGCTGCCGTGGCCCTGCACAGGGGCCCCCCGCCCATCAGGGCCCACCTGTCGTCTTCTCGGTCACAGCTGTGGTTCCTGCTCTGCTGTGGTTTGGCCACCTCAGACCCTGTGGCGTGTGGCCTCCCCCAGGGATGCCGACAAGGGTACGGTGTCTGTTGGCGTGCCCCCTCCTGCTCTGGAGGCAGGGCTGGCCCGGGTGGCAGGTGCGGGTGGACCACCACTTAGATGTGGCTGCGCTTGCTCCTGTTGCATGCCCTTGGCCCACAGCCTCGACATTGTCCCCGCCTTTGGGTCTGACAGCTTTCCCTGTGCCTGGCTGGCCCGGGTGGGGCCAGGACTGCAGCCATCCGGCCATCTCTCCCTACAAACCAGGTTAAACAGCCCCTCACCCTGAAGAGATGTCCATCAAAACTGGGTCACAGGGCCGTGGATCTTTCCGAGTCATCCAACCCTGTTAAAAGGAAAAATCGCGAACCTTTCATTGCTTGGAATCTCGTCTTTTAAACACAAATAGTGGCGTAGTTGGCTGTGCGGAGCTGGCACGTGACGCCCAGACGCCCTTGCACGAGCACTCCTTGGACGGGGAGCACTCCTTGGACGGGGAGGCCCGTAGGCACCCTGCTGTTGCAGCTGTGGCGGGAAGACGACGTCAGGGTGCCTGTGACCGGCCTGGGCTGATGCGCTGGCTCTTGCGCCGTCTGTGCTGCGGGTTGCCGCCGGGAGCCCTGACGGGCGGTCGCAGCAGGCCGGCCACTGTACATCAAAGCCCGGTCCCATGGCTGGACTGGGAGGCAGTCGGGTGTTCCGTGGCTGAAGCCCGCGTCCGCCCGGCCTCCATGGGTACGTCCCTGTCACTGGGCTGGTGCCGCGCACTGGGAGGGGGCCCCGCGGGGCGGCCAGACGGTCCCCACGGCCACCTGGCGCCTCTGGCTGGGCTGACAGGGCAGCCAGCAGGACAGGCCACGCACTGAGCGAGGCGAGCTGCCCATGGGCACAGACGCGGGGGCCGCCGCCGTGATCATGTGTCACTGTGCCTGCGGCCCTGAACGGAGCACAGTCTCCGACGGTCGGCGGGGCCCTGCAGCCCGGGAGCTCCATCCGCTCGGCATTTGCGGGTGCACGGGCTTGAACTTGGGACTCCGAAAAGACTCGCTTTTCTTCTCTACTATAAAGTCCTCCTTTGAGTCTCTGACACGGAGACTTCTTCAGTTTGGGTCGAGGAAAGCACTGCAGAAGGAGCAAGGTTATTTAGGTAAACAGTTTGAGGTGGACTGGGCCAGGCGAAGGTAGTTTAAGAACCTGCATTGTTTTGGGTTTTGGATCATGGAAATCATGTACAGAAAGCATTCGAACACAGACGTAAATACCGGCATTTACAAGTAGTGCTTCTGCTTATAGGGGTTCATTTTTATTTTGAGTGCAGTTTATTTTTATTCTTTTTTTTATAAAGTACTTTCAGTTAAGATTACTATTCGTGCCCTTTTTCTTGAATGCTGTTGAAATCGTTTATTCTTGTTCTAGACTTGGAAGAGTGGGGAGATTTCTTTTTAGACTGGGAGCCCTTGATGCTAGGCAAACTCGAAAATGCTAATTTTATCAACATCCAGCTTTTTCGAGGCTGTGAAAACTCTGTCCTTGTGGTGAGGTTTGTCCACATGGTGTTTTCTGCTGTGTAAGTAGTGCGTTTGTGCTTTGCTTCCATGTAATTTCATCTTTCTATATACTTAAAAAACTCTTAGTTTGTATTCTGCTTTGGTGATGAAATGACAGATAAACAATCAGAATTTAATAATTTTAGATGTTACCGGGCCGTCTGTGACGGCAGGATCATTCTTTAGGAGATAAAACCGATCACGGATTGCCACTGACAGGCTCCTACCGATGTCACAGGTGGACAGGTGTCTGCTGTCAGTGTCACGGGAGGAGAGCTTCTGGTCCTCGTGCAGACACGGCGCCTTCCTTCCTGTAGGCTCCTCGGTGACGGTGACGTGATGGGCCGTGTTCCAGTGGAGTGCAGCACAGAGACGCGCATGCACGGAGGGGCCTCACACACCTGTGTTTGGCTAGTCTGTCTTTAAATGTGACACTAACTCATTCTGCTCTGAGAACTCGATTGTTGCCTCTCAGGAGCGAGGTGTGTTGCGCTGGCCCCAAGGGTCATTTTTATCTCTGCAGGTTTATCCTGTGAAGCTGCAACGGTCTCCGTCTTCTGGATCTCCGACGTGCTCTTGGGGGCGTGGGAGTGTTTTATAGAAGTCTGCTTCTCTTTCGTCATATAACAGAAATGTTCCCACAACAGTTGATTTAAAGTGTGTTTCTGCTTCATCGAGGGAGATTTCTGAGTGACAGCTCCTCAGGCCCTGGGGCAGCAGTCTCCTTGTGCCTGGCTCTGCTGGCGTGGTCCTGGGCTGGGTCCTTTGAGAATGGAGCAGCGGGCGCACCCTGGGTGACACGCCGTGTCTGGGAGCTGAGAGTTCCAAGGGCCCGTGTGCCATGGTGAACCAGGGACACGGTCCCGGCGTGGTGCTCGGCTCATGCAGCTCGAGTTGAAGGGGGTTTAAACCACGATTTAGTAGTCTTGAATTAATGGCCACTTTTATCTTGGGTTTGTGTTTCAAAGCAGATCTGCACCCGGCGCCTCCCGATGTCACCACGGGCCTCGTTCAGCATTCGCGCTGTGAGCGTCCACAGCTGGCCGCCGTGAGAGCTGCTCCGCGGGGCCACAGCGGGAGCCTCCCGGAGACGGCGGGCGGTGAGCATGCCTCTCCCTCCCCTTGTCGCAGCAGAGCACAGGCCACCTCGTCACGAACGCTGTGCGCGGGCCAGTTACAGGCTGTCAGAGCGTGTAACTGAGACTGGTGTGCGCGGCACGCGCCCAGCTGAGCGGAGCGCCGTGCAGTGGGGCCAGCGGGGACGGGAGGGCAGGGAGCAGCAAACTTACAGATGCCGTCGGTCGCGGGAGAGGGGTCTGCAGTGCCGTGGGGCAGGGGCGGGCCTTGGGGACTTCGGTTTGGACTCCCTGTGGGTGCGCCCCCGGCCCAGCCGCTCCTCACCTCGGCGCTCAGGGCCTGTGATGGGCGTGGCCGTGGGCGCCTGCCCCACATTGTGTCCTGGTCGATACCACCTCCTTTCAAAACAGTTTCCAGTGTCTTTTATCAAAATCATAAGTTTTTTCCTCCAGTGACCAGATTTGAACTGTAGGAAACTCCAGAGGGTCTCGGATCTGAGGCCTGAACGTGCATTTTGACCCCCGACTCAAAAGGTCACATCCTGTCAGAGCCTTTTAGCTCCTTGTCCTGCTGCAAAAGCAAAACACTGAGTCAACTTGAAGCAGGGTTTCTACCGCTTAGATAGGGTTTTAAATTTGATTTATTACTCTTTACAGTAAGAAAACTTAAGAGCTTGGGTGAGGTATAATTGGCATGTAATCAACTACACGTATTCAAGGTATGCGATCTTACCAGTTTGTGGGAGCATCTGCACATGGCCCCCCCAAAAGCCCTGGGCCCTGCGGGGCTCTGCCCTCAGGCAACCACCGACATCCAGATAAGTGTGCATTTCCTGGACCCTTACGCACGTGGAGCCATACGGTGTTTACTGTCTGGTTTCTGCCGCTGCCGCGGTTACTCTGAGATGCACGTTCCTGCCGCGTCAGAGCTCGCGCCTCCACTGACGGGGTTCCGCTCTGCCTGCTGCCCCAGCAGCGTGTGCTGTCACAACTAGCTGCTGGGCATGCTCTCACGCAGGTCTTCGTGCGGGCTGTGCTTCACTCTTGGGTCGACGCCCAGGCTGGCCCTTGTCGTAGGTTTGTGTGTCGCTGCTGCAGACAGCGCCCGCCCCCCGTCACGTCCCCACCGTCCGCCGTGAGAGTTCCAGTTCCTCCACGCCCTTGCCGGCAGCGGGCGCTGTTGGTGCTTACAGTTGCAGGCACCCAGACAGGTGCGGAGAGGGTCGCTTGGTTTCGAAGTGCACCGGTCTGGTGACTGGTGGCAGCATCTTCCCCTGTGCCCGTCGGCCACCTGCCTGTCCCCTCAGGAGAGTCCGTCCAGATAGCTTGCTTATGTTTTTAATATGTTGTGTTCTTGTAAGATCCGAGAGTTCTTTATGTGTTCTGGCTGCCAGTTCTTCATCGGGTTGATGATTTCTGTTTCTTCCCTGTCTGTGGCTTGGGGTTTTCATTTTCTTTCATTCTCTTTCGTGTTTTCAGTGCCTTTTTTGATGATGCTCAGTTTACCACATTTTTCTTTGATAGAGCCAACTTTCGTGTTATATTTAAGATGTATTTTCCTAACTTGAGGTCATCAAGGTTTTCTCCTAGAATGTTATAGTTTGAGGTGTTACGTTTAGGTACGTGATCTATTTGAGTTAATTTTAGCACAAGTGTAAGGCACGAACCAGTTTTTCCGTGTGAGGATATCCAGCTGTTCCAGCATCCTGTGTTATAAAGACCATCCTGTCCCTACCGAGTTCCTTCGACATCTTTAATGAAGATGTCGTATGTGAGGAGGGTTTATTTCCAGGCTGTCTGTGCTGTTCCATTGCTGCATCTGTCACGATCACTGTGGTTTTATAATCTTGACATCGTGTAGTTTGTCTTCAGTTCTGCTTTATATTTCAAAATTTGCTTTGGCTATTCCAGCTCCTTTGCATTTTAATATGTATTTTAAAATCAGTTTGATAATTTTTACCAA
>NW_006442509.1:1612745-1617031 GCF_000325575.1 Pteropus alecto
ATTGGTATTTCATTGACTCTCTAGGTCAATTTGGGGAGAATTGGCATATTACCAATATTACATACTTCAGTCGATAAATATACTATATCTCTCCATTTATTTAGCACTTATAAACAGTTTTTAGCACGGTTTTATAGTTTTCAATGCACGAGTATCGCACATATTTTGTTAAAATCATCCCAAAATACGTTTTATTTTTGATGCTGTTATAAATGGTATTTAAAATTTTTCCAGCTGTTTGTTGCTAGTTTCTGGAAATGCGGTTGGTTTTTCACATTGACCTTACATTAGTTTTAGCAGCATTTTTGGTCGATTTCTTAAGACCATGCTCGTGCACGCGTGTGCCGTGTCTGAGTGTGGTCCCGTCGTGGGTCTGCCTGCGGATCGCGTGTCTCCGGCCCCATTGCGGTGTCTGAGCCCCGGTCGCTCCGGTGGGATGTGGTGAGCGTGGACATAGGCGCCGTGTCCCCAGGTGGGGGAAAGCACCCACACTCTCATTTCTCGTTGTGATGTCCGCTCTGGGTTTTCAGAGATGCTCCTTGTCAGCTCAAGGAAGTTCCCTTTTTTACCTAAATTCCTGAAAATTTTTGTTGTTTTTGTTAAGCGGGTTTTTTGAGCCGTAGAGCTCATCGTCTGGCTTTTCTCAGGGAGCCTGTTAATCCAGCCTGGGCCTGGTGGGCTGTGCGCCCAGCTGTGTGCGTGAGCACAGGGGCTGTCTCGTGGGTGCCGGCTCAGTGCCGTGTGACCATAGTTCTCATATTTAGAAGTTGGTCAGTGTCCTGCCTATCCCAAACAGAAACGAGGTGGGGAGAGGTCAAAGCCCTGAAACTGAAGTCAAGCAGAAATAAGCAAACAGGACTGTGTTTCCAGGAGGCAGCACTCGAGGAGGCGGTGGGGACAGAGCTGGTGTAGGTCGGGAGCCACGAGGACCGCGGTGGCCGCGGTGGCCCACGCGCCCTCAGCCTGGACGAGGCAGGCAGGAAGCTCAGCATACAGCCCTGGACGCCTGTCGGCAGGTTTGTCATTCTGGGCTGTGGGTGAGCAGTTTGGACACTTGTGCATACACAGGGCGTTGAGCAGGGGTGTTGGAGTTGAGAGCAGGGTTCTCCCTGGAAGAGGGGCGTCCAGAGGCCGGGGAGAGCCGTGCAGGTGAGACCAGGCATGGCGTTGCTGGCACGGACTGCGGTTCCCAGCGCGTGAGTGCGTGCCTGCATGGGCCGATCTGCACACAGGCGTGTGGCCGTGCAGGTGCGCGTGTGTCTGTGAGCATGCAGTGTGTGTGCGCCGTGTGCTTTCTTAGCTCTGTCTGTTGAAAGAACAAGGAAACAGCAGTAGCAACGACACATTTGGTGAGCAGATCTGGGTCTTACTCCCTTCCCGCCGAGGACCGCTGGCACGCGCGGAGTCGTGCGACTCCAGGGCAGGTGGAGCCGTAGTGTGACGGAAGCAGCTTACAACAGCACGTAAGGCAGCGCGTAAAACCGAGGGGGAGTGTCACAAGCCCGCTTGTACAGGGTCCTTCTGGCCAAATCTGAGACCGTTTGTGCATTAGATAGTTAAGAATCATAATGATTTATAACCGTCTGAAAAGAGCCATCTGTGAGTCCTTCCTGATGATAGACGAGAGACAGGTAGGTAGGTAGGTAGGTCGATAGGTGTTGGGTAGATACATAAAGAGGTAGACGATAGGCAGCCGGCTGGCTAGCTAGTTAGGTCGCAGACACATAGGGTGCCAGGTGTCGACTGCTTCGTGTGGCTGGAATGCTAAAGTTGGAAAATGACTTTGTGGCCATCGCAATGAAAATCGGTCTGGTGAGAATGACCCACGGCTGTTCAGTGCAGGGAGAGAGCCGGATACGGGTCAGGACACGCAGGGTGCAGTGCGTCTCCCCAGACCTGGCCTGCAGCAGCGACGACGTGACGGAGAAGCCAGACAGCACTCTGGTGACGGGAGTCATGCCTCCTCGGGGGGAGCCAGATGTCCCAGGCATCTGGACGCGATATGCAGGTGGATTCCAGCCAGGAGTACCTGTGCTGAATCACGAGGAAACCTCATAAAACTCAAATGGCAGTATGTTCTACTTAAAAAGAGCTGCACCTTTCCAGAGCGACAGTGTCATGAAACAGCGGTCCCCAACCTTTTTGTCATTATGGGTGGATAGTATCTCTTGATATCTATCATATTAGAAAATAAAACTAAAAATTTTAAAAATATATTTATTAATTCATTTAAAAATAACAGTCACAAATTCATATCCTAACACAAGTGGCATATTTATGACAAAAATGATAAAATGGTGAGAACTTAGGGGGAGGAACGGGCTTGTTTTCTGCTGTTGCCGGTCTGCCTCGGGGCTGGCGTGACGGCCGCATCTGGGATCCGTGTTGGTGCAGCTGGTCACGCGACCTCGTTCGCGTGTCCCGTCCTCCGGGGGTGCGGCGTGTCCTAGCCTCGGCGCCCCTCTTCCCGTGACAGGTGTCCCTGTGAACAGCAGAGTGTCTTCCAAAATCCAGCAGCTCCTGAACACCCTGAAGCGGCCGAAGCGGCCTCCGCTCAAGGAGTTCTTCGTGGACGACGGCGAGGAGCTGCTGGAAGGTGAGCGTCCTCAGCCATGGGCCCACGGGTGTCAGCAGGGTGGCCCCAACCTCTGCAGATGAGGCCGGCATGTGTCCCACAGGAGTTGTCGCCCTGGCCTCCTGACATGCTGGGGCCATGTCCCTGGCCGTGGCCTCTGGCCTCTGGCCTCTGTGCGGCCCGGAGTTCAGCACCGCGCAGGTGGCCATGGGCTGGCCCAGTGTGCACAGGTGGCCGATTTCCTACGTAGTTGGGACCTTTGGCGCCCTCCCCCTCGCTGGACCGCGGTTGGTGCTTTATCGAGAACGTCTAAGGTTTCATTTTACTTACATTACGTAAACTTTTATTTCAACTTCAAATCCAAACTGCTCCTCCCATGATTTTATAGTATTATATTTTCAGCATCGTTTTGACCCCTTTTCAGAATTTTAGTCTTTTATTTATAAATGAGACATATTTAGAAGAAAAGAATGTAGCTTTATTATTAAAAAGAAAATTACCGAGAAATAGAAATATAAATCTGCAGACAAGGAACAGAGGGCAAGCCCAGTGCAGTGTGCAGGTGGTGACTGTTGTCTGAGCCCCAGGGGCCACGGCCACCCTGGTCCCTCGCCTCCTGCACCGCGTTACCCCCGGACCCTACGGGCCAGCGCCGGCGTCCCCTCCACACTTGAGGGTTAGACGCAGCATTTAGGACCCTGTTGTCCCTCTGTGATCAGATAATGCCTTTCAAATTCAGAGTTCAATTGTGTGAATGTTTTTTCGGCAGTTTTTCTTACACTTGTGCAAATTTTGGTTAAATATCCACTGAACGTGTAATAGATTTTGCTTTCTTTTTTTCTTTCAACATGGTGACGGTTGGTTTTTTAATTTTTATTTTACACGTGGACAAATGTCAGTTTTTTACTTGGCAAAAGGCAAACAGAAAGCTACTGTGTTTCTGTAGGACAGTCACAAAGAGTTTCTTCACCTTAAGTAAGAGAAACTGAATAAACATAAATGTCCACAGTGGTGGTTTTTTCAAGCGCACAAACTGACGTGATTTACTCACTTTCATCCTTTGTAAGCGGGGACTAGTGCCTGCTGCTCAGGCGTCCTCAGGGTTGACCACACCGAAGGCCTGGCCACCACTGCCGCTACCCTGGGGTTTGAAAAAAAAGTCACCAGGGTCTGTCATTATTCGTGACTGAATCTCCATCTGTCCTTTGCTCAGTTGGTCTATGACTGCTATAATGATAATGGAATCAAAACATTACTGTAACCTTTTTTTAGATGGTATTAAAAAAAAACAGAATTATAAAAGATGCCACAGCATGGGCAGGATACTATGCAGTGCTGATGTCAAGTTTCGGTTTTGATTCTAGTTCAGCAACCAGATCCAAATCAGCCAAAGCCGGAGGGGAGCCAGACGGTGGTGCTGGCAGGGGAACCTCTGACCGTGGGGACATCCTGGCCGCCATCACTGCTGGCCGCCTTGCAGCGCTGGGGCACGACGCAGCCCAAAGCCCCCTGTCTCACCGCCCTGGACACAGCTGGGAAGGCCATCTACACCCTCACCTATGGCAAGTGTCACCAGAAGGCAGTTGGGTGCTGGTTTCGCTGTGAAATACTACACGCGTCATACAACACAGACATGCAGCCCGAGGAACACAGTAGAACCGGTCCCCGAGAATCCCACACAACCATTGCGTAGAGCATCGCCTCACCCCAG
>NW_006442509.1:1617074-1618389 GCF_000325575.1 Pteropus alecto
CCCCTCCCCCCGCCGACAGTGACTGACGGTGACCGGCCATCGCTTTGCTTTCAGGGGTTCACATCCACACCTGTGTTTCTGAAACAGTGGAGTTAGTTTGATCTAATTTTGAACTTTTCATAAAAGGGATCATACAGCACGTATTTTCTGCATTTGGCATCTTTTGCTTCCAGGTCGTGTTTTTATGTAACACAAATCATAAGCACGCAGCTAGATGTGTGTTCATGGAGTGAACACACTCCTGTGACCAGCACTCAGCTCAGGAGCATTTCACCTCCAGGTCCCCAGGCCCGTGTGTCCCCTCCAGCACTCACATCCCACCACAGAGGCAGACTGCCACACCACCCGCTGACGCCGCTGCTCTGTGGTCTGAGTCGCACGGAAGCTGCTCGGGCCTGTGCTGCTGGCAGCGCTGTCTGCGGGCCCCGGGCCGCCGAGGCTGTCCGTGTACTCTGGGACTGTGCCAGACAGGCCTGTGCACTCTGCCATGGGCGGGCACCTGGGGGTCCCTGCGTCAGGCTGCCGTGTATCGTGCCGTTAGGGACGTTCTCGTGTGGTGGGAACACTTGCTGGGCCCGTCTGCCAGGCAGCTACCCAAAGTGGCCGTGGCATCTTCACTTCGCCCAGTGCCATGTGCCGCCCGGGGGTTCCACAGCCCCCGCTGCCATCCGCTGTCGTCCGCTTGTTTCACGGTAGCCTTTCCGTGTGTCGGTGTCGTCGGGTCAGGCTGTGGTGCTGATTGTCAGGCGTGGCGTTTTCCCGGTGACTAGTGAAACTTCGCTGTGCTCGCTGGTTATGTGCGTCTCTTGCCCTGTCGGATCGCTGAGGCGCCCTCCTTTCCACGCTCAGATGTGTGTCTTTCTGGACGCGTGTTCTGCGGTGTCATCTTCCGCCTTGGGGCAGCACGTGACTTGTGGCTCTACGTAAATGCAGAGTCTTACTAAGGAACCCAGTCTAGCTGTGTTTTCCTTTGTTACAGTGCTGTTTGTTCTATTTAGGAAGTCTTTGCAAACCCAAGGTCACAAAGATATTCTCCTTTCTCGTCTTCTGAACACCGGTTTTACTTTGCGCGTGTCCGTGGTACGGCGCCTGCGTGGTTTGTGCGCGGTGCCCTGCTGTGTGCCGGGAAGCCGGCCCTTCCCCCGCGGTGCTGCCGCGTCCTGTAGCCTGTGTTTCTGGACTCGTTCTGTTTTGGCCGAGTGTCGCCGTCTGCGCCCCTGATCCGCGGTAGCCCCAGCCCCAGGACGCGCCCTAAGATCTCCACGAGCGTTCTCGGCCCTTCGCATTCCACGTGAACTTGAAGACCAGCTCGCCA
>NW_006442509.1:1619040-1677158 GCF_000325575.1 Pteropus alecto
ATTCTTGACTGGAATATTTCCCTCTCTTTAAGGCCTTCTTTGATTTCTCTTAGTAACGTTTTTCCTTTGAGCACAGAGGGCTCGAGCATCTCCGTTGTCTGTGTTTATCATGGTGGGTGAGTGAACTCTTTCCACTCGCTGTTTGTGGAGAAGCAGCCGATTTTTTAGATGGTGACTCTGTATCCGACGATCTTGCTGACTTAGCTTGTTAACGAACAGTTTGTCCATGCGTCCTCTGGACGCCCGGCGCACAGTCACGTCCCCTGTGAACAGGGCTGACCTGACGGCATCACCTTGGCCTTTCCAACGCTTGGCCTTTGTCCCCTTTCCTTGCATCCCTGCACAAGCTAGAACGTCCGGCGCGCGTGGAGCGGTGGCCCCCTCGCCTCCCCTCAGGTCACCAGCCGTGTTTGCTGAAGTCCCTTTGTCCGATTAAGGAAGTCCTCTTAAGTTTGCTAAAAGTTTTCAGCATGGATCGGCATTGGGCATTGAACGGTATCTGATGCTTTTTCTTCTCTGTTGAGAGGATCATATGGTTTCTCTCCCCTCCCCCCATCAAATTCGTTATTTTGATGAATTGCTTCATTTGCAAGTGTTAAGCAGTCCTGGTTCCTAGAATAAGCCCTACTTGGCCATGACACCTGCGCTGTATCGCTAAGTGCAGTCACATCTGTCCCTCAGGGAGGCTGCTGCGACCCTCCGGGAGGGCTCGGCCCACTGGCAGCCTCCGTCCATGTGTCAAGTGCAGCTTCCGGGTCGAGGGTGCTGTGCCTGGACCTCCCCGACTCTCCAGGGTGGGACGGGCCTTGTGCTTCTGCTCGGCGCCGACCCCCTGTGACAGGTCTGCTCTGATCGCCCGTGGGGCCCGCGGACCTTGTCACAGCTGTGTCACCTGACAGTCTCCTGCTCGGCCTCACATGGTCCCTTCCCCCCTCACAAGTCTTACTCATGCCCGGGGTCTCTGCTGCTCCTCGAAGGCCCGCCTTCACTTTTGCGCTCTCCCTGTCCTGCATCTTAAGTCGACGTGCGTTCATAGCCGTCAGACGAGCGTTCCACCACCGTTTCCAAGTCGGCAGTCAGACTCCTTTCCTCGCTGGCTGGTCCCCTGGCTGCCATCCTGCGTTGGCCACTGTGACCTGTCCTCGGGGCCTGCAAGCTCCCCACGCACGTGTTCGTCCCCACAGCGGCTTGCGGGCGAGGAGGCCTTGGTTGCCGGTCTGTTCACAGTGTGCCTCGTCTTCGTTTTTGATGGTGGGCGTCCACCGCTCTCAGCTCTGAGGACACGTGCTGTGTTTGAGAAGTAAGACACTGGACCGTTGTTGCTCCCTGGATGTCAGTGTGTCTTTGCCCTGACTGCCTTTTTTAAAACATTTCTCTTTCTTTGGCTTGCATCTGTCCTGTTGTGCTATAGTTAGGTGGCTGTTCTTTGAAATTTGCCTGCTTGGGTCCATGAGGCCTCTTGAATCTGTGGAATGATGTCTCCTATCAGTTTTGGAAAAGTTACAGCCATGATCTGTTTTTTTAATTTCAATTTTTTATTTTTGTTATTTATAATATACACTATTATATTGTTGTAGTCAACATAAATAACATAACTAGGAAGCAGGAATAAGCAAAAAATGTTTACATAAATTGCATGGAGTTGAAAAGATGTAATGAACAACAGTAGCAGTTTATATAAAATTCGTAAATGAAATCTGTTGTTCAGATATGTAGTTAATGACATGAAAATGCATTCACAGAGCATCGTTAATTGAAAAAAGCAGGGTGAAGTATGATCTCACTTCCAGAAAATTACCTACACGTGTGTGTGTGCTGTATTTGCACATACATAACAGGAAGAATGCTGGCTGTTCTGTATTCTAAATTTCCTATAATAATATCCTGTGTTTCTGTGTGAACAAAAACAAATCTATAAGTTGCTTTTAAGAGAAAACCGTGATGTTTGCTATAGCATTGTACAGAACAGTTACTTGTTGGAAAGTCGTGATTTTCCAGGGATAGAGTAATGGGGTGCGTTACGGGTGGTATGACGCCTGCGTTAAAATGTAAATTATTAATCTCTTAAATTCTACATTGCTTAGTATTTTTATTTTATTTTAGGCAAACTTTGGAGTCGGAGTTTAAAACTAGCTTACACTCTACTTAATAGACTGACTAGTAAGAGTGAACCACCACTTAAACCTGGAGACAGAGTAAGTAACTAGAATGCACCTTCCCCGGAGTGAGCAGAGATGGAGACCCTGCAGCTCTGCTGCGCTGACGTCGGTGTCTGCCAGCCGGTCAGGCGCACGGTGTCAGTGCGAGTCAGCATGGAGAGCGTTGAGTGGAAGGTTCATGGTGATGGAAGGTGATCGTGTTTTATTCTCCCTCATCGTTTATCCGCTGACTCTTCACCTTCTTTCCTCTTCGACTTCGTATATATTGATTTTAATAAAAGTATTAACATCAGATATTACTAAATGTTAAATTTCCAAAACTTTAAGTTTTATGAGGAAACACTGACCTTGCCTTGAAGTTCTGAGTGCTTTAGGTCCCTCTCTCCCTGTTCGTGTGGCCAGGCAGCCCTGCTCTGCTGCCAGCCCATCTCCTGCCTGTAGAGGAGGCTGGAGGCTTAGTTCCTCGTCCTGTGCTGCCCCGAACAGTCGGCAGTAGCTACACGAGGCTTTTTAAATTAACCAAAATTAAATAAAACAAAATATTTAGTACCTTAGCCGCACACGCCACATTTCAAGGGCTCGGTCGGCACGTGCGGTGCTGGCTACAGTACGTGCTGTCTTGGAAGGAGGTCAGTGGCATCGTGCGGAAGGTTCTGCTGGCCAGCACTGCTCTGGGCAGACTGAGCCAATGGGGGAGCCCAGGGCTGCCGGGAGGTCCAGGGCGGGAAGCAGGAGAACACCGTGATGGTGACCACGCCCCCCAGCAGACCCAGGGACGCCCCAGTGGACGGGGCTGCCTGGGGTCAGGTCGCCGAGCAGCGAGACTGAGCTGACAAGTGACAAAATTTCAGGCCCCCATCAGCACCTCGCTCTCAGTGTAAGTCGGAGGGAAACTTCCATGATAGGAGACAAGCAAAGGGCAAAGGAATGAGAGGGAGGAAAGAGGAGGCGGCGGGGTGGGCGGGAGAAGGAACGAGCAGACTTGGCGGAAAGCCAGATGCAGAAAACATTTTTAGAAAATGAGTAGTAATACTCCTAGAGATCAATGAGGAAGATATCGCTCCATCAATTAAGTGAAATACGCCAGTAGGACAGACCCAGAGATGGATGGGTGAAAAGAAAAATGGTGTGAGAATGAGACTTGACCCAGAAGGCCCGAGAGCTGACCAGCAGGAGTTCCAGGAAGAGAAAGGAGAAGAGGGGGTGGTGACATAGGGCAGGGCGCCGGGAGGGGTGCAGGGGAGGACCTGCACGTGGTGGCCCCACGCGGGGTGTGGGGGGGGGCAGGGTGGCAGGGCTCCTTGGTCAGGCTGGAAGGGGCCAGGGCTGAGGGCTTGGGCAGTGCCGAGGGCACCCGGCTTCACCTGTGCACTCTCCCGGGCCGGTGGATGTGAGGCTGGGATGCAGCATGTTCTCAGACACACAGGACCCAAGCTCGCTCCCTCAGGAAGTCCCAGAGCAGGTGCTTCAGCCAAGTCAGTGGGTGGGGCCCGGGCACCAGCCAGCAGCCCAGCCAGGCTCCGGAGGCGGAGGCCCCCGGGGGCGGGGAGCTGGTCAGTAGCTGGTAGAGCTTCTGAGCGCCTCTGACTGGTTGGTGATGGCCGGGTCTCTGTGGCATGCATGGGCCGCGCTCCACAGAGGCGGAGCGGTGGGGATGCCAGTAGCTGTCACCGTCAGCTGTTACCGTCAGCAGGGAAGGAGAGGTGCAGCTGGCTGTGAGCGTGTAAGCAGTGCGAGGGTGACACTTGGGCTGTGGTGCTCTGGTGGGCTCTAAGAACCCCTGATTGAGGTTGTGCTTCAAAGTGAATCTAAGAATCACTAATTTATTTTCCTGAAAAAAGTTCTTGCAAGGACAAGACTTTCAGAAATTTTCCTGACTTGAGAGAGAATCCAAGCTAATTATGATGATTGACAGGGTTTCAGTGAGTTCATGATCAGAGATGGGTGGCAGGTTCATCCTCTCGTGAGAATATGTTTGTGAAAGCGAACAAAAATTTGTTTTAACGAATTCTCTGAAACGTATTTTCCATACCAAACATCTCGTCTCAAGGCTGTAAGCCTCAATTCTGGGATGGCCGCTGTCAACAGCTTTCGAAGGAGAGCTTTGCCCGTTTCAACAAACTTGCTACAAGCTTGTTTACAGAATGAGTATCGATATACCTCAGATCTTGTCTTACGAAGTGCATGGTTATTCGGTGCCCACTGATTTTTGTCCAGGGGCCTTTGATAACGGCCTACTCAGATGCTGTTCTGACTCCTCACTGTGATCTCAGGCACACCAGTCACTCTGTCTGGGGCTCACCAAAATCTTATCCCATACAGAGCTCGTAATTTAACCAGCTTATTATAAGAAATGGAAATTGGAAGGGGTGAAAGAAGAGGGATAAAGGCTAAATATTCATCTACAACAAGAAGTAAAATTGGTACCTAAATATGTTTTTTAAAAAAAGACAGCAGTGTGAGCATGATATTTAAAAGCATGAGAGTAAATAGCAAAAGGAAGGTATAAAATGTTTAAAGTGTTTGCCTTGGGGAGTGGGGAAGGGCAGGGCATGGGGGTATTACTTTTCATTAGTATATTTTGTCATTTTAAATTCTGCGTTTTATAAAGAATTTAATGAAAATAGAAATGTAAGATAAAATAAAACTTGTAATTTAACTGGCAGCCTGGTGAGCAGGTGGGCGGGGGAGGGGGGGTCCAGGGGGAGGGAGCCACTGCCGGGGCCCCAGGGAGCCGTGTACACCCGCCACCCCTCCCTGTGAACGAAGGTCTGTCAGCTGATGCTTCAGTGTTAGGACTTCTTTCAGAAGTGATTCTAGATAATAGCTTGATCCCTCGTCCACTTTTCATGGTGGCCTAGGTGTTTTTCACCTGGGCTAGTTGGTGGTGGGTGATGGCCCATCTCTTCCCTCCCAAGTTGCTGCTGCCCCGACAGTCAGAGTAGGCAGAGCTGGACCCACCCCACGGCTGGACCCGTGCCGGAGGCCTTCAAGCCAGCGGTTTTAAAACTGCTCTGTTGTATGTAGAGGGAGTAAAGGCCTCAACCTAAAAACTTTATTAAAAGTTACATGGTTGAGGAAATTTAAGGACCAAGAATTAGCCCCCAAATTTCATTTCTGAACTACATTTGAAAAACTGTAAGATAATCCAAAATGTCTCAATTCCATGTGATCAGTAACTATTCTAAGAGTTGGGACGACACAGTCATTCACAAGTAGACTTCATGGTTTTTTCTGTACCATTGTAGGTGGCGCTGGTGTTTCCAAATAATGACCCTGTGATGTTCATGGTTGCGTTTTACGGGTGTTTCCTGGCAGAGCTGGTCCCTGTGCCCATCGAAGTCCCGCTAACAAGAAAGGTAGCATGCTCGGGCCTGGACACAGGCTCGGGCCCCGTGAGCTTCGGCGGTGTCTTCTCCGTTCTCGGGAGCGGTCAGCAGATGCAGTCTGGCTGCAGATTCCCCTTTTTACGAATCACGTTGGTGAGAAGGGGCACTTAGAACAGCTGAGCTATTCCATCGCCTGTTTAAAACGATGAGCATCTTTTCCTCTAATGAGTAAAATTTGGGATTTGATAAGATTTTGTTAAATTTTTTCTCAAAACTTTGTTCATCGGTAATAAGGTTCATTTCTTGGGGATAAATAAAACGTTTCAGTAGTGTATCGCAGCTTGCCTCTCTGACAGTTTTCAGTCTGCGGGGTAGACATTTCCTTGCGTGTGTGTTCAGTTACACAGAACAAGCAGTTTCTGCTGCTGACAGATTGCGATGGTCAGGGCTTCTCACACGCTGGGAGCCACTGCATCTCACACGCAAAGAGCAGAGATCTGACTATTGAAAAAATGTTTCAGGAGCAGACTAGACATGTGTCTTAGAAAGACAGTATTCACTTGTCAACGTGCAGGTCGCCAGGAACAAATATTCAAAAATCTCAAAAGTAGAGTTTGCAAATAAAACCAGTACATCTAAACAGATTATATATGATGACAGATATTTGAATACACGGATTCTTAGAAAAAACTAGAAATTTGTCAAACTTACAAGAAGAAAATAGAACAAGTTTACTGAGGGACCCATAAAAGTGGACTTGACTAGGAGGAAACATGCATTTCCGTGTGGAAATAATTAGTGTTGCTCAAGGCCAGACCTCCCAGGTTAGTCTGTCAATTTCCAATGTAAATCAGTGGAAATTACAATGCTATTGTTTTTGGAGTTTATTAAAATGCTGCTAAATGTCATTTGCAAGAAAAAAGTGAGAAATTTGCCCTTTATCTGAACTTCAATTTTTTCTGCAAAAATATTTTTTAAATTTAAAAACAATTGTTTTATTCTCATGAAAACATAGTGTATAGGATTGGATTGTTCTAGAAGTCTTACGAGGAGTAAAAGAAGCACCGCGCTTTTCGCGCGTGGGCCCGCAGGGCGGCCCTGTGCTATGCGTCTCTCTGTCTCCCGCAGGACGCTGGCAGCCAGCAAGTGGGGTTTCTGCTGGGCAGCTGTGGTGTCGCCTTGGCCCTGACCACGGACGCCTGTCAGAAGGGCCTGCCCAAGGCGCAGACTGGGGAGGTGGCGGCCTTCAAAGGTGGGCCCCCGGCATGGGCAGCCACATCCTCCCTGATGCGGTGTCCCTAGCACTTCCCGGCGGTCAAGCCACCGAGGCCGAGGGCCTCCCAGGGTGTCGCAGCCGACCTGGCTCAGGTCTGGCCTCCACTGTCCAGCAGGTTCTTGGTGCAGGCCGAGTAGGATCAGGACTCGGCTGGGCTTGCGCCACATGTGGACGGCAGGCCCGGTGTGGGAGAGAGTGGGCTGACCGTGCCTCTGTCCTGTCCCTGCTCTGCGCCCTGGCAGGTTGGCCTCCCCTGGCCTGGCTGGTGATCGACGGGAAGCACCTGATGAAGCCACCCAAGGACTGGCAGCCACTGGCCCGGGAGGCAGGGCCCGCGACCGCCTACATCGAGGTGACCCCTGTCCCCCGCAGTGCGGAGCGGAGAGGCCCGTTTGTGCCTCCATCACGGGCTGAAGCTTCTCTCTCCGCTTCACCCCAGGAGTAGCAAGCGTCATGGCGACTCCCCAGGCCCTGCCGGGTTTCCCCCCAGCTGGTCCCCGCACTGGCTCCTGGGCTGCGGGCCCTCGGGAGGGAGCCTGCGCGCCGCTGCCCTCAGCGCCTGCCCGGGAGGCGCCCCCTCACCTGAGGGCTCACCCCGGGCAGACGGGAAGCGCACGGGGCGGGACACGCTGCCAGCTCCTCAAACCCGCCAGCCTCCAGAAACCTCACCTAACGGCCCTTTCTCCTTGACCTCTTTCAGTATAAAACCAGCAAAGAAGGCAGCACGGTGGGGGTCACGGTGTCCCATGCGTCCCTGCTGGCACAGTGCCGGGCTCTGACGCAGGCGTGCGGCTACTCGGAAGGTAAGGCGTGCGGGGGCGGTTCCAGCTGGATGGGGGCAGCCACTGCGGCTCTGCTCGAGCTGCATGAGGGTGTGGGCCACCTGGCGGCCCCGCCCAGGGCCCCGTGCTGCAAGTTCAGGTGTGCATCACTTCCCAGTGGGCATCCGCGTCCCTCCAGGTCGTGGGTGCAGGGCCGTTCCCCCCCCCGAGGCAGCGCTGAGGGACGGGCAGCACATCTGCAGCTAAAAAGTGGAATCGACATGTCGGGTACACGTCCCGTCGGGTACACGTCCCGTGTTCTGTACACCTGTGGTTGGGCCTTCAGCTGTCATGCGCACAGATGTACACGTGCACTCTGTGGTCACAGGTTAGCTCTTGGTGGCCCCCATTCCCTGTTAAATATCAGATGTTGAACTTACTCAAAAAAGCATACGAACGGACACATGGCAGTTTTCTCCCCATTACGATATTCGAACAAAACTCACAAGTACACCGGACGGCACGTTTAGGTGCTGCAGACACCGGTGTTTGGTGCTGGGTTGGGCGCGGCACAGCCGAAGACGGCAGCAGAGATCTGGAAGAGGCCTTTACGTCAGTCCAAGTGCCGGCATAGTTATTTAAAGTTACGTCTACCAGGTCGAGTCTCGCGGTTTTCTCTTTTGTCAGGCCGGGCCCAGCCTCACGCCTGGCTCCGGTGACCTGGGCTCCATAGCCTCCAGGGACCTGTGCGCAGCAGCACTCCCGGCACGTGCCCCACTCCTTGTTCCCGTCCTGCCTGCTGTGGGGCGCACTGGGGGGGGGCTCAGTCTCCTGTCTTGTGCCTGGAGCCCGGTCCCGCAGTCACGCCTCTAGGAGAGAAAGTGGGCAGGAGAGGCCTCTCTGAGGGACGTGACGTGAGCGGCACGTGCTGCTTCCTGAGGGTGCAGGGCGACGGCCTCGGGTGTGAGGAGTGGGGGCTCCCGTGACCGTCATCACCCCACGTCTCCTCGCACAGCGTCTTGGCCGCAGGTGATTTCTCAGGTTTTCAGATTGGTGGTCAGCATCGTTCTCTGTTGTAACCCCAAGGTGAATGGCCTTCTGCTTTATGTTTTCCCAGTAATTTGAATAGAAACCGAGGTTCCCGATGAACTAGTGCACGGCGTCGGGAAATGCTATGGGCTGCCAGAGTCTCACGTGTTTGACGCGCTGATCCCATTTTCTCTGAAAGTGCACGTCTTGTGCGGAGGCTCAGCCAGCGGTGTAACCTTCTCTGTCTGTTTTCAGCTGAGACGTTAACAAATGTGCTGGATTTCAAGAGGGATGCTGGCCTGTGGCATGGAGTGCTAACAGTGAGTGCTGGGCGCTAAGCGACCTGACCGTGGGGGCCAAGGGCTTCTAACGTTGATGTCAGTGCCCGCCCCCAGACCTGCTTCTCAGGTGCTGTGATTAACTACCCCCAAGCGAGCCGAGGCACTTGACCCACGTGTCTGAAGTGAAGCACTGTTGTGACAGGCGCGCGGCTGCCATCTGGCCTCTCGTGGTGGCTCGGTGCTCTGCCGTGCGCACGGCCGAGCCCTGAGCGTGTCTGTCTTCCGCAGAGCGTGCTGAACAGGATGCACGTGATCAGCATCCCATACGCGCTGATGAAGGTGAACCCGCTCTCCTGGATCCAGAAAGTGTGTTTGTACAAAGGTAAGGATTCGTCCTTCGTTGAAGAAGTCTCTCTGAATGAATCCATGGTGATTAGGGAAAATCAGAGCCCGGGTGCAGAACTGCAGATGGGGCTGATGGCCGGGTCTCAGGCGCATGCGAGGTGGTTCTGACTCGCCAGTGCTGGCCGCAGGCTGTGCAGCCCAACCCGTGTGCGCCAGGCCCAGAAGCCCGTGGCGGGGACCGTTCAGTGCCAGCTCTTTTCCACAAGCACCATGGGCTCCCGATTTTATTCTCTCGAAGTTTTCCTCACAGTCACACCAGAACACTAATTCCTAATACTTGAGATGGTTTTACTTTGAAGTCAGAGCTTTTCTAGCCACCAGCAGCAAAGCTGTTCAAAGCGACTGGCTGCCCTTGGGGCCTAGGCCTGCGGCCCTCTGCCTTCGGGCGGCCACCCTGCACGGCCCACGCGTCCCTCTGCCCTGGCGGAGCTGGAGGGCACCCTCACAAACCCGAGGCCAGTCGCCCTGCGTCGCCCTGGGTGCGGTGTTTGCGCGTCCACCGCACTGGTAGTGGTGTCCGTTACCAGCGTTTCTGAGTGCGGCCGTGGGGCGTGTCTTCAGTGAGGCCTCGAGGTGGTGGCCGCCTCTGTCCTGTTTCACAGAGGAAAACAAGCCTGGGGGCGTTGGCAGGAGCCGCCACAGCACGGAGGGGATGAAGGGCTGAGGCCGCGCTGGCCTCTAGGGGCTTCCGCGGCTCGGGGATGGACGGGTGAGCCGGGGCAGGGCGATGGGGAGCAGCGAGGCGGACTAGCCCAGAGGAGGGCGTTGCAGGCGGGGCCGAGCTCCTGGGTGTCAGACCTCCCAGTCGTTTCTCCTCCGCAGCTGGGGGGCGGGTTGGCTGTGTATGAGCTGGGTCCGAGTGTCCCCCGCACGTGCGGGTGGCGCCGCGCCACCCTCACACCGGTGCCCCTCCCCCGCAGCCGGGGCCGCGCTGGTGAAGTCCCGTGACATGCACTGGTCCCTCCTGGCTCAGCGGGCCCAGCGCGACGTCAGCCTCAGCTCGCTGCGCATGCTGCTCGTGGCCGACGGCGCCAACCCGTGTGAGTAACCCAGGCAGCTGGGCCGGGGGGCGGGAGGGGGGCCAGGGCCAAGGTGCAGTGTGGCGCGTGCGCGGTGACGCTGCCGCTAGCCCTGGGGCCGGATGGCATCCGCACACTTCATGCGTGGGTTTTGGCCACTTAGTTGGAAGCGATGTTAACATGGTTCAGAGAAGGCACTTACCTAAAAGAGTCAACTTTCTTAAGAAGTGACCAGAGCAGAGACACAGATGGAGAGCCCTGTCCTGCCTCCACGCTTTGGACTCCTGCCCCCCTGCCCTGTCCCCCACCTCGTCCTGGCAGGAGCACCCCCAGCGTGCCACTCTGCTTCCTGGCAGGGCCTGAGCATTACATCTTGGGGGGCCTCGAGGGACTCTGGGGGTTTCTGTGTGGCATAAAGCTGTTGACCAGGTAGGTGGGAGGAGAGATGATTGCATCGAAACTGCCCCCAACCAGAGGCTGGCCTGTCATCTGGTCCCCTGTCTGGTGTGGCCTAGCACCCTTGTTCTCCGGGAGAGCACCCCACCTTCTGGCATGCCAAGCCTGTGGTTCCTGCCATCCACACCTGAGCCCAGGAGGGTTTCCATCCTGCCTCCAGGACACTGTGGTGCCTGCCACTCACTCCTCCGTGCCTCCACCCACGCCCGCAGCCAGGCTGCTTGGCCACCTGCAGTCAAGTGGCAGGCCGTCAGCGGGCTCCCCTGCGGTTGGCAGCTCTGCTGCACCCACAGGCTCCGCCCTCCAAGCCAGCTCCCCACAGAGGACTGGGGTCTATGGGGCAGCCCTGGGGTCCTGGACAGGCAGCCCCTAGCCTCCTGGGAACTGAGTTTTCATGTTGGTGGTACCTCGGCCTGTGGCCAGGGCCGACATCAGGGGACACAGTAGAGGTCGCCCTGCAGGGAGACGTGCCAGGAGACGGCTGGGCAGGCACTTCTAGATGCAGGGTGCTCATAGGCACGGAGCCTCGTGATGTGCCAGGTCGGGCTCCATAAACACTCTTTGGTCATCTCTAACTCTGCAGACCTCAGGGACATGGGACAAGGCTGCATGTGGCAGATGGGCAGAGCTGGCCATGAGATAGGCCTCAGAACCAATGCAGGGGTTAAAAATGGGCCTGTGAGCAGTCTCCAGCGTGTTGCTTTCGTGGGAGCAGCTCCCACCCTCCGCACGAGGCCTTTGTTCCTGGTCTGTGACAGCGGCTTACATTACGTGGTTCAAACGTGACATGGAACAGGGTCAGCCTGTGCCGTTTCCGGGCCCGTCGCCGCAGTGTCCGTGCCCAGAGCTTGTCGGCCCAGCGTGTTGGCCGTGAGGTCCGGCCCCCTCGGCCAGAGTCACCCTCACGTCCCGCTCCGCTGCACGCAGGGTCCATATCCTCCTGTGACGCCTTCCTCAACGTCTTCCAGTCCCGAGGCCTGAGGCCAGAGGTCATCTGTCCTTGTGCCAGTTCTCCTGAGGCCCTCACGGTCGCCATCCGCAGGTAACCCAAGGCTTCGTGTCTGTAAACGTAACCGCCGCTCCTGCCACTTGGCTGCCGTGGCGCCAGGTGCCCACGCCGTGCCAGCATCCCAGGCTGTCAGCGCGTCCTGGGGAGAGGCGCCCACGGCCCACCCTTCCTGCCCAGCCACCTCTCGCCCGCCCGCGGCTCCTGTCCACAGCCGCCCGGCGCCATCCTGGGGCAGGGGGCAGCGTGCTCACAGTTGAGGGCACCAGAGCATTGCTGCTCGTCGTGTCCTGCGCCCCGTGCACGTCTCCGAACAGCACGCACTTTCCCACGCGCAGGTAGTAAGGGACCCTGAGGTGCGGGCCGCACAGCGTTAAAGCGGCAGCGTCACCCTTCACTAGCAGTAGAGTGGTCCCCGGCCCGGGGGGGCCACCGACCTGTGCCCCTCAGCGTCGCGATTCCCACCAGCGCAGAACCACTACTCCCAGGCCTCGGCGCCGCCCTCGCGCCCCTGCACTCAGGACTTGGGGCAGAGCTGCGGGCAGTGCCAGGGGACTGGGCCGGGGTCGGGGGCTGCAGACACGGTTCCTCCCTGCATGCGGCCACGCCGCCACGTGTCCCTGGAGTGGGCTGCTTTGGGACTCCTCGCCTGTCATTCTGCTTACCCGGCTGCCTGGGGCTCCTGGTGAGTCCCCAAGACCGGCAGGTGGAAGCGAGTCACCTTTATGACCTTGGAAGTCACCTCGCTTCACTTTCTGTTGTCCCAGGCCCACTGGGTGAAGGGAGGAGGGTCGAGGTCCCACCGTAGAAGATGGCGTGGGCAGGGGAGCCACGGTCTCTCTAGGAACGCAGGCACCACTGCAGTCCCGCAGCTGGTGTCCTCGCAGTGTGCCGCAGAGCAGGCCAGGTGGCGTGGGACCCCCTCCTGGGGGCTCGTCCCTCATCAGCCAGTCCGCCTCTGTTCCCCAGGCCACCCGAGCTGGGAGGCCCTCCTCCGAGAAAAGCCATGCTGTCGATGACCGGCCTCAGCTACGGCGTGGTCAGGGTCGATGCCGGGGAGAAGCTGTCGGTCCTCACTGTTCAGGACGTCGGCCAGGTGATGCCTGGAGGTAAGGGTGCACCTGTAGCTGATGACCACGGCAGTCACAGCTGCCCGGTTCCGCAGGCACCTGCAAACACAGCGAATGATTTCTCAAAACTGTTTCTCTGTGGAAATTGGGATTTTAATTTATGGTATTTTTTCAATTTTTTGTTGTATGTTGTATAAGTTTAATGTTGAATTAAGGAACAAGAGTACGTTTATGGCCTGCGAACCCGACTTCTGGTTCCAGTGTTTGGGGACATGGTGACAGCAGTCACCGCTACCGGGCAGTTTCCGCACCTCCCCGTGCCATGTCAGGCGTTAGGGGCGTGACTTGAGGCTCGCAGCACTTCCTGTGGGCTCTAGGAATGTCATGTGATTTCCGGAGATCTCCCTGCCACTTCCATGGCCGTGCAGCGGGGAAAGCGTGCCGGCTCGTCTCCCTGCAGTCCGGCGAGTGCGTCCACAGAGGTGACAGCTGTGAGTGGGGCACGCTCCATTTGTGCTGCTCCAAGGTCGCCCCTCACAGCTCCGCCGCTGCCCCAGCTCCCCTCCAAGCCCTGCTGTCCCTTCCGGGGGTCTAGGTGGCTATGCTGACCCAGGCTGGTGACCTACAGAGGCAGGTTCTGCCTCTCAGCCAGTCACACGACCCTGCTGCTGCTGTGCCTGCATTCCAGGCTCTGGGGTCTGCCATCCGCCTCCGCAGGTGGCCGTGCGCACAGGACGGAGCCGCTATGCCAGGCGCTCCGGGGGACAGCCCACGGCACGGCGCCCGACCTGCAGGGGAGGAGAGCAGGGACCCTCAGGGCAAGACCGGAGCTCAGGTTTCGTTCCAAAAAGTTAAGCTGGAGCGACGCGAAATGTATTTCTGTGCCTGTAATTCCACGACGAACACGGAAGTGATGGTTCTGTAGTAACCTGACCACAAGGATGGACCATTTCACAAAGAGCAAAGATGGGGAGTCTTCCTTATTTTCGGTAGTTATAAGGAGAGCACAGTGACTCTTTAAGAGGTTGGTGAAATGTAATCGTGATTTTTCAGAATGAAAAAATAAGGGACTTATATAGCAGTGTTTGTTATTTGCTAGTAAGAAGTGGACCAGATGGGTTGCGTGCACAGTGTTCCCCTTGGGGGGTGTGTGTGCACAGTGCTCCTCTGGGTGAGTGTTAGGGCAGTTAAAGAGCCGATTGACTTGGTGACAGTTGATGGTGACTTGCTTTGAGCAGAGGTACAACCTCCACTGTGTTAGCCCCACAGGGGTTGTGTTGGCCACCGTAAGAGGTAGATTTTGGCCTTTCGTGCCTTTTTGTGATGTAAATTAGGGTCTCTGTCATGATCCGGGATGCTTGCACGCATGTGGGAGTGGGTGTGAGCTGAGGGCCGCTTGCACGGGGAGACAGAGTGCCACCTCCTTTAGTCGGCTGTCCCAGCGGTCTCTCTGCTGAGGCTTTGACCCATTTGTGGACAAACAGAAGTCAGTGGCTGAACACACCGTGTGCCTTCTCCTTGCTTCCCGTCTTCGGAGATGAGAATATGCTAGAAAAACTCAAGAAGGTGTGAAGAAAGGGCGAGGTCTAGGGGACCGAGTTTATTTAATTCATCGCTGAGTGACTCAGTGCTATTCCATGGCTGCTTGTTCTGTGGCAGGGCTGGGCAGCCTGGGGCTGCTGCGACCAGACCCATGAGGTCCCCAGGGCCGAGGGGTGGCAGCGGGTAGGCACGTCAGGGAGGGTGCTTCTTAGTGAAGGCAGATCAGGTGATCAGGTGACAGGCTGTGGGAGGGGCCACACAAGGCCTCTGTGACAGAAAGGGCCCAGGACATAAGTGGGGTCTGTCAGCACTGAGACAGGAACCACCCCGGCAGCAAACCTGCCAGATGGTGACCATCAGCAGCCGGGCCTGCCCGCACCTCCCGTGGGTGTAGCAGGGGTGCTGGAAGACTCGTGCCTCTGAGCATGAGCCTCCTGCCCGTCCTGGCTGGTCATGGAACCGTCGCTGCCCTGTTCCACGGCCTCAGCTCGGTTTGCGCCATGCCAGGCCTGTCGGAAACGCGCGTGAGAACTTGCAGCACGGGCCTGCTCGTCTCCGCGGCTGCAGACGTAGCAGGTCTGGTGAGCGAGCCACCTAAACGTGTCGACGCTTCTGAGGGCGGTCTTCTTTTCAGCTAACGTGTGCGTAGTGAAGGTGGACGGCGCCCCGTATCTGTGTAAAGCCGACGAGGTTGGGGAGATATGTGTGGATTCCAGTGCGACCGGCTCGGCGTACTACGGACTGCTCGGGGTCACGAGGAACGTCTTTCAGGTTTGTGCTTTCAGCCGACGGTGAGTCCCCCGGGCATTGAGCGTCGGGGCGGCGCCGTGGGCAGCAGGCGGTGCCCTGGCTTCTCAGCTGGGTCGTCTCACGGTCAGGCGCCTGCAGCCATAATGAGATTGAGGCCAGCACTCTGCGTGCTACAGCTGTCGGGGTGTCAGGAGAGCCCAGTGAGCACCCACATGCTGAGCCAGGGCCTGGGAGCAGTGGTGAAGCAGAAGCAGGGATATGGGCCCACCGGGGGCCCACCGGGCGTGGAGCGAGGGCCCCTCATCAGCATGCAGACTCGGCCCTGGGCAGCCTCCGCCCCTCGGCAGATACAGTCGCCCCCCAGGGCCACACCCTGGCCCACGGGTCCCATTGGCGGGATGGGTGGCTATCTGCGAGCCACAGCCTGACCACCGCCCGCTCCACGCAGACTGCCCCGCTGACTGCGGCAGGAACGCCCATCTCCGACAGGCCCTTCACCCGGACGGGGCTGCTGGGCTTTGTCGGCCCTGTGAGTAGTCCCACGCAGGGCCCGCGCCCCCCGGGACAGTGCTCAGCCCCGGATCTCACCCTGCCTCCAGCCCGTCAGCATTCAGTGCCCTTGCCCAGCTTTGCCCACAACTGTGCTCCCACCTCCAGCCCCCAATGCCCCTGGGCCCCCACCCGAGCCCACCAGCCTGTGGGACCCCTCCCTCCCACGGTTGCCCTGGCCCCAGCTTCGGTGTCGCCCTGGGCATGGGCCCAGTTTCCATGTGCCCTCAGTTCCTCGTGGCTGGGCCTGCCCGCGTGGCCTGCGTCCCGACCAGTGCCCTTGTCCTCAGGATGACCTGGTCTTCGTCGTGGGCAAGCTGGAAGGGCTGATGGTGGTGGGGGTTCGCAGACACAACGCGGACGACGTGGTGGCCACTGCGCTGGCCGTGGAGCCCATGAAGTTCGTCTACAGAGGCAGGTGATGCGCTGTGGCCCTCCGCACTCCAGGCTGGCCGTCTGCCCGCAGCGGAAGGCAGGCCCGGGACTGGAGCCCGAGCGTCCTGCTCATCAGAGGGGCCTCTCTAGGAAAGGGCAGCGTTCACGGCAAGCGCGGCAGAGTTAGTGTCCTCGCTGTCCCCAGAGCCGTGCAGCTCTTGAAGGGGATGGGACCCAAATGTACCAGTGGGCACAGGGGCCACATGCACGGCCACACACACTGGGACCCCGAGCTCTGTGTCCCCCAAAACCCCCAGAAGCCGAGTCTCCCTTCTCCTAGGGCTGTGCAAGACATGGAGACCCCACCTTGCTCCTGGGGACAGTCAGTTCACCTTTCTGGCTGTCGGGCAAGCACTTGACAGACTTTCGTTCCCCCTGAGCTGATACATGGACCCCTGGCCTGATACAAGGTCCCGTCCGGCCCCCGAGCTCCTTGTCATGGGGACCTGCGCCCTGGTGCTGGTTGGCCACTCAGGGCGCGGCATCTTCCAGCCTTGTTCTTCTCAGGAAGTGCTTTCGTTGCTTGGACTGGGTACCTGTGAGCCCGGCCGGACCCTTCCTCTGAACAGATCTTAAAGGAGCCACAGGGGTTTCTGCCTGATGGAGCGTCAGCACGGCCTGCTGCCTGTGCCCAGTCAGGGTGACAGGCGTGGGGTAACCATCCGGGAGAAACCAGCAGGGCAGGCCTGTGGGTGCACACAACCTGGTGTGTCCTAGGTGCCACCGCCTGTCCTCACAGCAGAAACCAGCAACACTGCCAGTGCGAGTGTCCACGGGGTGACGTCAGAGCAGCCGCAGCTCTCTGGGGTGGACCTCAGAGACTAGCTGCCTCCTTGCACGGCCACCAGAAGCTGATGGGGCCTGGGAGTGAAGGCCCTGCTCAGAGTGCGCCAGCCCGGGCAGTCGGCTGGGTGTGGGGCAGTGGCTCCCTGTCCCCACCAGGGACAAGCTTGAGGACCACAAGCATCCCAGTAGAGAACCACAGCCCGCTGAGTGTGTGTGCCACTGGGATGTTAGCAACATGACATGAGCTGAAGAAACCACCAGAAACCATTGTTCCACAAAGAGCAGGACAGACGGCATGGGCCGCAGGGCAGACGCAGCCAGGGAAAGACTGGATAAGCTGGGGATTGAGATTGAGGGACCATCCAGAGGTGAATGGGACGTTTGGAAGAAACGTGGGGAGAGATGGGGAGAGAGGAGAGTTAAAAATACCGTTCGTGGAACTCGTAGGCAGAAGTGTTTGCACAATCAAGGAGATTTTCTCTTAGCCACATGCCGGGTGTTTTTACTTCGCGTGAAGTCCCCTCTGCTTCCGCGAGTTGGCGCACCAGTGAGTTTCAGCCACGGTTGGGGGGACTGGTGACCGGTGGCTCTGTAACTTCTCAGCAGGCAGCCCCTGTCGCGTTGGCCGTAAACACTAGCACTTCGGCATCTTCCATTCAGGCGAGAGGGATGCCCTTTGCCCGGTGGTCATTTTTGTCCTCATCCTCAGGATCGCTGTGTTCTCGGTGACGGTGCTGCATGACGACCGGATAGTGCTCGTGGCGGAGCAGCGGCCAGACGCCTCTGAGGAGGACAGCTTCCAGTGGATGAGCCGTGTGCTGCAGGTAGGCGCGGGGCCCGCTCTTCGTCCAGCCTGCTGTCGCCGTGCAGGTCGGGCGCGTGCTCGTGCCTGCGGCTCCCCAGCCCGTCCCTCCCACCTGCTCGGGGTCTGGCAGCCGTCATGGTTCTGGAGCGTCCAGTCGCCCTGTGCTCGCCTACGGGGTAGGGCTGAGCCTCTTGGCTTGCAGAACCCCCCCCCCCAACACACACAGCCCCTGCACACAGGAGGCACTAAGCAAGCTGGCTCGTGACGATGCGGGAACAGTGGCTTGAAGGCACGTGACACCACACAGGAGTTAGTGCGTCCTTGTTATCTGATGCCAGTCCCAAAAGCTGCGGTCAGGCAGAGGCTTTAAAACGCAGACGCCTGGACGCAGACTGGCCGGCCCGGGGCGGACTGGACACGCACACAAGCCCGCCTCTGCGCCCGCGGCCCTTGACGATTCACTGCGGATCTGGCAAGCTCTGCCGTGAGTCCCGAACGCCCACTCTCTGGGTCCCGCTGTGGCTGCAGGCCCTGCCGGCCTGGGACGCGCACTACTCAGGGCGGGCATGCCGTCCCCTTCCCCCAGCATGTCCACATTCGCATCTTTGCATGTCGAGCTGGAGCTCAGCGTGTGTTCTTTGGTGGGAACGGGCAGCATTCGTGAGTAGACAGGTAGACGAGTGGCTCAGCAAGGGTGTCCCTCAGCTTTACCGAACATGACTTGGGTATGGAACGAGCCCGTTTTTAAGTGGCAGGTGACGAGTTCTGACACGTGAGTAATTAGGATAGGGAATTCCCACTGTCCCAGCGGGTTCTCCCGTGTCCCTGTGTGGTCAGTCCCCAGCCCCGCCTGCACCCCGCCTGCCCAGCCCCAAGACCCTCCAGTGGCTCTGCATCACTGCGGACGATGTGCTTCCTGAGGGGTCACAAGTGTCCCCCCCCACACCGCCTGTATCCGTCAGTGTAAAGCTGGACCCGCGTGCTGCCACATGGACCAGCTCACCCTTCTCATTGCTGAGTTGGGTTCCTTTGAGTTTCCTCACATCCTGGTGGACGTTTGGGCTGTTATTACCAGAGGACAAATCTCCAGGTGGATTTCAGTTCTAGCCACTCTTCAGGGATAGTCTGTGGTGTCCCGACACCTCCGGGTCCATGGTGTACTGTTGGCGCAGCCACAGCCACCTGAGAAAGGACACTAGTGCAGAATAAGCACAGTCCAGGAAGCTGTCTCCACGTCACTGGCCCAGGGAGCCCCATGCTTCAGAGGGAGGAGTCACGACATTTATTTTTTACAGAAGTCTTTATGTTTTCTTTTGGGCTATTTCTAGTACACCATACACAAAAAAAGATGAGTAGAATGACCCCGTTCCATCACTCTGCTGCAACAGTTGTCCACCTGGGGCTATGCGCGCCCCACTTGTCCACCCCCTTCTCCCTCGGGGGCATTTTGAAGCAAAGACCAGACGTCACGTCATTTCCTCTGTGAAGATGTTAGTATTTATTTCTCATATAAGAAGAAATACCATGATCACAGCTTAAAAATTAACAATGATTTTTTTTAATTTTTGTTTATGGAGGGAGCGATTGACATAGTTGTATCAGTCCAGGGTGGACAACGCAGCGACCCGACGTTTGTCCGTGTTGTGGCGTGGCCCCCACCGTGCGTCTGGTAGCATCACCGCCCACACTCACGAAGCCCTTGTTCTTGCGACGAGAACGTCTAAGGCCCACTCTCTAGCAGCTCCCAGGCACAGAGTGCGGCGTGTGCCCTGCAGCCACGCGCTCTGCGTCACACCCAGGACTGACCGCCCTTGGCGCTGGCAGTCGTGCCTTTTGACCCCACCCCCCCCCGCCCCCGGCTCTTGTGACCGCCAGGCCGTTTCCCGTATCCACGAACTCAGCCGTTTTGATTTGTTTTGCTTTTTAAATTTCACGTGTAAGTGAGATCGCGTGGTATTGTCTTCCTCGGTCTGACTTATTTCACTTAGCATGACGCCCTCTGTGACCGTCCGCGTTGCAGGTGACAAGATCGCATCCTTTCTGTGGTTGAATAATAGTCCATCGTGTGTATGTCCCACTCCTTTACCCGCTCGTCCGTCAGTGGACACTTCGGTCGCTCCCGTGTCTCGGCTGTCGTAAATAATGAACACAGGGGTGCATATGTCTTTTCGAATTACATCGTTTTTGTTTCCTTTAGTTAAATACTCAAGAGTGGAATTGCTGGGTCACGTGGTTGGAAGAGCCTCTATACTGTGTTCTGTAGTGGCTGCACCACTTGGCAATCCCACCCACAGTGCTCGAGGGCCCCCTTTTCTCCGCATCCTCAGCAACGCTTGTTTGTCGATTTACTGATCATAGCCATTCTGACGGGTGTGAGAGGGCATTTCACTGTGGATTGACTTTGCATTTCCTGATGATTAGTGACGTTGAGCATCTTTTCACGTATCTATTGGCCACCTGTGTGTCCTCTCTAGGAAAATACCTATTCAGATCTTCTGCCCACTTTTTAACTAGACTGTCTGGGGGAGTTGTATACTGTTGAGTTGTTTGAGTTCTTTACATATTTTGGATCTTATCCCCTTATCAGATACATGTTTCCTCCCATTCCGTAGGTGGCCTTTTCATTCACTGACGGTTCCCTTTGCTGGTCAGAAGCTTATTAGTTCAATCTGGTCCCACTTGTTCATTTTTTATTTTGTTGCCTTTGCTTTTGGTGTCAAATTCAAAAAATTATCACCAAGACTCACGTCAAGAAGGTTACCACCTGTGTTTTCTTCTAGGGGTTTTATGGTTTCGGGTCTTACGTTCAAGTCTTTAATCCATGGAAGTTCATCTTTGTGCAAGGTTTAAGATAGGGGTCTAGATTCATGCTTCTGCGTGTGGCTGTCCAGTGCTCCCAGCACCGTTTGCTGGCGAGGCTGCCCTTCCCCGTCGTGTGCTCCTGGCTCCTTCGTCATGAGTCGGTCGGCCGTCGGTGTGTGGGTTCATTTCTGGGCGCTCTGTTCCGTCCCGCTGGTCTGCGTGTCTGTGTTTCTGCCAATACCGTGCTTTGTGTTACAGTTTAAAATCAGGAATGTGATGCCTCCAACTTTGATCTTCTTTCTCAAGCTTGCTTTGGCTATTTGTCTTTTGTGGTTCCGTCCAAATTTTAGGATTGTTGGTTCTATTTTTGCGAAAAATGCCATTGGCATTTTGATGGGGATTGCAGTGCGTATGGAGATGGCTTTGGGTGGTGGGCATTTTGACAGCATCTTTCTGATCCATGAGCACAGACTGTCTCTCCATTTGAGTCTTCAGTTTCTATCATCAGCGCCTTACAATTCTCAACATACAGGTCCTTGATGTTCTTGGCTGAGTTTATTCCTAGATATTTTATTCTTTTCGATGTAGTTGTAAGTAGAATGGCTTTCTGAATTTCTCTTTCCGGTAGTTATTAGTGTATGGAAAAGCAACAGGTTTTTGTATATTGCTTTTATAGCCTGAAACTTTGCTGAAATCATTTATTATTTCTAATAGTTTTTTCGTGGAGTTTTCAGAATTTACTGTATATAATATCATGACATCTTCAAGTAGAGAAAATTTTACTTTTTCTTTTCCAATTTGGCTGCCTTTTGTTTCTCTTTTCTTTCTTTACCTTGCCTGATTGCTGTGGCTAGAACTTCCAGTACGAGGTTGAATAAAGTGGGGAGAGCGGGCGTCCTGTCTGGTCCTTGGTCTCAGAGGACAAGCCTCCAGCTTCTCGCCATCGCATGTGCTGTCGGCTGCGGGCTCCTCAGGCCTTTGCACGTTTAGGTTTGTTCACTCCGTACCCACTTTGTTGAGAGTTTTTGTCATAACAATAATTTTTGACGTAATTAAATATCTAGTCGCTATTCAGATTTCCCTGATTATCTGATGTCTAGTTTGTTTGTTAGACTCGAGATCCAAATGAGGTAAAAAATCGCCCTTGGTTAGAACAGGTCTCGAGTCTTTTTTAATCTGTAGACTCCTACATCGTGAATCTGTGCTGCTAGCTTCACCACAGACTCGAGACCACAGGGTCCCAGCTCACCTCACTGGTGTTCCGTCTCCCAACTGAGCCGGCAGGATCGCCCGTCTCCTGGGGCCAGCGCACACTGCAGTCTCAGGTGACGCTCCGTGCTCAGCCTCGGCCTCAGAGCAGACTTCGAGAGCAGCATAGCTTGGTTTTCACTCCTTTTGCCAGCAGGTCGCGGTGTTCGGCCCCCTTGGCTCCCTCTGTGGGCCACACCACCAGCCTGGTTCCGGTTTGGTCGAGGTCATTTGTCCCACTTTGCTTCTGGTCGTTAGGGAGTGCTTTTTAAAGTTCTGAGTGCTTCGCGTATAAAGTATACACATGGCTCCAGAGTTAAGTCTGGGAGCGGGGCATCCTCAGAGGGGTCCAGCTTCTGCCCCGCTGCTCACCGCTTCTCCCGCAGGAAGCCGCCTCACACGGCCTGTGTGATGTCTGACTGTCCACGTTTCAATGCAAGCGGTTACAGACTTGTGACCATGTGTACCCAGACGTGTGTGTGTGCGCGCGCGTGCGTGTGTGTGTGTGATGCTAGAGAAAGTGTACACGTCTCTCTTTCTGGTTTTCTTATTTAACAAAATGTCCCCGAGGGCACCCTGTCGCCCTGAGCTCTGGTTGGAATGTCCTCACTCAGTGAGCCGCCCAGCCTTCAGCGACTCAGCGGCCTGCAGTCGGCCAGCACATGCTCCAGTGCTGCTGTCAGCCAGCGGGCCTCAGACACAGCCCCTGCTGCCCTGTGTCCTCCCTCCAGGCCATCGATGGCATCCACCAGGTGGGCGTGTACTGTCTGGCCCTGGTTCCCGCCAACAGCTTGCCCAAGGCTCCTCTCGGCGGGGTTCACATCTCCGAAGCCAAGCAGCGCTTTCTGGAGGGGACGCTGCACCCATGCAATGTGCTAATGTGCCCTCACACCTGCGTCACCAACCTTCCCAAACCTCGCCAGAAACAGCCAGGTTAGTCGTGCGTCACGGCCGTAAACGGGGGGCAGCCACACTCAGGGCCGAACGGTGCTGGTTCAGGTAACAGCGCCGGTGCCGGTGTGGGGCAGACCCCCCAGCCCCTCACACAGCCCCACCGCCTCCTAGAGGTCGGTCCTGCCTCCATGGTCCTTGGGAATCTGGTCTCTGGGAAGAGAATTGCACAGGCCTCGGGGCGGGCGCTGGCTCACCTGGAGGACAGCGACCAGGCAAGGAAGGTAAGGGCCCAGCGCCGGGCGGGTGAGGGGGCGCGTCTCGGGGGAGGCAGGTGAGGGTCATGTCTGGGGGGGGCGGGTGAGGGGCGTGTCTGGGGGGCGGCTGAGGGGCACATCTCCCCGGGGGGTGGGCGAGGGGGCTCTGAGCCGCGTCACCTCTGCCAGTTCCTGTTCCTGCCGGACGTGCTGCAGTGGCGGGCCCACACCACTCCCGACCACCCGCTCTTTCTGCTGCTGAATGCCAAGGTGAGCATCACCTCGCAGGGTGCTCAGGGCTGGGAGCAGGCACTCTGCCCGGCCCCGTGCTGACGCCCTGATCACTTGCCTAGGGCACGGTCACAAGCACAGCGACCTGTGTCCAGCTGCACAGAAAGGCTGAGAGAGTGGCCGCCGCTCTGACGGAGAAGGCGAGGCTGAGCGTCGGGGACCATGTGGCCTTGGTCTATCCCCCAGGTGAGCACACCCAGCCGCGCCAGACTCACCTCGCCCCTCCCGTGCGCCACGCGGGACCCCGGTGGGCTGCTGGCTGTGGTCCTGCACCACTGCTGCCCAGACGGCCGAGCTCCCAGACTCAGCGTGGGGTCCTGCAGCACGGTAGCCTCGTCCCCAGCCCCGTGTCACTCGTTGGAACGTTGGCGCTGGCTGCCGTCGTCCTCGCGCCATTCTCCCCTCTGTGCTGCTGTGACGAAGCAAACAGCCTGTCCCCACCCCCAGCTCCTCCGCCCCCAACCAGCCTCCGTCCTGACCTCTGGAGCCCTCGTTTCTTTGTGACATGACCCCCAGACATCGCGGTGTGGTTTCGATGCCGTTTTGGGGTCTAATCTCCAGGCTCTGTCTTCCCTCCCGTCCTTGCGGCCGCGTGGCCCTGCCGTTTCCCACGGTGGGTGCTGCGAGCGTCCCTCAGGGGGTGCGTCCCTGGGCGCCACGGCTCTCGCAGGCGCAGCGCAGACACGGGGCCGACGCGGGTTCCAGTGCCTCGCCGGTCGCGGGATTGGGCCGCTGCATCGGAAGCCACGCGTTGAGTGGGCTCTGGTGGCGTTGGCGGCCACTGTGCATCAAGTCCGTCGGGAGTGGCTGAAGTGTTCTGTTCTGTGCGGTTTCTGTGGAATGAATTTTGTTTCCTAACATGCTCCAGGAAGCAACCTACAAACCCATGGGTCTAAGCATATTTTGCGAGCTTCATTCCTTTGCAGTTTTTCTTTATTGAAGCTCAGATTGCCCCATCTTTGGCCAAAGGAGCGTCTTCTGTGGCTCTGCGAGTCTTTTGGATGTGGCATTTCGTCCCTGGAGGCCTCCTCGCAGTGGGTGGGCCTGGCTGCCCCAGGCCCATCCGCGCCTGTCCTGCCCCCGACCTGCAGTCAGCCATCTCCCCACGGAGCTGTCCCGGTGCTGCGGGGCGGAGTCCGGGCAGGAGGGCGCTCGCTTCTGGGTCGCTGCCGTCTGTGGCCTTCCAGCCAGCAGCGTCCGAGTCTCAGCTGCCGTCAGGGCTCCGAGAGCCAGCTCCTCCTGCGTCCACACTGCACCGCACAAGTTTGGGATGACAGGGCCTTTGTGAAATCGTCTGTGTCACAGCACATTCTCCCGAGTCCCGACTCTGCAGGACAGGACAGAGTGGGATTCAGATTTGTCAGGCACTCCGTGTCTTGCGTCATGCGTGGCGTTCCCAAATCAGCAGCCATGACACTGTGACCCCGGCCTGATGTGCGAAGCACTTCAGTTGCCACACACTGGCCGTCCCCACCCCTCCCACGGCGTCCGTCCCCCTCCCTGTGGCGCTGACAGCCCGTCGTCTGGGGCTGGTTCTGTCGTCAGCCCCCTGGAGGCTTGTGGCGCCATCCGAGTCCTTGCTTGCTGGCAGCAGTGTGTGCACGCTGAAGTGGAAATTCGCTTTTGCTGCATAAAGACTCCCTGACGTGTGTTTCTTTCCCGAGCATCTTACGTCTGTTCCTGCATTTCCTCCTGGCCTCGCACGTCCCGTCTGACGAGAACCTGGTTTTCTCTTGCGAGACTCTCGCTGTTTTTTGCCCAGGTGCGAAAAGGAAGTTTTTCCTTTTCTGAAAGTCCAGGATGCAGGCGACACTGGTTGCTGTGGGCCGGTGTTGTCACGTCGGAGGGAGGTCCCCTCAAACAGGCAGCTTCCGTCTCCTCGGTTTCGAGGCAGTTTCCCCGCCGAGTGTCCCGCTCCGACCGTCTCCGTGCTCCCCGTGCCCATGTGCCGGATCCGTGTCCAGCAGCCGTCGTTTCCTGTCAGGTTTCTGCTGCTCAGGGCTTCGGGCCTCCCCTCCCCGTCGGCCCCTGGAGCTCCCTCTGCGGCCCTCACTCCCTGCTGCGCCGCCCCCGCCGTCGTCTTCGGTTTGGAAACGAGTTTCTGTGGTTTCTAGTTCTTCTCTCATTTCTTCCTTTTTTTCTAATTCTGTTTACTGTTATTTATGGTTCGTATCCCCTTCTTACAGTATTTTAGCACATTTAAAAGTCGTTTCCATCCGTCGTCTGCCTTGTGACTTTGTGGGGCCGTGACTCGTGGTGGCAGCTTTCCGAGGTCTCCTGACTGTGTCCCCGACTCCACTCAGCCTGACCTGTCCCTGCTCTCGTGTCCACACTGCCTGACGCGCCCCCCGCTTCCAGTGTCTCTTCCAGTGGGGGGCCCTGCCTGCTGTTGGGGTGAATCGCTGTTCTCCAGCCTCCCCAGCGAACAGTGGGGGAGCAGTGTTCTCGCTGCCCCACTGTCCCAGCTGTCCGGCCAGACCCACAGTTCTGGAAACACAGCGCCGGCCATCTCCCCGGTCAGCCTGTCTGATCTCAGTCAGTCCAGGGTGACTGTAGCCCCCACGTACGAGGACTCGGGGAGCACCCCGGCGTACGGCGGGCATCACCCTGAGAGGCGGTGCCAGGCTGGGGATGCTGGCTGCAGTCCCCCCTCCCCGGGCCCCTCGCCATCCATACTGCAGGAGCTGAGAGCCCGGGAGGACGGGCGTTCCGGGCTCAGGGCCCGGGCTGCAGGCACGTGACACGCAGGAGGTACTTGGGGACGGGCGAGGCTGTTGCGAACGCTTCAGAGCAGGAGGAGGAAACAACGGGGACAGTGCAGCGAGCGTCTGAGGGACACAGGGGCCGACGCGCCTCTACTTCAGGGCACGTTGACGCTGCTGGTGGAGATGTACTCAGAAGCGCGGGGCGCACGGTGGAGTTCCGAGTTCACGCTGGGACGCTGGCTATAGGCGGGAAGCAGACGGGTGGGTGGGCCCCGGGCCGCAGTGGCACAGGCCCTCCGCAGGGGAACAGGGAGTGCGCGTTGCTGGTTTCTTGGGGTGAGTCCAGGACTGTCTTCTGATTTTGAAAGCGGTGTGCAGGAGGCGCAGGAGGGTGCAGGCTGGTGGGAGCCCCCCAGGGAGCCAGCGTGGCGGCAAGTGCTGTGCGAGCTCGCGGAATGAGCGCTTGCCGACGCCTCTTTCTCGCGCAGTTTGGCAGTGTCTGCGGCACGTTGGCAGAGTGACCATGCTGGGCTGAACACTCGCACGGCTGGCTGTGTGTGTGCCGCCCTCAGTGTGGCCCGCGGGCAAGGCCAGGTGGACGTCCCGGAGCAGCGCTGGGGTGCAGCCTGGCCCGCCGGTGCACTCAGGTCCCTGCGCGTGACTGCGCCGAGCTGCCCCTGCCCCAGTGGCCACGTGGCCAGTTCCCGATGGAGCACTGGGACCTGCAGTCTGGGGAAACCCAGGGATGGGGTTAAATGCAGCAGGCTCCTCGAGACTCTGGAATCGAAGTCTCCCAGGGGCCGATGTCCTGTGGCCCGAGGGTGCCAGGCGAGCCTTGTCTGAGTTGAGGGCGACTCCAGCGAGGCCTCCAGGGTGTGGGGCACGGCTGCTCTCAAGTCAGATGAGTTCAGGACGGGCCGACAGGTTCCAGGTGTGGGGCGGTCCCGGGGGCGGGGGCTGCAGGCCCACAGGGAAGGTGCAGAGCAGTGCCGGGAGCCACATGGCGTTGTGTGGTGGGGAGCAAGGTGCGGTGTCCGGGCCTCCCCGCAGACCACAGCTGCTCCCTGAGAGGCCCCCGGCCACAGCTGTGCGCCGTGTTGCTGCCCTGGGCGCGTGTCCGTGTCCCCTCCGTGGTGGACAGCTTGCCCCTCAAAGATTTCCTCATCGTGCTCGTGGGGTGAGCCCCATGTCTGCATCGCACCCGGGGTGGTGGTCAGCTCGCTGCCCCCTGAAACCCAGGCCGCACCCCTCCGCCCTCGTGGGCCTTGCGGGTTTGCGGGCAGTGTCGCTGCCCCAGGCGGCTCCTGGCCTCCCGCCTGCCGTGCCACCAGTGCCTCAGCAGGTGGGCCGTGCTGTCCGTCTCCCTAGAGTAGGTCACACCCTCTTGAGTTTCCTGCCATTCTGCAGCACGAGACGAACCTGCGCCTGACCCCGTGCTCACTGTCTGACTCTGTCCCCAGGGGTGGACCTCATCGCCGCCTTCTACGGATGCTTATACTGTGGCTGCGTACCCGTCACCGTGCGGCCCCCGCACCCCCAGAACCTCGCCACCACGCTTCCCACCGTCAAGATGATCGTGGAGGTGTGCGCGCTGTGGGCCCCCCACCCCCGGGCTCCGGCGGGCTCCCCAGGGCCCAAGTCTCACTGCCCCCGGCCCCTGCTGCAGGTCAGCAAGTCCGTGTGCGTCCTCACCACGCAGGCCATCACGCGGCTGCTCAAGTCCAAGGAAGCCACGGCCACCGTGGACATCAGGACCTGGCCGACCGTCCTGGACACGGGTGCGTGTGCTCGACGCCCCCAGACGGCCCTGTGTCCTCCGCTGCCTCTGCCAGAGAGGGCTGGGCGAGAGCAGCTAAGGAGCGTGGTGAGGGGGCTGCAGAAACGGGCCCTGGCAGCTGCACTCCTGGTGGCCAGTGGCCACCTGCTGGGGCCAGCACACAGCTCACAGGGTCCCTCAAGCACGTCTGTGCCCGTGGGGAGCAGAGATCCTCGTCTGAGGCCTGTGAGCCTGTGGCCTCTCATGTCCCCACTGTGGTGGCACACACTCTCATCGCTCCTCCCGCCACTGGGCAGTGCTGCCACACCCCACACACTGCTCGTGGGAGAACAGGAAGGGCTGAGAACCTCTGCTCCCTGTGCCTCGTCCCGTCGCGTCAGCCTGGGGCTGAGTTTCTCCCCCACAGGAGATACCGCAAACAAGCAGCACCTAGCCGGCTCCTTGGTGACTCAAGGTGCACGGCCACTTGGGTGCCAGCCAGTGAGCAGACAGGAGTCCCTTCTTGCCAGTCTCACCTGGAGGACACATGTCCTTGGCTCCCAGGTGCCGCCCCTGAGAGGCAGTCAGGGGCTGTGCTGTTGGTGCCTGCCCGACACCTTCGGCAGGCGAGGGGGCATGTCCATGGCGCCCTTGCTGCAGCCGAACTCGTGCATCCTGGCTCACCCAGGCTCCGTCATCTGCATGTGGCTCTAACTCCCACTGGTGAACAGAGCGTGCCCCTTCCTGCCCACTGTCACCGTCCCACACGCCCACGCCTCAGGGCAGGTCCGCACCGCATGACATCCCCCTGAAGGTTGAAGTGAGCGTCCCTTGCACACGCACAGGCAGCACTCCCCGCAGCCCAGCCTCTGTCCGAGTGCCCCAGTAAGAGCCGCACCTCACCTGTGAGAGCCTGATGAGTGTCTTCTGTTCAGCAGACGACATACCGAAAAAGAAGGTGGCTAGTGTGTTCAGGCCACCCTCCCCGGACGTGCTCGCCTACCTGGACTTCAGCGTGTCGACCACAGGCATCTTGGCGGGCGTGAAGGTGGGTCCTCTGATCACAGCCCCGACACGGGGTGGGCAGAGGGTCTGGGTGTGGGTGTCTGCAGGCCCTGCCTCCCCTGCAGCCTGAACGGCAGGATTGCTCCTTAGAGGTAACCCTGGGCTTAGGTCAGCCTCAGAGCAGTGCACGTGCTGCTGTCATAAGGTGACGTCTAACCTTCCGGATTCATGGCTGGCTGGCCTGAGGAGCAGCTGGCTTTGGGCAGTCCACCCCCGTGCCAGGAGCCACGTGCTCCATTAAAATTCCTGATTGTCCTGAAGCTTCATTCAGGAGGTCTTTAGTGCCACTGCCTGGCATTGCCGGTTCACGTGGGGATCTGACCGCCACCCTGTATGGGGGTGACCGTCTCTGGCCTCTAAGGACCAGTGACCCTTCCCTTCCTGCGCCCACTGAGTAGCCCGTGTTCTTTACTCCCTGAGATGTCGCATGCAGCCACCAGTGCCTTGTGCCGCTCCATAAAGCTGCAGTGTGAGCTGTACCCCTCGAGGCAGATCGCCATCTGCCTCGACCCCTACTGTGGCCTCGGCTTCGCCCTGTGGTGTCTGTGCAGGTGAGTGCCTGCATGCGGAGCATACAGACGAGTGCGCAGGTGAGTGTGCAAGAATTGCACCCCGCTGCACCCACCTGCTGGGTTGGAATGTCGAGTAGTTCTTTCGAACCTAATGCTCTAAGACACATTTTGGATGCCGGGAAGCCAAAGATACACACGTGAGTGGGATCGTTTGGCGGTGGGGTGGGTTTGAGTCTGGGCCTAAGGTTGAGTGGAAAAGTAAACACGTTTTTCATTAAATACAAACGCTGTTCATGGGTGAGGCCTTGATCCCATCAGATACTAGGAAGTGGTAGCAGGTCGTCAGACGCAGAGGGGGGGCGGCCACACTGTGACTGCAGACCGTCTGATGTTCGGAGGCGGGTAGGGGACTCACTGGGCGTTCCGGGGAGCAGTCCCCCAGTTCTGGGCGGCGCCTGGGTGGAGCCTCGCGGATGACCTGACCTTCGACCCCACAGTGTCTACTCAGGACACCAGTCTGTGCTGGTGCCTCCACTGGAGCTGGAGAGCAACGTGTCCCTGTGGCTGTCCGCCGTGAGCCAGTACAAGGCCCGCGTCACCTTCTGCTCCTACTCAGTGATGGAGCTGTGCACCAGGGGCCTGGGCGCGCAGACCAGCGTCCTCAGGGTGAGTCCCTATGGCCGTCCGCCCATGGTCCCCTCAGGAGGCGCCCAACCAGGAGCTTCTAGGTGCACTCCAAACGACCACTGGAATCTATAAACTCCACACAGGTGGTGGCAACAGAAAACCCTTTTTAGGCGCAGAGCCCTGCCAGCTCCAGTCCCTCCCCAGCCCCGCCCTGCAGGGAGCTCCTCCTTCCAGTCCGCACCCTTAGTCCCTGCAGCTCCGGAGGGAGAGGAGGGTGTGGTGTGGGCAGGGATATTGGGGGGCGGGCCCTGAGGACCTGGAGCGGGGCAGGCGGGGACCCTCTTAGTGTTTGAGGCCAGAGCCCATGGAGGCGGATGGCTTTGTGTCCCGGCCTTGCTGCGCTCATACCCGCAGAACCGAGCGTCGCCTCCTCCCCTCGGGAACCCCAGGACGTTGCTCAGGCCCCGCCCCACCTCCTCCCACAGATGAAGGGGGTGAACCTGTCGTGCGTGCGCACGTGCATGGTGGTGGCCGAGGAGCGGCCCCGGATCGCGCTGACTCAGTCCTTCTCCAAGCTGTTCAAGGACCTGGGCCTGCCCGCGCGGGCCGTCAGCACGACGTTCGGGTGCAGGGTCAACGTGGCCATCTGCCTCCAGGTGAGGGGCCCGGGCCAGCGCCGGCTCTGAGTCGTCCCTGTGGTGTGCATCGTCTTGCCACCGCCACCTTCTGTTCTCTGCGCCTTCCATGTTTGATTTCCAGGTAGTTTCTCTTTGAGAGTTATAAGGGTTTTATTTTAAAAGATGGTCCGTAGTCTCGATGAACAAAGGCTTATGTGGAAAAGACAGTTTTCAAGCAGTGACTATTATCTTACCTGGAAGAATCTCTTAAATTGGATGTAATGTGCAGTTAATTTTTTAAAGGGCATAAACTTCTTTTAGACATCTAGCAGTTTTAACTTGAAACACTAATAAATGTGATAATTTGTATCACTCCGGTTTGTTTTTGAGACATTCAGGTCTTTTACATTGTAAAAGGAAGCAGAAGTCTCAGAAACCCAGCAGCTAGCCACAGCGCTGTTTACTGCTGCTTCAGGGGCTCGGGCTGCTTCCCAGACTTTGTGTTAGCATCTCGATTTCACGCCTCCAAAAACGTGCTGGATGCCTCCCAGCCACACAGACAGGCTGTCGGGGGAGCAGGCACATCGGGGCCGAGCAGGGCCCTCGTCCCACCCTGCGTCTAAGAGCCACACCCCCTCACTCACCATTCGAAGGTGTCGCCTCAGCTTGTTGGCATGTGGGATGCTGCGTGTGGCTGCAGAAGTCTTGGTGGGACGTTCACGTCTGCCCTTTGAGCTGCAGTGGCGCGTTGTGCTCTCTCACCGTGTGTTGCTCACGTGGCCTGTCGCTTTCTGTTTGTCTCCCGTGCCGTCTCCTCCTGCCTCGCTCTGCTGGCCTCCTTGGCCTCTGTCAGCCCAACAGGCTGGGAAAGCTGGCTGAGCAGGTATGACCTTGACCTTGACCCCGCCTTGCGGCCCCTCTGTGCTGTCCCCCATGAGCTCATATGGCCTTGTCCTCAACTCCAGACGAACACGTGTTTCTTTTGCTGGCTCACTCGGCTCATAGTGGATGCTATTTGGCACATTACAAAAGGTTCTTTGTAATCAAATTTAAGAGCAAAGCTGTTTTCAAAATAATTTAGCATTCATCGTATTGCTTCTAGAGGAAAGGCTGTTTGGTCTCAGTGAGGCAGTGTTTGTTACGTCGCCGGGGGTTTCAGAGTGACGGTGAGCACAGTGGCCATTTAATTGGCTGTTCCTTATCTAATGAAACAGAACATAACGTCCCTCACTCAGGGCCCACGTCCAGTTTCAGGAGGGAAGCGAGGACGTCACCCTGGCTGACCTTGACTGAGCCGCTGCTGTGCTTGGCCCGCAGCAGAGTGAGGTCGCCCGGTGAGAGGCCAGGCCCCTCCCCACGGTGGGGTCTTCCCCATAACGTGGAGACCAGGGCTCAGACCTGAAGCGTGAAGTGGTACCATCTGGCACGTTTATTCAGTGTTGCCGGGTGTTTCACTGATGCGGTCAGGCCACGTGGACATTAGGGTGGCAGGCATCGGTGCCCCTGGGCGGAGGCCACGCTGTGTAGATGCAGACACGCTGCTGAAGCCGCGCTGAGTGTCAGGGTACCTCTGTTGCTCTCCTTCCAGGGCACGGCCGGCCCGGACCCCACCACAGTCTATGTGGACTTGAGGGCGCTGCGCCATGACAGGTAACGGTGTGCAGCTGGGTCTGCCCCGGCAGACAGCTGGCCGAGCTCCTTGGGGGAGTCTGGGCCTCCCCCTCTTCGTCCCTGTGTCCCCATGCCTCAGTCAGTGTCCCTTTGTCTCATTCCCACGACTGGGAAGGCCAGAACGAGTGACTGGACATTTGATGGTTAGCTTTTTATGGGTTGAGGGCAAGTAGACCAACCAATGGCAAGGAGTTTTGTACGTGACCCCATTTTGAGGCAGGTCTTAGTTTTCACATCGGTATGCGTGTGCGGGGGCAGAAGCGTGGCAGCTTGAGGTGGACAGGTGGAGCGTTCCGAGAGTCCCAAAGCAGCCTGGAACGAGCTCCCGCCCTGGGGGAGAGGGCCCGTCCCCTGTGGCACCAAGGTCACAGCATGGTTGTGACCGAAAGCCTAGGGCCTTGGCTCTCGTCAACAGACTGGCCGTCACAGTGACACCCACGGATTACCCGGAGTCGCTGTCTTAGAGACGGTCACTTATGTAGTAGATTTCATGCCGAAGCCTTTCTCTTATTGATTTTTAGGGTCCGTTTGGTAGAACGGGGTTCTCCGCACAGCCTGCCGTTGACGGAGTCTGGGAAGGTAGGGGGGCTGCAGCTCTCCCGTGGACACAAGTGGCGGCGGGTGGGCCGGGGGGGGCCTCCTGTCACCATGCACGCACACAGACCCGAGACCCAGAGGGACCCCTTGGGCCAGGGCTGGACGCCTTCACGCGGTTCTGGAGCGAGGACCAGCACAGCCACGCAGCTCAGCCCCGGCCCGGGTGGCAGCCAGGATGTGCTCCCCGCCAGGGCCCCAGGCAGCAAGTTGCCACCGAAGCGAGTCCAGACCTGGGGAGGCCCCGGGAGCCCGCGGGTGACAGGGTGGGGGTGTGAGAGACACCGTGAGCCGGAGGGGTAAGCAGGCAGACCCAGGGCAGGTTCGGGGGAAGGAAGGGAGCCCGCAGCCTGACCGGACGTGTGAGAAGACGGTGTGACCGAGTGAGCCTGGCCAGGGGACAGCAGAGAGCAGGCAGGGCCATGCGCAGCTCCTGCCACCGTCGCGGTAGGCCGAGGGCGCAGGCGGGCACCAGCTCCATGCCTGCACAGCCCAGCCATGAGAAGGGGGGCGTGGCGCACCCACGCAGCCTGGAAGGGCCCCCCAACTGCTCACTCCTCCCCTGGCCACGGCCGCCCTCAGGCGGGCAAGGGGTGCGTGTGCGGGGCGAGCAAGGGCAGCGGCCACGGGACTGGGCAGGGGGTCCACTGGCCAGAGGTCCTGGGGGCCGTGGGCACAGGGAGGCCGGGGTGACAGCCTAGATGGGGGACGAGGAGGAGGCGTGGCCGAGTGGGCAGGAGGGTGAACCCGCTCGGCCGAGGCGTGGGTACGGGGCCCTCCCGGCCTCCGGCCCCGGCCGGGCGCACGCTCAGCGGGTGCGGTCGCTCTGACCTTCCGCGAGCCAAGCGTGTGCTTCCTGCCTCCTCGCGTCGCCAGCAGCCGCGGGAGCTTCTCCCCCCGTCCGACGGGCTTTCTCCCCTGTGCTCCGTTGTCACCATAACTGTGCCTAACGGGTTGGTGCTCTGGAAAGGGCCCTGGCTGCAGGTTCAGGCGGGCCCCACGGAGAGAGGTCAGAGCCTCCAGCAGTGTGTCCAGGAAACAGAATGGTCCCACGGGCGGCACGTGGCAAGGGCGCCACCACAGGGGGAGGAGAGCGGGGCCTGGCACTGAGCACGGGCGACAGAGCCTGTACTCAGGCCCTTCCTGCCCCTTGTCCCTCGCCCACCTGCCTGCTGGGCCCCACTGCCATCTCCAGTTTTAGACGTGAGGAAGCCGAGGACACGGTACACGAGACCAGGCCCGGAGCAGCCAGGCTACCAGTACAGAGGGTCCCCAGGACCAGTCATGGGGTGCCTGACCTGTGCGCCCCTGGAGTGTTCTCTGTGGGGCCTGGGAAGAGCCAACACCTCCGTCTGTCCTGGGTACACGGTGCAGGTCTCAGCGGTGGGACTGACAGAGTCACGGGCTCTTCATGTTTAGGGTCCCTGCCCAGAACCAGAAGGCTGACAGAGCCTGGAGACAGAGCCCTTGCGGGGCTGGACGGCCCCCCGCAGTCACATGCACTGTGAGAGGCGGGCTTTCCCCAGGCGGAGCGGGGCTCGCGTAGCCCATCTGCCCCTCACGACGTCCAGGACCCGGCCTGTGCGAGGGACATGGGAAGGAGGCCAGGAGTCCTGTTCGTGTTTGTCTGTCGAAGTCTCTTACTTGTGCTAAAACTCAAAGTCAAATTCACATTGGCTTTAGACCCCTGTCCCTGGCTCATGGGCTGCCTGCCGTTCGGGCCCGGGGCAAGGGCCAGGCTGTGCTGCCTCTCATGGGGGCCCTCCTTGCAGATCCTCCCCGGGGTCAAGGTCGTCATCGCGCACACCGAGACTAGAGGGCCCCTTGGAGACTCGCACCTGGGAGAGGTGAGGCGGCCGCGCCGACTGGCCTCAGCACACACGTTTGCGCTCCCGGACCCAGTCCCCAGCGGGATTCCAGGGTTCCCTGGGATGAGCACCCCATGCCGGGTTCCCCAGCAGCACAGGGAAAGCTTGAGTCTTTTAGGAGCCGGAGGCCTGAGGGGCCAGCAGCATGGGGGGTGGGGCTTTGCAGACTCTGAGGTGGGAGAAGGACCTCCTGCTCCTGAGGACACGTCCCCAGGACATGGGTTCTGCAGGGCTCGTGGTGACAGGCCTGCATTTATGCGTGTGCGGCAGAGTAACTTGGGACAGGTGGGACTCACTACCTGGAGGCTGGGGTAGCAGGGAGAGCACAGACCTTGGCTTGAGTGCCTAGGTTGGTCTGTCATGATGGGACCAGTCTTGTGCTCCCAGTGCCAGACTTTGGGGACATGCCATGGAACCGGTGTCCTGGTACCAGGCAGCCACAAGGACCCTGCTGGTCTCTGCTGCGGACAGCTTTCCGGGTCCGGTGGGTGCCACACAGACACTGCCCAGTCTCAGTCCAATTGGGACCAAGTGTGAGTGAGCCCAGGGGCTCCTGGGCACTCAGCACCCTAGTGGGAACACGTCCCTGTCCCTGGGCTAGGCGGGTTGCTGTGGGGCCTGTTAGGTGATTGTGTGCCCCACGGTGGTCACGCAGGGCCTGCTCCAGGCTAGGGCCCATGTCTCCTGGCAGACAGCCCCGTCTCCTCTTCGGGTGCTGCCTTTGGGGACGTCTAGAGCCAGGCAACTGACTGTGGGTCCAGGGCAGGCCGTGTTTGGAAGGGTGCCCCAGGCGCCCAGGACACAGCACCACTGGCCCGTGTGCACCGAGGGTGCGTGTGAGCACACGTGTGCGGGCGAGCCTGGTGCTGTTTGAGCCTCCTGCCCTCCCTCGTCCCTTTGGACATGCAGGCCGCCCCGTCTGCATCACAGCGTGTGAGGCGAGGGGTGGGGGTCCCGGCACTGAGCTTGCCCTTGGCACAGAATCTTGGCCAAGAACACTCTGCGTGGAGGCCAGCAGACATACTGACCTGCTCCCCATGCTTTGCCTGTGACCCAGTGCACGGGGTGGGGACACTGCGGAAGCCCGGCCTCGTGTGGTGTTCTGTCCGTTCTCTGTGAACGGGTGTCTCCGATGGTACCTGCACTCAGCTTGTCGTGGTTCTGCGTGCCCGCAGATCTGGGTGAGCAGCCCTCACAATGCCACTGGCTACTACACGGTCCACGGGGAGGAAGCACTTCACGCCGACCACTTTAGTGCCCGGCTGAGCTTTGGTGACACCCAGACCACTTGGGCGAGGACTGGCTACCTGGGCTTCCTGCGGAGGACAGAGCTCACCGACGCCAGCGGAGGTCAGCACTGCGCGGTCTGTCCCCGCCCCAGGGGGCGCTGCTCCTGGGGCCTCCCGCCGCCCCGCCCCGCTGGCCTGCGGGGTGCCTGCGTCCTGACGCCAGGCATGGGCCGGGCCAACAGTGCTGTTCTCTGGAGACTTGTTTCTCCCTGCAGCTGCCCCTCACTGTACTCGCAGGCTCGGCCTCTGCCAGGGATGTGGGGGCGTTGGCCCTAGGCCGTCATGTGCTCCTCGGGCAGAGCCACCAGCTCGGCTCAGCAGCCGCGTGTGGCACCCTCCCCACACAAGGCCAACTGGTCCCGTCAGCACCTCTGTAGCTGCAGATGCTGCTGTTTGAGACAGGAAATGCCTAAAGAATCGGGTTCACGCCGACATCGTCATCTAAGTGGAGGGGACAGGTGGCGCCTCCGCAAGGGCCCCACGGCCCGTGTTCCCGGGCGGGAGGCAGCAGTGGCAGCTCCCCGCCCAGGGAGCCCGATGGGGCGGCCCGGGTGCGCGGGCCCTGAGTCTTGCCCCTGCGTCCTGCCCCCGCTGAGGGTGCCACCTCTGCCGTTGACAGAGCGGCACGACGCGCTCTACGTGGTCGGGTCTCTGGACGAGACGCTGGAGCTGAGGGGCATGCGCTACCACCCCATCGACATCGAGACGTCCGTGGTCCGCGCGCACAGGACCATCGCCGAGTGGTGAGCGCCGGGGACGCCTGGGGCCCACACACCCCGCCCCTCGGGGTCCAGGCTCTGGACTCGCTCCGTGGAGCCCGCCCGAGACCCCGCTGCCCTTTGGTGTCCCTCTGTTTGTCCTCTTTCCTCGTCAGCTTTAAAGCAGGCTCTGCCCCGGACGCCGAGGCGACAGGCACGCCCCCCACGGCTGCTGGAGCTCGGCCCAGGGGGAGCTGCACCCGGACTCGTGACTCCTCCTCGCGTCGGGGCTCGCGTTGGGGCAGGTCCAGCTCTGAACGTGAAGTGGCACTGCCGCTTCCTGGCCAGAAGTTTAGTTAGAGCAGGCGTCCCTGTGAGCACAGCCGGCGGCACCCTCGAGTCGTGACCGTGTCAGGCAGCAGCACGTGTCAGTGCACGCGCTTCCCGGCGCGGCACCACCCGCCTCGTGTCCGCGTCCCCCAGAAGCCAGGGCGTGTCCCTGACGCTGCCTTCTCCCTGCAGTGCCGTGTTCACCTGGACCAACCTGCTGGTGGTGGTGGTGGAGCTGGACGGGCTGGAGCAGGATGCCCTGGACCTGGTGGCCTTGGTGACAAACGTGGTGCTGGAGGAGCATCACCTGGTGGTGGGCGTGGTGGTCATCGTGGACCCGGGCGTGATCCCCATCAACTCTCGAGGTGAGAAGCAGCGCATGCACCTGCGTGACGGCTTCCTGGCCGACCAGCTGGACCCCATCTACGTCGCCTACAACATGTGATGGCGTCACCCAGGGAGACACTGCACTGTCACAGACCCCCAGCACAAAGAACCCCGTTTCCCCGGGACACCACGCCTTTCCCCCTACTCTTACAGGCTCGTCTCAGAGTCCCCCAGATCTCCCTGAGAAGCCACTTCCTCAGTTATTCTAGGTCACTTTTCAAGGGCCCTTCCACAAACATAAGCATCAGTATTTTAACGGGGGGCGCCTGGGAAAGGCACGGAAGGCCGGGAAGGGCACCGCGGGGCGAGTGTGCTGCAAGTTTGCACTTCCTCAGGCGAGAAACATAGTTCTTGGTTTTCAGAACGTAGCAATTTATTCCTAGTCCCGATGATAAGGTCCTGTGCAGAGTCTGTGTGAGGAGGGACTGGGGCTGCCCGGCCGACTTGGACCGTGCCCGAGGGGCCGTGTGGAAAGGCCGTGGAAAGGGGACGGCCCCCCACGGTGTTCCCACCGCCACTTTCTCTGTTGAAACAGGCGTGCCCAACGGGCTAGCACGTTGTCACTGGCACTCGATAAGTGCCATCTGGGGCTGTCAAGGTAGATGCCCTGTTTCAGAAAGATAAGCCAGCATTTAGTTGTGAGCCATTTCGGGTTTGTGACTTCATGCTTATTTTCACGACATCACCATATGAATTAGTACGTGGAAGTGTGCTGGTGGTAGTTTTGTCTCAAGTCACAGATGTAGAAGCTGTGGCAGAGCCCCTATGGCAGGCAGGCTCGGCCTGGCCTTCACTTCTGGAGTTGTGTGCCTATAAAATTTGGCCAAGTCTATGGCCATGCCACCCTGAACGTGCCCGATCCCGCCTGATCTCAGAAGCTAAGCAAAGTCGGGCCTGGTTATTACTTGGGTGGGAGACCACCTAGGAAGACCAGGTGCTGTAGGTGTTAAAAAAAAGAAAAAAAAAAAAAACTTTTGGCCAAACCATATTCAGTTACTTTATTTCAGCGTGGCGAGACTGAGCGACGTGATATCATAGTAACCCTAAATCAAGGCAGAGAATGTAAGTCCTTTAGAAACTTCGAAGAATTTGAAGTGAAGTGTGAATCTAAGAGTATTTTTATATGGCTGGCAGTGTGTGTTTCCTGAAGCGGTTGGGTTTGGGGGATCCAGCGTGGGAGACTTTGTGAATCATGAGTGCTTCGTGGAGACAGCCAGGTTTTCTGCACTTTGCCTGGATCAGTGCCTAGCAGAACAGTTGTTATCCCTCCACCATTCCCATTCCCCACCAAGGAGGTCTGGCCAACACGCGGACTCACAGCTCCCGGTGTGTCCGCCCGCGGTGGTGCAGCCTGTCGCCCACGCGGGCGTCACTGCCCTCCATGGTGATCATGTACACACGCTGCGTGACCGACCGCTTGATGTACAGAGGTCGTCGCCATGGGCTAACGGGTGTTCCTTATGCCGGCCGGGGAGAGAACCCTGACCTTGATGTTGTAGCTTTATAGCAGACAAATACTGTAAAAATTTTGTATTGAAAAGTAGGTGGCAGTAAGACAAAGTGTCTTGAAATTAAGACTTTAAGAAGCACATTAAAATGTTTTAAAATTACTCTGGGAATCCTGTATATTACATTAAAATTTTTTATATCATGTTAATAAAAGTTATTGATTTTGTAATCCTGCATTTTTAAGTTACCCTGCGTAGGATGTATTTTCTTGTGCATTTCTTTTTTCTGAAGATAAAAAAGCACTGATGCTTCCCGCACAAATTCACAGAGCACATTAAAGTGTAAAGAAGGGTCTATCACCCTGTTTCTGGGTAACATGGTGGCATCAGGGTTTGGTGAAAACCATTTCAGGGATTTGTTTTTTTCTTTTAAAAATTTTTTGCAAAATTAGGATCGTATAATTTTATAATCAGCTTTTGTACCTAATAAATCGCAGACTTTCTAATCTTTTATGTATATTCTCCTACATGTTTTAATGACTGCATCGTACGCGTGCGCCAGGACGAGTGATGGCTTTTACTCGTCACTGCTGCTGCAAACCTCCTCGCGAACAGCCTGTGGTGACCACTGCGCCCCAGGCCCGGTGCCTCCAGGGAGAGTGCGAGGGTCGGGCAGCCCGGGCGAGGCCCCTTTTCAGCTCCGACAGCGCTGGCTCAAGATCAAAATAAGCCCTTGCAATTTGAGTCAAATTAAGTGTCGTGTCTAGTGAAGTTGAATATGTTTTCGTGTGTTTATGCTCATTTTTATTCTTTATTCGATGTGTTCTATTCAGATTTTGCAGTTCTTATTGTGTTCAAGGATTTTTTTTTAATTATTGATTTATAGGAGCCCTTTTATATTAGGAATCATAAGCTCCACATAGTCCATTTTTTCTCTCATGGATCATTTGTGTTAATTCAGGTTGTATTTTAAGTGTTCTGATTATTTTGTGCAAACTATGGCTACTTGTGCTTCATTTCAGACTGTGAGTATAGCTGGTTTGTTTTCAAAGTGATCTTGCTGAGACAGTGTGCATAACCTCAGCGGGGGGCCGCCAGCTCCGCCTCTGCGCCTTCCAGGCGGCTCTGAGGATGGAGAGGCCTGGCCTGTGCCTCGGCCTCGCTGATGGCTCGCGTTGCCAGGGAACCGTGTGTGCTGACGGCATGCGTTGCCAGGGAACCGTGCGTGCGTAACCCTGCAGAAGGATGGGGAGGAGGCTGCCTTCCTTCCCTGCTGGGCCCTTCCACGTGAGTCCCGGCTTTTGATGGGCAGACACGCTTCCTCTTTGAATTGGGTGCAGTGGCCGTGCTGCAACGCTGCGTGTGTGACATTCACCTTCAGAAATGCAGAGTTCTTCTCGGTAGTAACTACTTGCAAAACTTGAAAGACCCTCGTGTTAGAGAGGAGTGATCTTTATCAAATTATCCAGCAGGTGGCTGGGCCCCTCTCCCCTCCCTGGGGGCAATCTGAGGGCCTGAATCCTCACCCTGTGCAGCCCACTTCCGTCCTCATCCGGACCCCCCACACCTCCCGTCTCCCTCCCCTTCAGGGTTTAACGAGGGAGTCTTTACCGGAGTCCATGAGGGGTTTGCGGGGGACCTTGCGGAGTTTGCCACGGGCAGCGCCAAGTGAGAAACTGAGAGATTATTCCAAGTTTTAAGTGTCAGCTGAGCACAGGGTGGCGTATTCCCCAGATGCTCCAAGTGACTGAAAGAGCCAAATTCCATGGACGTTCACTGCAGATGCCACGTAAAGGCCAAGAGCCGGAAAAGGGCCGTGAGGGACCAGGTGAAGCGGGGCAGAGGGCGCACAGATCCCTTGTCGCCAGCCGTGCTCTGGTGAAGTGAGACAAGCGTTTACTTTGCACCGAAAAGTGCAGATAGACGGTCACTTTCTAGCGCGACAGCCTGAGAAGTGCCACGGACATGCCAGCCAGTGAAGCTGGTGAAAATTACCGTTTCGGAGACGGCAGTTTGCTGAGGGCCTGGCGCAGCTGGGGTGGCCGCTGTGCGTGGAGGTCGGTCGGAGAGGCAGGGTCTGGCGTTGGAGCCCAGACTGCCCCTTGCCTCCCCTTCTCCCCCCCAAGCCCTGGCCCTGCCCAGCCGGGCAGAAACCCCACTCAGGCTCTGTCCCCGCCCTTCCCCAACCCGCCTCTCGCCTTCCCCCAGGCTGCATCCTGAGCAGGCGCACCTGAGGCAGGAGCTCGTCTCTGACCCAGCCTCACTGGAGCCTCTGCCTGGGACGAAGCCCACCGAGAGTGCAGGGGGCCCCCGGTGCCCTGGCCCCGCTCATGACGTGGTGGCTGCATGCCAGGAGATGCAAGCTCAGAAGACCCACTGCTGCCCCCCACTCCACTGAGCACCCAGCGCCTAAAGAGGGGGTGTCAGAAGCCTGGGTCCAGAATCCGGGCCCAGAGATTTTGCTGCTGGGAGAAGCGAGAACCATCAGACAGCTCCTCGTCTCCTCCCAAAGGGACGCCTCTCTCTGCAGAAGAGCTCGGAGAGCTCCGTGCTCAGGGCACTCGGAGATGGACGCTGTGGCGAGGGGCAGCTGGGAAGAGGCGCGCGGATCCAGTGAAGACACAGGCTAAGTCGCAGGCCAGCTCGTCGGCAGGAGAACCGGGGGAGAAGCTGGGAAGGACCCTGTAGGGGTAGAAAGGGTCTCAAACCCTGACCTGGGAAGCTGCAGTCACGAGCGGCAGCACCACAGTGGTGGCCGGTGACACCACATGTGTGACCGTGGTCCCGCAAGGTCGTGATGGAGCTGGAAGGGTCCTGTTGCCTGGGGACTTCACAGCTGTCATGACGTCGCACAATGCACGGCCCCCGTGTTCGTGGCGACGCTGGTGTAAAGAACCCCGCCCTGCCACTCATGAAAGTGCGGCTCCTGCGGTTCCGAGTGGCGCGTGATCCCTGGCGGGGTGACGGCGCGGTCGCTGGTTTGCGTCGTTGCTGTGCTGTTGTTGTTTAGGGCCGCGTCCTCCGTATACAAAGTCTTCTGTACAGCGGCGGCCGCGTTCCCTCCCCCGCAGCCTCGCGCAGCCTGTGCTCACCGCGTCTCTTGATGGCATCGCCTCTCGTGCTTGATCTAGTCTCGTGCTGTCTGTTCGGTAACGTGCGGTGCAGGCTCGCAGCCAGGTGTGCAGTGGGCCAGCCCATCCAGGTGTGTGTAGGTGCACTGTACAAAGTTCACGTGATGAAATCACCTAGGGACACGTTGCTCGGAACAGCCTCGTCATGAAGAGGTATGTGCCTGTGTTCCACCAGCTAGTCCTGGATTTGCTCAAAGTCGGTGACAGGGCCGTTGACGCCCACAGAACAATGTCGAAAACAGCAGAGAAATCAGCTGGCAGCTGGTGAAGTTTAAGAGCCGGGAGTGGTTGGCAAGGAGGCTAGAGAGCCTGGCCAAAGCCACTGTCACTAAACAGCAACCACTAAAAAAACAGCTCAGAAAACATAATTCAAGAAATCTAAATGCTTTATTAGGAAATATTCACTTAATGCCCAAGAAAGTGGTAAAGGAAAAGTAAAACAGAGGGGAATCCAGCTCTGACCGCGCTGACGATAACTGGACAGGTTAAACCATTCGGAAGGCAGAGGTTATCCGCCTGCGTGTGCGCGTGTGCGTGTTGTGACCGGGGTGTGCGCGCATGGTCGCGGCTCGTGGCGGGAAAGCGCAGTGTGGCTCCTGGGCTCCGCGCAGAGACAGCAGCGTGTGGGGGTGGGGGCCAGGGCAGGGAGCCTGGGTCCCTGCAGGCCCCAGACCCTGCGGCACTTGCCAGGGCAGGGCCGCCAGATGGGGCCCTCTGCTTACGGTCTCTGTCCAGAGAGCCTCCAGGCTGCCGTTGGGGACGTTCTCTGGGCGACTGTGGCCCCGTCTCCTGGATGGACCTGGTAAACTGATGGGACACAGGGAGCTCTGTGCGGCTGGACTGGGTCGTGAGAAAAGCAACCTGAGACGGCAGGTCATTTAAAATGCAGAGATCTTGCTGAGACCTGATGGTCCCTGAGGATGCCTGAGAGGAGCTGTCCCTGCCCTGTGCCTTGCCCCAGCCATAGCCGCCCACCCAGCCCGAGTGTGGGGCCACCACCACCATGCCTGGGGCCCCACAGTGCCTCTCGGTGGGGGCAGGTCCCTCTTAACTGAGGACAGGAAGAGGATGGGCTCTTTACAAGCCAGAGCTCACGTCGCTGCTGCGAGGGAGCCCAGGGTGACCGGCGGGAGCAGCGTCCATCCCCGGGGTGGCTGTGAGGAGTGGCGGGGAGCGGTGTCCCTCCCCGGGGGGAGGGGGGTGCTGCGAGGACCGGCGGGGAACAGCGTCCCTCTCCGAGGATGGGGGGTGGCTGTGAGGACTGGGGGGAGCAGTGCCCCGCCACCCCGGGTGAAGGTGCATCCCTGGGCGTAGGGACAGAAGGCAGGCACCCCAAAGGGCTGGGACACCTGCCCTTCCCTGTGGTTTAGAAGCAGGCTGGACATCGGAGGGCTGAGTACCCTTGGGATTCTTGGATCCGTGGGGGCAAGGGAGGCCCTGGCGCCACCTGGCTGTAGCCCTTGGCTGCCCTCTGGTGAAGGGAGACCTCTCTCACCACAGCCCAGAGCCCACCCACACCCACCTCCCTGTTACCGGGACCCCCTGCGCAGGGCTGTGCGGCCCTTGGCTGGAGCAGGAGCCGCACAGACGTGGCCCACCCCCTGGGCCTGCCCAGCCTGCTGCTCCTCCTGTGTCCCCACCGCAGCCCAGGGCCTGGCCCCCGTGAAAGCGCCGGACACCAGATGGCAGGACAGCGGCGCGTGGCCACTGGGCATGGCCGGCGGTTCCCAGGCTGACCCGCCTGAAGCCTCGGATGGGGCCCCGGGGGCCTGCACAGAGCCCAGGCTGGCCCCGCCTCTCCAGGGACACCCCACCCCCACCGCCCCTCCCACTGGAAACCCCTGGGGCACCCCTCTCCCCAGGCCTGGGGACTAGCCGGTTCCTGAGCCCCTCGCCTCAGCCCTCCCAGCTCCTGGGGGCCCCGCCCCTCTGCTGGCCGAGTCCGTTCGCCCCGCTGGCAGCGTCTCCCCGGGGACCAGCTCGGGGCACCCTGCCTGCGGGATTCGCGTTTCCCCTGGGCCGTTGGTGCTGCTGCATCTGTCCCGTGGGGCCATCTGGAGGGCCGCCGTGCTGGGGTCTCCTAGGGTGGGAGCTTGCCCAGACCAGCCACGTAGGCAGTGCCCCCAAGGGCTCCCGAAACGGCAGCCACCACCCAGCACCCTTCTCTACTGGGTCTGCGGCCAGCACCAAGGGACCAGCAGGTGCCACCGACCGTGTGGCAGCAGAGGCAGCCCCCAGACCCCGGCGGGCACTCGCTCTCACTCCACATTCAATGGCTACGAGATGTCGCAGTGCTTTTATTTAATGCAAGCAGAAGCCACCAATTGATTTATGAATTTCCAAAGGATCTGTGTCCTTGAATAAAACAGGAAAGGGGGGGATGAGATTGACTCGGATTTTTCTAGAAGTGGTTTTTAATATTTGTAACTTGATTAGGTGAAATGATTTACTTGAATTCGTGGACACGGAAGCGTAACTTTGCCCACAGTGAGGAGAGACCCGCCTCGGCGCAGACAAGCCGGTCGCTCAGCGGTGACCGGCAAGGAGGCCGAGGAGAAAGAGCCTTGCAGTACAAGGGTCTCCCAGAGGCGGGGGCCAAGCCGGCCCCCTGGCCCTGAGCCCAGGCACCCCTGCCAGCAGGCGTCCCGCAGACCCCGCAAGCACGAGCCCTCAGGACGGAGCCGCTGAATGTGGGCTGACTCTCCGTCCTGACGAGAGCTGAAATGTCAGCGCGTGTTGCTTTCTGAGACACATTTTCCCCTTTAGAACTGCTGGCGTTAAACATTTACTCAGTAATCGCAGCCTCCCCTCGGAAAAGGGACCTACAGGTGGCCGTGCTCTGTGGGCCGGCCGACGGCTCGGCCGGACACCGGCAGCGTCAGGTGTCCTGTGCGCCGGTGATGGGCGCCTTTTCAGAGGGAGGCGGGCAGAGCTGCGCAGTTTTAGATGTGGCGGTGACTAAACCGCGGCTGCCGGAGTCCTGGTCAGCAGTCAGGGGTGCTGTTGGGGGTTAGAGTTCTACGTAGCCGCGGCAGCCGGGGTGGCACAGGCTTTGTGGCTGACAGTTGACTTTCCTAAGTGACAATTATTGATTTCCCGGGACTGGGCGGTCGCACAAATGCCTAGCACAGCAGAAGTGAGGATGGGGCCCCTAAAAGCAGCCCTTGGAAAGAGGGTTCCAGTGTGCCCTTCACAAAGCAGTAAGCTCCCTAGTTAGCTACGGCACAGCGGGAAGTGCAGCGCCTACTGGCCTGCAAGCCCCCGCTCTGCGCTTCCTGTGTGACCTTCATCTCTGCGACAGGGCCAGCTTGGCCGTTCTCCCTGGTTCACTCCTGCTCAAAGAACTCATGGCAGGCAGTGGTGACCATGGCAACGAAGGCCATGAATTCCCGGAAGTCACATTCGCCGTCCCCATCAAGGTCCAGAGCTTCCATGACTTTGTCCACAGCCTCCTGCTCCCTGATTTCCTACGAGAGATGAGAGAAGGTGCTCGGCCTGTTTTTAAGCGGAATTTAGGGCCATAGAAACATGACTAACAGTTGGCTGATCTTAAAAATCAGTATCAGAAACAATGTAAGATATAAAATGCAAAATGCCTGAAGTGCTTCTCCTGTGACCAGGGGGCTGCTGGTTGGGGCTGTGCCTTCTCTACCTCACTCTAGGCCCAGTGGGACCCACCTGGGCTACGTGTGAAGACTGAACGGAACAACCAAGATCTGAGAACCTGCACTTAACATCAAACAAAACCACGGGAAAAGAAGAGAAGCGAACAGAGCAGCCGGACGGAGGGTCTGCAAATGTCCGGGAAGGAAAGACTGCGCCTCTGGCCCCTACGTTTTCTCCGTCCCTGTGTGCGGAATCCTGCAGTAGGGGCTTCCGTGGACCGTCGTGTCTGAGGGTGTTTTGTCTGGAGCAGCTCGGAAACGTGCCCTGATGTGTGAACGTGGTGAGTTGCTTTGTGGGTGTCACGGACCGCCTCTGATGTTCCTCCTCGCAGCACGGAGCCGAGTGAATAGAGTTAGAACCAAGCACGAACTCGGGGCCAGCTACAGAGAGGCGGGAAGGACGCGGCCTCGGGCGCGCGCAGGCAGGGCCCACGCGCGTCGGCGGAGACGCGTGCGATGTGTCCCTACACCATGGATTTGCTTCCCAACTGAAATTGCCTTGGTAAAACCAGGCCAGCACACGTTCACGAGACCTCGCTACACTCCCCACGAATTGCTTACCTTTTACAAACTGTGGTTCCCACGTGCCAAGCTGTTTTCAAATCACTAATAATAGCAGTTACTGGTTATCACGCTCTCACTCTACGGTAAGCACCTGACAGACACTGTCTCATCTCATCCTACGACCGAGAAGACCCTGGGACGTTTTGCTTGTTGAGTTAGGGGATTGTTGGGCCTAGACAACTGAACACACCGTGGGAGGGACAGCTGACTGCCCAGAGTCAGACTAGGGCCGCCCCCGCCCCGCCTCAGGCCTGCAGGCCACTTCCTCTGCCCTGGCCCTGCCGTCACAGAGACGGGGTGTTTGGGTGGGTGTGGAACGGGTGAACCCCGCCAGTCTGCTGCCTGAACCTGGGCTCGTCCTGCGCTTAGCGGCTCGGCCGGCTGGGACGGAGGCCGCCGGTCACTGTCCCGGGGCCTGTCTCTGGTGTCTTCCCTGGGACTGGCCTGCCAGACAGGAGTGCCCTGGCTCACTGGCTGGCCATTTCCCCCGAGTAGTTGGTCACTTCAGCGTCCTGGGTTCTGGGCACTAAGGTGATGGCAGTTCAGTGCCTCCAGGCACAGAGCGGTGAGCCATGAGGCGAGGGCAGCTGATTCGGGCCAGAGCTATGGGCAGGGGAGTGAGTCCTCGGCAAGGCGTCTGGACGTCGCACCACAGGCCAGAGAGGGACCTGCCTGGGGAAGGGGCCCATGAGGATGGTCTGAAACTGAAGGCCCCTCCTCTCCCGTTACCTTAGCCCCTGAGGCCTGCAGCTGGCGCAGGGCGCTGTCTCGTCAGGTAGGCCCTGCAGCCTGTGCCAAGCCGGGCGCCTCCGACACGGAGGCTACGTCCTCGGGCCTGGGTGTCCCAGGCTGGGACGTCGGGGGTGCTCAGTAAACGTGTGCCGAGTGGCGTCTTCGATCACCGTCGTGGATGCTAAACATCTAGCTAAAGCCATAACAGCCCTTTTCCTCCAAGCAGAAGCTCGTCTCTAGCATCTTTCCAGCGTGCTCGCCGTGGCCACGCTAAGTCGCCAGCGCGTGCCCGTCCGTGCCGCCGTCGCTATGGCGGGGCACCTCAGGTTTCTCCAGAGGTCCTGCCGTCGCGGTCCTGCCTTTGCCTGGGAGCAGGACCACCCTCGGGGCTGCTCCGAAGAGACGTGCACGCGGTTTTGTGAGGGGAGAGAGGGCACCACTGGCGGCTTCGAAGGCAAGACTCACCTCGAGGAAGTGGGGGAGCTCGTTGCTGAGCAGCTCCTTGAGCTCGGACTTCTTCAGCTTGTGCTTGTCGCCCTCCCTCCCGGAGTACTGATGGAAAACGCCGATGAGGGCCACCACGGCCTTCTCCAGCTCGGACATCCTGGGGCCCAGAGGAAACACCTGCTCACGCTTCCTGCCTCGTCTTACATGGCAGGGCACATGCTGTCTCGGGCCCCGGCTGGACAAGGCCCATTGCCCCTCTGAGGCTCAGGGCAGGGCACTCTGGGGACCCCCACGGTTGTCACACTTCACCCCGTGACTCTTAGACCCCGCTCCGCTCATCCCTGCTGGCCGCGTCTATAACGTTCCCAGGGCTCTGGCTGCCGGTTGGGTTTGGCTGATGAGAAATGAGCAAAAACAGGCAGAGCAGTGAGGGGCTCTGGGGTGGACTCCCACCTGCTCCCCGGGGGCTGCCCTCTGCCCCGCAGCGTGGTCACTCCAAGACGAGTGACCGTGCAGAGCCGGAGGAGGGCACAGACACCGAATGTGTTCCGACACCCTCTCAGCAACACCTGGACCACGGGAGGAGACCCTGTGCGTGCGGCAGCACACCTGTGTTACCGAGCAGCCCAGGACAGTGCAGGTCCCCCCATGGGGGTTTCAAGGGTCATGAAATGTGGGAATTGCTGGAAAAAAAGAGTTACTGGAAAAATAAAGATGGGAGGATTGCCACAATTTTTTAAAAAAGATCAGTGAACAGTGCCTCGATCTGCTGGAAACAGACGCGTGGTCAGACCCTGCGGCTGAGCTGGGCCGGCAGGGGCAGCCCGGGCCCCGTCCGCACTGCCCCCGGTGGCCGCGGTGCTGCCTGCTCACTGCCCTTTCTCTGCAGTCGTCAGAGAAGCGTCCTGCTCCCCGCCCGCCTCGGCCTGCAGACTGCAGAGGGCTCTGCTCAGCCGCGGGCAGGCACATCTTAGAGGGTCAGGGTCGCCTCTCAGCCTCCTCACAAATCCCAGGCTCAGCCAGAGGCATTCGCCGACTTTCCCTTGAGTTCTAATTATTAAAGAATCTTAGCACTGTCTTGGTTAAAAACAAATGCAAGAATTACATCTAATTGTTAAACATCATTCTCGTGTTGAATATGTCACATCTTAAAAATAAATTGGAATAAAATATTTAAGATTATTTCTGATTTCCCAAAGGAAAGAGAATTGTGGTTTTTTGTCTTGCCCTATTGATAATCAATCTGCTTTGTTTTGCTTTTAAGTCCCTAAAAACCGGATCTAGTACACATAGATGGAACAATTCAGCTGGATTAAAATTTTTATCATTTTGTACTTTCTTATCCTTTGCACTCGAGTTTTCAATTACTGATTTTTTTTTAATGAAGCCAACCAAACAAAAAACTTTTACATCATCCCAATGCTTCCCAAATTCCTTGATGATCTGGGGATGGAGAGGTAAAATTATTTCTTGCGAAGTATGACTAGTGGGATTTTTTAAAAGGAAAAGTATAAAACATTCCATATGTTTTCTTCATAACTGCACAAATTAAAATCTTTTCCTGCTAAGCCTTCCTTTTGACAAAGAAACAACCAGTGATTTACGGTTTAGCTTTTAAGAGAAACGGAAACCCCCACGCGCCCTCCGAGCTCCGTCCTGGCCTCAGTCAGCCTCTTGCCCCTTCGTTCATCTTTCCATGTTGAAAACGAGAACTTTGGGGCTTTGACTCTGTGGAGGGCCCCACCAGGGGAGGCGCCCGAACCCCGACCTCGCTCGCCCTTTGACCTGCTATGTAGTTTACTTGCAGACCTCTGGGGGATCGCGTAGCTTCTGAGTAGTGTCCCAGGGACCTTGGGGTCGCCTGCCCAGGCCTAGGGCGGCAGGGAGCCAGCAGAGAAGGCATTTATCTGTGAGACCGAGGGTGTCAGCAGCCACCTGTGAGCCCCACGGAGGCTTCTGCGACTCTCAACCGACTCGGGCCTGAGCAGGTGAGCAGAGCAAGCGGCCTCGTGCCCACCCCGCAGGTCTGAGGCACACCACTGAAATGCTGCAGCTACCGCCCCGTCCCTACCCCACCCTCTCGGTCTCATCCCCCAGGAGAGAAGAGCAGGCTCCTCACTCACGTCAGACTTCGGTTGCTCCTCTGGTCACCTCCTGGCTGCAGTGTCCCTGGCAGCCGCGGTGGCAGGGGCGCTTTTTATCCCTCCTCTGGCCGGCCCATGCAGGCCCAGGTGGCCAATGGGGGCCGAGAGTGCGTGGGGGCGGCCCGGCCAGGCCCCCTGGGACTGCACTTGGGCCAAGGAAGACAAGAGCCTGCAGGGCAGGAAGTGGGGAGTCAGCTTTTTGTGCCGTTCCTAATTTATGCGTGATGTTGATGATCTGAAAGCCAGCTTTAACCGGTTCAGACAAAGCCACCCTTCAGCCTGGACGAGCCCAATGCAGGCTGGTTTCCAGGGCAAGGGCCCCAAGCCCGCTGTCTCCAGCCCCTGCCGGCCACCCGCAGGAGGCCCGGGACATCAGCGCCCTGAGCCAAGCAGGGCTGCCTGGAGAAGCCACCGAGGCCAGTGTCTGCAGAGACTGACCTGTGCGACAAAATTGATACCTGATGCTTTTAGGGAAGATCCTTGTGTAATGTGATTGAGACGTGCACCCCAAGGCCTCCTTCACCCAGGGCGAAGGTCACAGACTGTCAGAGCCCGACGGCCCCCTGGACATGTCCTTTGCAAAGTGATCTGCAGAGGTGAGGTGCTGTGCCCTCCTTGAGACAGGCCCACAGGCGGCCAGGGGGCCGCCTGTACCCGTCCCCAGTGGCGCCCCGCCCAGCCGCTCTAGGCAGAAGCCGGGGGTGAGCACTCCCCAGGACACTGACCTGGAAAGCGCTGGCTCCAGGGCCCTCCTGCTGGCTCGGGCTCGAGGTGGCCATGCAGCACCACAAAGATGTCTGTGGACACTGTCGTTTGTTGTCATCGGTGTTACTGGGAAATTCTTGGTGGCTCAACACCCAGAAGTGTCCCTGGAAACAGAGCGGGGCTGGGAGCTCGGGCCTGGCCCCCAGGTCTGCGCCTTACAACCAGCTGCCTGGTGGGGGGCCCCCCAGGGTCTGCAGTGTGTGTGGGCTCTGCCCTGAAGGGCACAGACACAGCGTTTGGGCCCCACTCAAGGTGACCTTGAAAAGCAGTGGCAACGGGTAGTCCTCTCAGGCAGAGCTTTGAGCAGTTTGCTGGGTTGCCCTATGCGTCTGCAGTGACGAGTGGCTGGAGTAAGGATGTGCATCCATTCACGCAAGGGTGCTCACGATTTGGTTGGCCAGCAGCTCGGCAGGAATAAGACCGGAGGACCAGTGACAAGGAAGGCTGTGGAGGAGACGGGGGACAGAGCCGGGACCGAGCGGTCTGGGCACCTGTGATCGAGCGAATGTCCCCGTGGGCACGCCCTGCAGAAGAGGCTCTGAGCAGTCGGGGACGTGGTCGCCCCGTGAGTGTCAGCCAGCTCCGCCTGTCACCACTCCAGGGCTCACTCACTGTGTCCGTGAGCAAAGTGGCCGTGTGGCAGACATGGAAACGTGCATGTGCTCATCGTCATGGTCCTCTCACCAAAGCTGACCGGCTCTGGCAGCTGCCAGAGCCGCTGACAGCCAAGACCCGTGCTGAGTCCGTGGGGACCAGCAGATGCCTGGTGGCCAGCTGACTACGGAGGGCCTCTTCTGTCCCAGGAGGGGCAGAGGCCTGTCCTCCCTGGTCGTGGAGTGGACTGCCCCGTCCGCACCGCGCCCACCCGACGGCCCGGCCCCACGAAAGCTGTGTCCACTGCAGTGGCGTCTGGGCAGCTTTGTACACGACCAGGGAGCGGAGGAAGTGTGACGAGGGGCTTGTGCCCATGAGAAAACTGGTTTCGCCACACACCGATGACCTGGAGGTAGCCGGCCCCGTCGCCGGGTGCACAAGCTTCCTGAATAGTCAGTCGTGGCGTCCGGGGGGGGCAGTCAGCACTGAAGAGAGGGGTTCGGTATCACAGGCCACTCTGAACCAGGGGCCGCTCCACGGTGCTGTGTCCTCCAGAGCCAGGCACATGGGTGCGGGAATCGAGAATTGGAAGTACGCGGTCTATGGCCTGCCACCCGGAACGTGCCCGATCCTGGCCAACCTTGGAAGCTAAGCAGGGTCGGGCCTGAATAGTACTTGGATGGGAGACCGCCTGAGAATACCGGGTGCTGTGGGCGCTTAAAAAAGAGAGAGAGAAAAGAATTGGAAGTACGCGTGCTCCTCCCCCCACGACACTTAGTAACCTTCTCGCAGGATGCTGGTTTCCAGTCCCAGCAACTTTGGGACAGTCTAGAGATCTTGGTATACAGAGGGGCACGCCTCCCCGCAGCCAACGCCGAGCCAGCCACTAGGCCACTTAGGGCTCCTCCTGCCTCTGAACCAACAGGCAAAAAGGGGCGACGTGCTGGCTAGAGTGGTGGATCCAGCTGGCACGGGGCGGGCGTCCACGGCACCTGGGGCCCTGGGCCCTCTTAGTCTTTCCGTGGGCACCAAAGGCCGACAGAAAACTGCAGCCACCAAAAAGTCACAGCTCGCCAGGACCGCGGGGTCAGGTCCTTCGGCCGTGAAGGTCTGGTCACTGCCCACTGCGGAGCCAGCAGCTTCTGGCTGAGGGCCAGGAGGCGAGGCGAGGCATGGGCTCTGGCGGAAGGACGTCAGCCAGGCCTCACTCACCACCTGTCCGCCAGCGAGGACCCGGCGGCTTTGCGCACTTCTGCTTCTTATACGCGTTTATTCACTGACCGTTTTCTTCTGTCTCCTCCCCAGGTGTTACCTGATAAGCAACGTGTTGGAGGGGGGCCTTTCAGTGTGGTGTCCAGGTGACTGGATTTTCAGTGGAAACAGCTGAATCCAAGAGTAAACATCGCGGTGGGCACGGGACTGTTGCGTCTGTGCATCTTCCCGCTGGGCGAGGAACGTCTTCACTCGTCACAAAGGCGGCTGTGTCATTGCAGAAAGGTGCAATGACTTCGCTGTGGCGCAGGATTCAGATGCATGCGGCGAGCTGCGCTTGTCGCGGGTCCCGAAGTCTGGACCCCGCACCGGGCCTGCCACTGTCTGCCTGGCGCTGGCGCTGGCGCCGCGCGGTGGGCCGGGCAGATGCGTGGGCTCGGGCCGGGGGCGGCCCTGCGGGACAGGGCTCCCCATCTCGCTCTGCATCTCCCGCTGCCAGTGTCTGGCGCCGCTTGGCTCCAGCTATGTGTCCGGAGAGGGCGGCCCTCGGCCACCCTGCGGCCTGGCCTGGGCCGCACGGCCTCTGCGGCCCAACTGGTGACGCGGGCACGGCTCACTCTGCGCCTGCGTCCACGTCGGCCGCCTCAGCCTGCCGGTGCCGGGGAGCTGCGAGATGGCCGGTCAGTGGGCCGTGTCTCCCTGGTGCAGGCTGAAGGCGGGAGGTGCCTGGGTCGGAGGTCACTCACAGGACAACCAGTGGCCAGACGGTGCAGTTCGCAGCGTTCACGGCGTTCCTGGCCTCCGCCTGGCGCAGGGCGTGGGCTTGGATGTGGGCACTCGTCGGGGCGGTCGGCTGGGGACCGTGGCGCTGAGCCTGCCCCTCGTCCTCCCGCCTCAGGGTTCCTCCCGGCGACAGCCCCGCACCACGGCCTGCGGTCTGGGCATGGCCGGCACTAACGCGCAGGACCCTCAGGCGCACCATGCGCTCCTGCCCCAGCAGGCGTCCCTGCTGCTGATGCCTGGGGACCAGCTCTGGCCGAGCAGCAGCGACCTCCCGCTCCGTGCAGACCCGGCCTTGGGGAGGTCTGTTCTTGGTCATCGTCACTCAGGCCCAGGGGGCCCTTAGGGTTCTCTGTGCAGGGACTGTCATGCCCCTGTTAAACGTGCCCTGTTTACATTACTTTGTGGCTTCTGTCCTTTGATCGGACCCACTGGTACACTGGGCAACACAAAGAACAAAACAGTTTATTGATTTTTTATTAATCTTTCATTAGTCTAAAATGTTTTCGAAATGTTTAGAAAGAGTAAACTTAGCAGAGGGACAAAGTGGAGGGAAACAACAGCTCGACTGCCTGGCATCTATGGCTCCTTCCGAGCATATAAACCCCCGAACTGGCGCCCGGAGCACTTCTGACATCCGGTGCCTGGGTCCCCGACATCGTCGATTCCCTGGCACCAGCACGTGTCCCGCAGTTCGGCTCGGTTCCGACTCCAGCTGTGGGGCTGGTGCTGGCCCCCCAGTTAGGGCTCAGTCTCACAGCACTGCCCCCTTCAGACGTCACTTGCAAGTCCCGGGCCACACGTACTCTGACTGCCTAAAAATGGGGGTCCCCCTGACCCCTCCTCGGGTTCTATGAATTTGCCGGAGCGGCTCACAGAGCTCTGAGAAACACGTCATTTAGTTTGCGTAAAGTTTGGGACGGGAGGAAGGAAGACGTGGGCGGGTGGGGTCTGGGGGTCTCGCAGCCCCCGTGCTCTCGGGGTGCACTGCTGCCCCAGCACCGCCACTGCTCACCAACTCGGATGCTCTCCGAACCTTGTTTTGGGGGTTTTATGGAGGTCCCACCCTGTAGGCACGATGGATTGTCACTGACCATTGATGACTGGCTCAGCCCCAAGGTCAGGGTGGGGAAGCAAGGTCCAGCTCTCTCCTCTGTGGTGGTTCCCCTGGTGACCAGCCCCCACCCTGAGGCCCACGGTCTGCTCATTAGCATCATGTTAGGTGTGGCTGGAAGGTCCCACTGGGAATAACAAGCTGTGCCTCCCACACCGTCACCCCAGGATTACAGGGTTTTAGAAGCTCTGCCAGGGACCAGGACACGGCCCAGCTCTGTGCGTGTTAGACCACATCGCATGATGTAACAGGCGCTCGTAAGCGTAAAGGGTCTACGTAGGGGAGGGGTGTGCACTGTTGCCCAGGTGAGAACAAAGCTTCAGGAGGCAGAGAGCCGACTGGAGCTGTTTGCTGCAGAGCCATCACTGCCCGCCATGTGGAGCCCAGGAAGAAAGGTATGAGGGACACTGGCCAGGAGCCATCTGCCTGATGAGTGGCTGTGGCACCTTGAGAAATGGTCAGCTTCTCCATCTGGGGTGCCAGGAGGGGTGATGGAGGCTCAGCCCCTCTGCGTCTAGGCTGCCATTTCTCTCGATGGAAAGTCAGCCATGGGACCCACCAGGAGGGTCTGCCGGCAGAGGAGTGGGCTGCCAGAATTGGGGGGGGCAGCAGCATCATGGGGGGCCGGGTCCACTTCCCAGACTGGACTGCCGTCTGCACCTAGGTCAGCGGGCACATAGCTTCCACCACGACGTCTCCTGTCACTCAGAGGCCCTCCTTTCAGCCCACCCCTCGTCCGCTCACCAGCCCTCAGTGCCACTTAGTGCACTGACCAGACCCAGGCCCGGTGCGTCCGCGCAGGGGCCAGAGAGTCCTCGGGCTTGAGTTTCCAGGAGGTGAGGCCTTGGGCAGCGACGTTCTCTCACACAAAGGACAGTGCCATCCGCCACCAAGCTGCTCACGAGGTTGATTACAGTGCCCCATGTCCATGGGGAGAAAAGGGTGCCTGTGTTCCAAAGGGACGTGGGAGAAGGGACAGAGGCCGCTGTTGTGGTGAACGCGTGTCGCAGCAGTGGGGATCGTCCCTGCTGTGACGGAGGCTGCAGCCACCGCAGGCCCTGGGGAGCCAGGCGGGGTTCAGGTCCTGCGCTGTGGGGAGACCTTCAGCAAATGACTGCACAATTCTCAGCCTCAGGAAAAGAGGAAAAGCAGCACCCCTCAGAGGGTTGCTGGGGCAGTAAGTGAAGTTGTGCACGCACGCACACGCACACGCACGCACACGCCTGCACCAGCGCATACAATGTGCAGTGCCTAATGCGCTCACTCAGTGGTCGCTGTTATTATCATAAAAGTTACTATTCCTATGTATCAAAGTACCTGGCTCTGTCAGGTGAACTCCTGGCAGACAGAGCAAAGGACGAAGGACACAGATTTCATTTTGAGCCAGTCCACGACGTTCCAAAAGCACAAGACAAACTCGTTGGCCAATCTAGAAGACATAATTTGGCAAATTGTGATAGACTATCTATTTCACAAGTATCGCATTTCATTATTTTTATACTACATCAGATTCCATGAATCCTTTAGTTCTCTCCCCAGTCATTCCAAAACCTGTGCTTCCATCCAGGAGGGCAGCCCAGCGGGAGCAGAGCTGCTGGGGTCCATGGCAACGTCAGCACCCGCTCAAAACAGCAGGGCTTTTGTTTTTGTTTTTCAACTTTTTTTTTTTTTTTTTTTTACTTTTGAGAAAGAACTGGCGATGAGCACAGTGAGCGCACTTTCCTCCACGGCTCTGTGTGTGTGAGGTTTCTGCCCAGGGAGCTGCATCCCAGTGAGAAGCCAGGGCGTGCTGGACCCATGCCAGGGAAAGGCAACAAAGGAAAACCGTGTTTCTCCTCTCAGGAACTCTGCAAACAGTTATTTGAATATATTTTTAATAACTTTTAAGGACTCCCAGAAATTTGTCATAAAATCATCTCAGGTTTAATGTTTAAAAAACATTACTAGATTAGCCTCTTTGGTTTTTTACTAGACAGGAACTTTTTCTATATACTCTGTAATCATCACATATTTTTGTCACTTTGTCCATTGTGGGCCCAGAACAGCACACAGTATTCAACGACATTAAGCCAAATGAACAACAAAAACCTGATCAAGTGGTTGTTAGAATGTTTAACTAATGAGGAATCATATACCTTGATTTAAAAATGCCTCTGTGAGACTGAACCATCTCCAATGAGAATGATCCAAAAGGCGGGAATAAGTTAATCTATTTTAGATTTAAATAAAGAATATACCAAACAAAATAGAGAATATGAAAAGTAAGAAAGTGTAAACCAGGGTTTAAGTGAAGTTATTTTGTTCCAAAGGTGAATTTGTTTACATGGGGGCTGTATCAGGGTGTCACCCAAACTGTCGTGCTTATTGATACAAACACATAGCAGAACGACTATAAAGTAATAAACATTTAAGCTTTAATATCAAGAGTGTTCGGTCTGGGCAAGGCTACTGTTTGCTGATCCAAACAACTCCCTGAAGACCGTGGGGCATCAGCTCCTGCTGGGGGCAGGCTACTCTCTGCAGCGGCATTGAACACCCTGCAGTGGCATTGAACACCCTGCTTTTTGTTACTTAATTGACCATCTCGCCTGCCAACACTGGCGCCTGTGTTCCACTGGCATCAAGCTCCAGCCACAGGGATTTTCAAGTCTCCCTGGCAGCTGGACATCAACTCTCCATTGCCTAAGCCGACTCCCAAGAACCACCTGGTAGAAAGGCACACCTCAGCTAAACTTGGACTTAATTTCTTTCATCTCCCCTTTGCCTGGAACAATAGCATAATTCACCTATCATTGGTTTGAAGTATGTTTCTTTATTGGCTTATTAAGAGATATTATCCTACATGCTATCGGCTTGTGAGATATAAGTTATAGTTCCTGCAGTGAACCTATATTAAATTATTTAACGATCTCAGTCTCAGCATAATTTTGCCATGAACAAAACACCTATAAAAGGTTGGATAGAAGTGGTGAAAGTGGATATATTTGCCTTGTTTCTGATAAAAACTTTTACATCATTATAATATTTAGTGATAGGTTTTTTTTGATAGATGCCTTTTAACAGAAGGTGTTCTATTTTTGCTGAGATTAAAAATGATTGGGTATTGAATTTTGTCAAATCTTAAAAAAATTTATTGAAATTATATAATTTTCTTCTTTATTCTATTAATATGGTGAATTACTTTAATTTCTAAGTGTTAGTCCAAGTTTGCATTACTGGGATAAACTCCACTTGGCCATAACGATTACCCTCAGAATATTTAGATTGACTTGCTAATGTTTTGTTAAGGATTTTTGCATCTATTTTAATGGATATTAGTCTGTAATTTTTTCTTGTGGGATATTTTTATGAGTTATGTGTGCCTCGTAAAACAAATCAGGAGGTGTCCATTCCCTATTTTCTTAAAATTTTGTTTAATACTGGTGTTATTTCTTTCTTATTCATTTTATAGAATTCACCATTGAAATCATTTGGGGCTGGAATTTCCTTTGCAGGAAAGTTTGGATGCACAGAAGTTAGGAAGCATTCCGCTTTTTTTTCTGGAAGAGTTTGTGTAACATTTGTATTATTTTCTCCTTATGTGTTTGGAAGTATTTACTGGCGTCATCATCTGGGCCTGGAGTATTCTTCCTAAGGTTTTAAATTATGAAATCGATTCCTTTAGCAGATATAAAAGTATGCACATTTTCTAAATATTCTTTTCCGCTTTTGGCAATTCGTTTTTTTCGAGGACTAACTCGTCAAAATTTTCGACGTTACGTTTGTAATAAGTTTATTTTTAAAAATCTGTACTTTGTACTGAAACTTTTTCATTCTTCATATTAGTACTTCGTGTTCCTGCTTCTTTAAAATAAACTATAAAACATAAAATTTGGCGCCTTAACGATCTCTCAGTGCAGCGTTCTGTGCTTTAAACACGTTCGCACAGCGCGTTCGCCCACAGCACCCGCTCCCGCCACCCCCCGCCCCCGGGGTCACGACGTCGCAACCCGGAGACCACCGCGCAGTTACGGGAAATGACGTCACCCATTTCCCTTGTCATCCCAAACGCCCTCTTGGTGAAATATAAACGTGATGTTTCTTTCCATTTATCAAGTGGAAAGAATGACAAACGGTTCACAGTTAACGGCGCAGGCGGTGAGGTAACTGAGAGCACGAGAAGGGGGCCCTGCTCCACCACGGCCACCCTGTCACCCACGGAGGGTTTCTGGTCGCCGGGCCGCGTTCCCCTCTCCGGGTCGGGCGTCAGCCCCAGC
>NW_006442509.1:1678123-1686657 GCF_000325575.1 Pteropus alecto
CACCATCAACCCGGCCCCCCGCCCCATCCTGACCCCGCCCCATTATCCCGGCCCCACTCAGGCCTTGTCCCACCCTAGTCCCAATGCACTCTTTTCCAAAGAAAATGCTACTTGTGCATCTTAGTATTTGTAATTACAGATGTCGCAAAAATAAGTCTTGATTGATAAGTGAAGCACGCATGTTAAACACAATTGCTATGTAATTAAAGTTCATCTTAGAGCATAGTATGGATTATGCTGTCACTGGAATGTTAAGAATTGAGAAAGAGAAGGAAAACCTCTGTAATATGCAGACCTTGGTTCCTGTTAGTGGAAACACTTTAAAGCCCCAAGTAGGAAAGTTTAAAGTGTTTAAGTGGAATGAAAGCTAGCAGGAGCCCAAGGAAAGATTTTACATCAATTTGCTGTTTTAAATCAACCCAGTGATCTGACAGAAGCTAACTAACAGGTTTCGGCCAATGAAGAATATTAACACCTTGCAGATTAGTGAAGGAAAAACACTTCTTTGAAGGTGATAAATTTTAAATGCTTTCAATTTTTTTTGTAAAGAATTGTGGTTATAAATTTTATTTCTATTGCATTCTTTATATATACATGTTTTACTTCCATTTGGTAGAGAACCTTTTTCAAGGACCTTAGAAGTGATGTGAACTTTATTATTATGCAATATAACGAAGCATTTTCTCTTTCTCTCTTTTAAAGTAGAAACAGAGAGGAAAATGCAGCGTTAAAAGTGGCAGCTATGCGGCAGCTCCTAAGAGAACTATGGCAACGTCAGGTGACTGCCCCGGAAGCGAACCTCAGGTAAGTTCTGTTCTGGCGTGTAGGAACCAGATCTTAAGGACTGTGAACACTACTGAGAGCTGAGCTCAGCCCAGAGCGATGGCGCATTCCTTGTACTCGTGAAAGTGGCCACCAGCCCCGTGATGCTTAAATATGGGAAGCGGTCACAGGTGACGTTCTCAATTGTGCATTGTAAGAATTTCCCAGGAGTCTAGGATTCCGTTCTTGGTACCTGGACTGGTGAAGCAAGCACATTTTCTTAGTTGTTTAATAAAGTCCGTGGCATAATGTGTTAAAGGAGATCACACATATTAAGAAAAGATTTGTGTATTCATACTGCTTCTCTGCCTGGGACATACAAAGTTTCATTCAAGTTAGCAGTAAAAAAAAAGTGACTTTAAAAGTCTAAGAATGTCGATTACATAACATTAAAAACCAAATGAATACTCAAATAATGTTCTTTAAAAATCAAACATTTTTATGTCTGTCATGTTAATTTTAACATATTTTTCCTTTCATTCTAATGATTCTAATTTCATTTGGGTTTTTATATATAAGAATTTTATTTATAGTTGGGTCATTTTATTAATCTGTTTCTTAAAATTAATCACAAAATGTTTAATTCCGTGGATGTCTCATTTTTCTGCTGAGAAATAGAAAAAAATATTAGAACATTTACAGAATACTACTGCAAACATCAAGTACATGTGACACAGAAGTCTTATCTTGTTAGCATTTTGTCATGTTTGCTTCAGAATACACACAGTATATAAAACAAACTTATAGATAACGTTTCTTCCCCAACCCCAGTCCCATTCTTCCTCTTTCTCCAGAAGCAAACACAACCATGAATTAAGAATTGATCTTTGAGCTTCTGCACCATTTTTTATACTTTTATGCCTTGCGTAGGTGTCTTCCGAATCTGCCTAAGTGGCATCGCATTCTGTGTGTCATCTGCGGCTTGCCGTTTCCACTAGTGGAAATTGGGGAATTTGTGCTTGATGTGCGTGTAGAGCTAGTCCTCAAGGGTGCTTCAGCGACGAGTTCCTATATGACCGATGGGTACATAGGTCCGTGTACAGTAGGTGTACACCACATTGTATTTATTCCCCTTTGTTGGACACTTGACATGTTTCCAGTTTTTTCTCTTTCTACGGGTGTTGCAGGGAACCCCTTGTGTACACGTGCTCTAGGGCATGTGCCCGGTGATGGCATCACAGGCTGGAAGTGGCTACATGTCTGCAGTTTTACTAGATGGTGATCAGTTGTTCTTCCAAGCGGCCTTACCAGTTCATAGGTCTGCCAGGAGCCCGCAGTGCTGGCAGACACGTGAGAGCATTGGACTTTTCAATTTTAGTCTGATAGATTAGAAATGGTATCTTGTTATTTTAGTTTTCTGATCACTTGTGAGTCGAATTGAAATGTCGTTTAAGTTTATATTGAAATATTATTCCAATATTTGTGTTCATCCTGGTAACAGCATCCATTACAGAAGAGAGGCCTCATTTCCACAGTTTGTGTTTTATTTCTTTTTCCTTGTGTTCAGTCTTCTTAGTTTTTATCTTTTCAGAGAACCTGTTTCTTTGTTGATTTTCTCCTTGTTCATCTATTGACTTCAGCTTTTATCTTTATTTTATTCAATTCTATTTGGGTTTAATTTACTCTTGTTATAGCATCTTGAGATGGAAACTGGGATCACTGATTTTAAACCTTTTTTCTGTAACGTATGTCTTAAAGCTTTAACTTTTCCTCTAATCCCTGCATTAGCTGCACCCCATACATTTAAATACATTGGTTTTCATTATTCAGTTTAAGTACTTTCTAATATATCACAGTGGAAATAGAAATTTTGTGGGCTCTTCAGAAACGTGTTGCTTTATTTCCAAACATTGGGAAATTTGACTTATCTTTTTGTTACTTAATTTTAGTTTGATTATATTTGGTCAGAAAATATAACATACTCTGTAAAATTTCCATCCTTTGGAGTGTATTCAGGCCTGCTTTATGGTCCAGTCAATGGGCTACTTCAGTGAATGTCTCACGTGTACTTGCAAAGAGTAGACATTCTGCAGTTGCTGGGTGAATGTCAGTGAAATCTCCTGGGCTTTACTGTTGTTCAGAGCTCTATATCCTTTCTGATTTTTTCGTTCATTCGTTCTTTGAATTAGTGAGTGAGGTAAGCTTTAAAAATCTCTGCTGTGATTGTGGATTTGTCTTTTTTGTTTCAAGATATGTCACTTTTTGCTTTGTCTATTTTGAATCTTTTTTGACTCATAGGTTTAGGGTAGTTTTTGTTTTTTCGGTTAATCGGCCCTTTTATTTTTACAAAACCTTTCTTTTTACCTGTTGGCACTTCCTGCCATCGATCGCCTCTGTCTCTGTCGCTGCTCCAGCCTTCTCCCGGCTCGCGCTTCCCCCCGCACTCACCGGGACGCTCGCCTCCGTGTTCAGCCCTCCTGGTCCCTTAGACTTCAAGTGCTTCCCTTACCAGGAGCCCACAGCTGTGTCCTTTTTGTTTCTGTCAGATAATTTCTTCCCTTAATCGGAGTGCTTAGTCTGTTAACACTTAACGTGCTGACTGATGTGATTGCGTCTGCCGTCTTGCTGTTCGTTATCTTTGTATCGCATTTATTCTTTGTACCTTCCTCCGTTCTTGCCTTCTATGGATTAATAAAGTATTTTCTGTAATTCTGTGTTATCTCTTCTATTGGCTTTTTTGCTGTTCTTTTTGATATTATTTTAGTTGTTATCCAAGAAACTGCAGTATGAATCCTTAACCTATTCCAGTCTTGAACCTATCTACTTCACGATAGGAGAACCCTCAAGTTAGTTCCATTTCCAGCCCCCATTTCTTGCGCTATTGTTGTAACTATTGTACTTCTCTCTATATATTATAAATCCCACAATAAATTGCTGTTGTTTCTTTATACTGTCAAAAGGCTTTTGTAGGATCTGTACATCTCTCTGGAAAAAATTAAGGACAGCGGTAATGCCTGTTGCTGCTGAGTGTTCAGGAAGAGGGTCCTCCACGTGCGGCTGGTGAAGTGTGATGTGTTACAGATTTTATGGAAAGGATCTGACAAATATTCGAATAAAAGCTGTGCAGTCTATGCCACAGAAATAAAATGTCATCACATGAGGATGAATGTGCACAGATGTTTATGGCAACACTGGTTAAGGGGGTAGAAAACCGGACACCAAAAGAAAGCCCCTCAGTCTAGGGTGACCGAAGAGGCAGCTGTGCGGTCACGTCGTCACTGGGAAGAGCCAGTCAGGGTGCTGACCGCCGGGCAGTTTTCCACAAGGTCCTGTGTGAGTGAAAAAGCAAAATTAAATAAGGATTCGTGGTGTCCTTTGCGGAAAACTATATCCAAGGAAAAAGCCCACGTGTGTGACGCGAGCTTGGAGGAAGTGTGGGAGGGTGTGCGCCAGGTGACCGATCAGGGTTAGGGGTCGCAGTGAGGGGCGTGGTGTGGGTGGAGCGCGGTGGGGACAGGCTCTGAAGAAGGTGGTACTGTGCTAAGAGCCATCACGTTACCGTTCACGACAGGAACATGTGGAAAGGGGATACAGGGGCAATTAGCCAAATAAAGCAGGTGACCGGTAAGTGCTTAGAAAACACGTGTGGCCTCATGGTAATCACTCTCAGGTGGAAGCAGCAGGCAGGTCGTGTCTCCTGTCACACTGGCGGAGATCAGGGTGACGTGCACTCACTGCCTCCTAGAGCGCGGGAGGGCGCAGCGTTCACTCCCGGGTGAGTCCTGCGCCCACAGAGGAGTCTCAGGAGCCCGTGTCTGGAGGGCCGTTGGTGTCAGTATCGGAATTCATCAAAGCGTGTATTGTCTTGATCCGTGAATTTGACATTCAGAATTTATCCTAAGAAAATTATCAGACAAAATGATTTACATTTCGGAAAGTTAATCTTCACGTAAGTCATACTACTAAAAACTGAATACAATTTAAGTCTCCAAAACGAGAAGATTGGATAAGTAAGTTTTGTTGCTTCATAGAATGGAATACTATCAGGTATTAAAAATGTGGTGATTAGAAGTATATGTAATAACGAAGGAAAATGTTCAGAATTTAGTAGTGGAAACGAGGCAGAGGGCAGAACTGTATGACGTTGATAAACACCCTGATGCACGTGTTATGCATTCACTTTAGGAAAAAAAGCCTGAAAGGGTGTAAATGTTAATCGTTAAATTATCTCCCACCAGCGAGGGAGGCTGCAGCTGATGGTCATTTTCCTCTGCGTTCTCATGCTTTCACACAGTTTCCGACGCGAACAGGAAGTGCCTTAATGTTCAGGAAGGTTTGTTTGCAATGCGTATAGTGAACTGGGTTGGTCCGGTGAGCCAAGACCGTGATTGGAAGGTCTGCCAGCTCCGGCGATGTCCCCAGGCACACCCCTTCTCATGAAGAGGGAGAGAGATGGGAAGCGTGCGTGCTCCCAGGCCTAGGGCCCCCTCCTGGGTCCTGAGCAGCAGTGGGGCCCAGTTAAGCCACACGGGGATCCAGGTTCCCCGCTCCGCCCCTGGGTCTTCCGTGAGGCCCACTCAGCTCTGTCCTTGGGCCTGATGAGGACCCAGAGCCCAAAGACGGGGCTTTCTTCCCCCTGGGACTGGGCGTTACTTTCAGGAAGCGATGCTGATGGTTAGGGGCCAGTCACTAAAAGTGCCCTCGTCTTCTTTCTTTGCTGTCTCTTGAGGATGCAAATCATTTTGTACTAGAGATAAAAAGTAATGGTGGCTGTAGGTAAGAGCCCTTGATTCTGCGAGTGTCGATGACCCAGACTGCTTGTGGGATAAAAAGTGGGTCACGTTGAATCTTCATTTGAAACCATCCTGATAACCTGGAGCCAGAGAGAGCGAGAGGGAGCCAGAGGGAGACAGAGAGGGTGACAGAGACACACATAGACAGACAGAAACAGGGGGAGAGACGAGGGAGCAAGAGGGAGACAGACAGACGGCAGAGAGGGACAGGAAGGGCACCCCTGGTCACTCCCGTGTGCTTGCTCTGCGCAGGAGGGAGAAGCCGCCGTGCAGCACTGTGAGGAGGCCGTGCACCCCGAGGAGTTCGTGGCCATCGCAGACTATTCTGCCACCGACGAGACACAGGTAGCTGTGCGCATCAGATGTGTGTGTGTGGATTCAGCGTGTTGAGTGACAGTGGGTGGAATTTTCCAGAAGTCCTAGCGCGGCCAAGTGAGGAGCATTCAGATTCATAGAGCCATGTGAGGCCATGAGGGGCCCGCCTGCTCCTCCGGCCTGAGGAATTCTGTCCCCAAGCCTGGTGCGAAGGGTCCCTGGTGAGGAATGGGGAGGAAGTACCGCTCCAGTGTCTGCTTGGAAACCTGGACTGAGAACTTGTTCTGGTTAATGAAAAATAAGGTTGCAGAATAAAAACATCCACTTGTCCGTGGCTTTCTTTCCTTCGTAAGAGGATTCCTTAGCGTCAGCTACCACGTATCTGAGTGTCGGTGGAGAGGCTGTGGAGAAATTCTGTCCTGAGCCACCAGAAGGTGCTTCTTTAAAAACAATCGGTTAAGGTGGGCTTTCCCCCAGGTAGCCAGCCGCCCTCCAAGCCCTGGGCGCATCGCCCTGACCCGGTGGCTGGCATGAAGTTGCTGTGACTGGGCTCAGGGTCGGGGGTTTGTCACGAGGCCGCAGTTGAAAAGACAACTACAGATTTTCCTTGAATGTTCCCTTCTGTGCATTCCTTCCAGCTCAGTTTTCTGAGAGGAGAGAAGATTCTCGTCCTGAGACAGACAACTGCCGACTGGTGGTGGGGCGAGCGTGCCGGCTGCTGCGGGTACATCCCCGCGAACCACCTGGGCAAGCACCTGGAGGACTGCGACCCCGAGGACACATGGCAGGACGAGGAGTATTTCGGCAGCTACGGGACCCTGGTACGGGCTGCTCGGGCTGGATTCGCGTCTCTGGTTTTAGATTCTCACTTTTAAACTCAGTCTCTGGGCTTCTGCTCGTTGCTTAGAGCAGGGCTTAGCAGGCCACACGGCTGACTTGTGGCCACTCAGCTCTGCCATTGTGTGCCATCCACTGCTAGACACGAAGAAGCAGCACAGCTTGTTCAGGAAGCGTCACCTGTGATGCCGAGACTGGAGTTTCACATAACTCTCGTGTGCCATGTTCTTCTTGTTTCCTTTGTATTTTTCCATTACAGGTGACATTCAGGATTATTTTATATTCAGGTGTATAGCATACTGACTAGATACTTATGTAATTTACGACGTGGTCCCCCGAGGAGTCTGGCACCCACCTGGCACTGCACGTAGTTACCACAGTACTACTGACTGTATTCTCTGTGCTGTACATACTCTTCTTTTGATTTTTAAAAACCACTTAAAAATGTAAAAGTCATTTGTAGCTTGCAGGCCGTAGAAAGCTGGTGGTGGGTTAGCTTGGCCCCTGGACGGTAGTGAGTTAGCTCCTGGTTTAGAAATGTCATCTGAGCAATGTGATTGTGAACTATTCGCAGTATTTTTTAAAAATTAATATATATTGCTCTAAAAACAATACAAAAGGAGTTATGTAAACCAACAGTAATACCTCTAAATACCTAGTTGTTAGTTTTTTCAGTGTAAGGACCCATAATCCTGTGGTCCAAACAAGCACATGTATATTCTGAAACGAGGTAAAAACAGGTACTTGCCAGATGGATTTTGCAGACACAGCGCGGAGGGAAAGGGGCAGGACACCCGAGGGAACCTGAGTGACGAGGTGTGTGAAGTGCGAGGCCGCGCGTGTGTTTGTGGGGGGCGCAGGGCCGGCGGGCGGGGAGCAGTCGGGGAGCAGGCGCAGCTGGCTGCCATGGTCCTGTTGAAAAAGTGCCCGGCCCTTAGACGTCACATTTCACAATAAAAATGCCAAAGTAGACGGACCTCGACGTTGTGCGTGGTGACGCAGCGCATGACGGCCTTTCGGTCAGGGCGGCCACGGTGCACGCTGCCCATGCCGGCTCCACGCCGGGCCCGGTCTGCCGCTGGACGGAGTGGCCGCGGCGGCCTCAGAGCCGCCCCGGTGGCCGGGCCAGGTGGGCCAACGGGTAATCCGGGGCGCCCCCTCACTGCGCTGGTGTCTCCGTAGCGGCCGCTCGCCCGCCCCGCTCACGGGCGTGTGTTCAGAGATCGTCTTCACAGCAGCCGCAGTGTGGGGCGACTCAGAGGACCATGTTGGTGGACACTGCTGATCTGACGCCTTTGTGGCCCCTCCGTGTCCTGCCGGGCGGGTGCAGGGTGCGCTTTCTCGTTGGGTCCCGCCCGCCGCACTGCTGGGACTGCGCCCCTGTCCCCCGAGGCGCCTTGCTGCGGAAGAGGTCCCAGCCAAGGTGGAGCACGGCATCTGATCTCCACTTTCCAGAGTGGGATCAGGCATTTATGTTTTATCGGACTTTTGTGTTTCTTCCTTTTCTGGAAAACTTTCATATGTTTTGCACCTTTAAAAAAATTTCTGTCTATGTAAATGTTAAATGACAGTTTAGCCAGGACACACGTCACACCGCTTGCCACTGCCTCCCTGGAACCTCTTGCCTCTGAGTGGTCTGATTTATCTTTCTTTTCTGTGTGGCTTCTGGGTTTTGAGTCCTAACTTTTGAAGACCTGCACTGCAAGATTGTGAATACCCACACTTTCCGTTAGAACTTTTGGGATTCCATGTTTTACAATGAAGTACTCAAATCAGTATTTTACTTGCAAGAAAAAAGTGAGAGTCTGACTTAATTTCCCCACAAAC
>NW_006442509.1:1686716-1695418 GCF_000325575.1 Pteropus alecto
TGGGGTTTGTCTGGACCCTCTGTTCTGCTTGGTTGATCTGTTAATTTCTTCTGCAGTTCCTCATTGCTTTTCGTCATTGTACCCTTCTTAGCCTTTGGGAGAGCTAGGCCTCCCAAATGTTAAAATAGTCCTCCCATTTTTTAGCATTTTCGTGGCTAGCCTTGTCCGTTTATTTTTTTGAAACTAATTTTATCATCATTTGTTCTGTTCTCTCCCCTCCATGCCAGACCGTTTGGCGTAGTAATCGCTTTTGCATTAATTCAGGGGAAAGTGACACCTTTGTGATGTCACGCCGACTCTGCCGTTTCCTAAGCCTTGTGTTATGTCTCAGAGTTTAAGGTTTTGATTGTGCAGGGCCGTGTCATTTCTTGTTCTCTATTCTGAGGTGTTTTTCGTGTGCTGTTATTGCTGATGGCTGGGTGACGTGTTTATAAACATCAGGTGGCTCAGTTGGTAGACGGTGCCGTTCCAGCCTGTGTCCTGGCTGTGTGCTTCTGTCAGCTGCTGAGAGGTGTCGCAGTCTCTCGCGTTGTGAATCTGTCTGTTTCTTGTTGCATCCTGTTGCCTTTTGCTTTGTGTATTTTGAAGCACTTGTTAGGCACAGAAATATTTAGAATTGCACCCTTTTGCTGAAGGGATGCCTGTGTTACTGTGAGCTGGGCTTCTGTCCTGGGGACACTGCTCTGCATGTGTTTTGCTAGTGCTAATCCCTTCCCACGCTCCCTTCCCTGAGGTCGGCTCACCCACCTGTCCTGGCTGTGATCTTGTCTCGGGGACTTCACAGGTGGGTGCCTGGATCTCGATGCCACTCAGTATCCTTCCGTCTGACCCTTTGTTTTTCGGTCAGCGGTGTCTTTGGGAGGAGCCAGGCTGGACTTGTGAAGGCCTGTCCAGACCCCTGTTTGTGCCGACACAGTCTGCGTGGCCTGGCTGTGTGTCTGGGGCCCGGGTTTTCTGCAGCTTGAGCCCTGGGGAGTGGGGTGCCGGGGATGGGCTGTGGGTGCAGCCTGACCAGCAGCCAGGGCTCTGATGTGTCTGTGGCTTCACGACCCACCTGGAAGGGCCTTTCTCTGCCTCCCTGGGGATTGGCTGAGTTCCCATGGGACGCGTCCTTGGGCGTCAGATGTTCTCTTCCCTCTGGATGTGTCTGGGGGCCTCGAGCTGAACCTCCAAGGGTCAGTGGGGTTGTCACCTCGCCCCGCAGCTATAGTTCCTACACTCCGAGAGCAAACAAGGGACAGATCCGGGCGAGAGTGGCTTCTGGGCCCTGTGTGGAGAGGGCTGTGGGGTTGGGGCCCCAGGTGTATCCCCTAGGATCTCTCCCGGTGGCCTGTCCGTGTCCTCCCTTGGCAGACACTCGGCCAAGTTGTGTCTGGTCAGGAACATGGCAGTTCCTCCCGTCTCGGGCGGGAACGATGGTCAGCAGGGCGACGTCTGCATTGTGTCCCGCGTGGCCCACACTTGCTTCTCCCTCACCCGCTCGTGTGGAGTTGTCCCACTGAGCTGGAAGGATCCCAGAACCTTCCAGTTCATTCCTTCACTGTCTGCGCGGTGTTGAGTGCGGGCGTGTTTCCAGGTGTGGTCCCAGCCTCTGATGAAACCAGAGCTCGGCACAGCTCCGCCTACAGGCGGTGAGTCCCCACGTGCTTTTCCTTCAGAAGCTCCACCTGGAGATGCTGACGGACCAGCCACGGACAACTAAGTACCACCACGTGATCCTGCAGAACAGAGAGTCCCTCCGGGGCAAGGTGATCCTGGACGTGGGCTGCGGGACCGGCATCATCAGCCTCTTCTGTGCGCATCACGCGCAGCCCAAAGCGGTGAGTGCCCAGCGCAGTCCCTGCAGCGGCTTCCAAGCCGCTTCTCAGTACCGACCACGTGCCAGGCAGCGAGCGGGCGAAGCGCTGGCGCGTCCTCGCAGGCCGAGCGGCCAGGCCGTGCCGTGGGTTGGATGAGCCACAGGCAGCATCGAGCGGGCTGGAACAGGTGGAAGGTCTGAGCGATGCACGCGGTGGGCGTGTTTGTGCAACATTTATTTCTGGTAAATGTAGAAACGCGTCCACGCGTAGGTCACCATCCAGGTGTCATCCACGTGTCGAGCAGCGACCGCCTGGCAGGAGCCGGACACCCTCACTTCCTTTCCAGCACGCCCGGGCTGCGCACAGCTGCAGCCCCATGCGGCCCCTGACACAGGCAGGTGACACTGCAGTGCAGAGAGCGCTGAATCCAATCCCGCTGGAACCAGGACGAGGTGCCCAGTTCCCTCCACTGGGAACCTGGACTTCAGATTATATCAGGAGCCACTGACACCCTGAAAGTGCCACTGTCCGCAGTCGGGTGCCGAGGCCCTCCGCTGTCAGTTAAGGGGGTGTGGCGGTGTGAGCGGGAGCTGGGCCTGGCCTTACCCAGGAGGCCCTGGGTGGGGGCTCCCACGTGGGTGCAGAGGCCTCTGCGCACCCGCGGCCTGTCTGCCTTTAGGTGGAAGGTGGAGTCCGTTTGAGGCAGCTCCCCTCCCCGGCGCCGCCAGCACTGCCCCCCGTTCCTGCCGTTGGCGTTTTCTCCGGTGTTGGTTCTGACTCAGCCGGGGTGATGACAGGTGCCGTCCGGTGCCAGGCTGGGCACTGACGGTGCTTGCACCACATGCAGGTGTATGCAGTGGAGGCCAGCGAGATGGCGCAGCACACGGGCCAGCTGGTCGTGCAGAATGGTTTCGCCGACATCATCACCGTGTTCCAGCAGAAGGTGGAGGACGTGGTGCTGCCGGAGAAGGTGGACGTGCTGGTGTCGGAGTGGATGGGGACCTGCCTGCTGGTAAGCGGCGCCGGGGCCGTCAGGCAGCTGGCTGGGCGCTGGAGCCCTCACAGGTCGCCGTTAGTTTTGACTTTTTCCCTAGGGTCAGATTTACATAACTGATTCGTGATATGGACACTGGCTCAATGTCTTGAATTTTTAACCGATTAAAAAAACGCCTTTATAAGATACCCAAGGAACTTCCTCGTGAGTCAGCTCCGTAAACCCTGCTGTCTTTGGGGTCTGTGAACACCCAGTGCTCCCTGCCCCAGGCTGCCGTTTTGATGCCCGCCGAGTCTTCGTCTCTTCTCCTAGCCTGGGTGTCCCCTGCCCCAGCCGCCCCCCACATGGCCCCCGTGAGACCCGGCCTGGGGGGGAGAGGGCAGCGTCCTGCTTCCGCGCTGGCCCGCCCCGCATGCTGCCTTGCGTGCTCAGCGACAGCTCAGGGGCAGCCGACGGGTGGGAGCCAGGCCTGCAGGCCTGCACCTCTTGGGGACCCTCTGCTCGACCCTCTCCCGGCTCGGGACTTGAGATGTAGTGAAACATCCCGACCTGAAATTTAGTTCTGAAGATCCAGAGCAGTGACGCTGGGGTGACAGCGAGGGCAGTGCAGCCGGAGTTCCCCAGACGCTGTCTGAGTGAGCAGCGAGTAGGTGCTGGTGGGAGCCTTCGGCTTCTCGTAGACTCAGAGACGCAGGAGGTGACGGCAGATGATGTCAGGCCGTTGGCCTTGTCGAAATGCTGAAGATACTGTGTGAACAGACTCAACATCCGTGTCACACTTTGGCTTATTGATAACACCTGTGGACTCATAAGGTGGTCCATGGGAAAAAAGGGGCCAAGTACACTGCTAATCCATAAGGTGTGTGTTGGCCTGTGTCGCCTGAACAGCAGTGTCCGTTCACTCAGTGCTCAGTGAGGCCTTCTTGGCCGTGGGGACACGGGTAGCCGGCCTACTGTATGCCCTGTGCGGCTGGCGGCGCCTGGCTGCCGAGGGTCTGAGTCTGCTCCTGAGGGGGAGCATGCAGGGACCAACAGTGGGAGAGGGAAGGGGGCAGCACCTGGTTGGGGCAGCGTGGAATTCGTGTCCCTCTGTTCCGGTGGCCACTAGGCCGGCAGAAGCTGGGTTAGGCTGTGCTGCGTGTTGCACAGTGGCCATGGTCTGGGACTTCTTAGGGGTGGCGTGGAGAGCAGGTCCTGCATGGGTGACCCCACTGGGTCTGCAGGTGGTGAGACCCGTAGGGTCAAGGTCGGAGAAGAGCACCTGACAGAGCCGACAGCGCAGGGTGGGTTCCCTGCACTCATCAGGAGGGATGGCTAGGCTCACGCCGGTGGGTTCACAGTCCCTCAGGCAGAGGAGGCCGGGTGGGGACCTGGGACCTGCTGGTTGGGCTGGCTGGCGCCGCCCAGTGGGGAGGGACGGCCAGCACTGGTCTTGAACTAGTGGAGTTGGCAGGTGCAGGTGGACCCCAGGGAGGGGCGTGGCCTGAGCGAGGCACCCAGGGGAGAGATGTGGCTGTCACGTTCAAGGAAAATCACTTGGCACTCTTGTCAGTGCTGACCTGCCCAGTGCGGGACAGGGGTGAGGACAGAAGTGAGGACAGAAGCTCAGGAGAGGAGCCCGGAGCGTGGGGGCGCTCAGCTGCTTTGGGTACACACTGCCAGGGGGTTCCTGTGGTGTCTGTTGACGGGGCCCAGAGTTGGTGAGACTGGAGATAGGGAGGTTGAGAATTTGGGAGCCGTCACAGCCTCACGTTTCTGTGCACAGCCCGCCGTCCCCTGCAGCCGCCCCTCCTGTGCTGCTTGCCACCTGGCACCCTCAGCCGGGCTCCAGGCTCCTCAGACCTCAGGTCCCAGTCTCCTGTCCACCTCCCCGCTCTGCTGTGACGTATAGTATCAGACAGAGATCATGGAACCGAAGAGCCGGTGCGGAAACAAATGCACGTGCGCGCGTTTCATAGTAAGGGGCGGTGTCCAGTCAGTGAGGCCGGGGCACCTCATCGTCCAGAGGTGCTGCCGAGACGGTCACTGTGCAGTAAGTGGTCAGGTCCTCCTTCGCACGGTCAGCTAAAAGAAGTCCCAGGTGGGTTACAGAGTTATGCGATTTTAAAAAGAGAAACGTAAAACAGTTGCTAAAAAATTTATCTGATTTAGGACGAGGTCTTTGTAAGAACAAAGCCCATAAGGACACTGTAAACTATGACCTACCTACGCATTGCTAGAAGGTAAGTGAAGCTGTAAAGAATTGCAGCTTATATGACAAAGGCTGATGTCCTTAGTTCAGAAAGGCCCCAACAAGAAAGCACACGACGAACAACGCAAGAAGGTGGGCCGGGGGCCTGAGAATGCAGAAGGCCAGACTGTGAACAGTGTTCAGTGTCACTGATGATCCAAGAAGTAGCTTCAGTATTTCTGAGCCGTGACACTGGCTGAGAGACCACCTGCCATCCGGTGACACCCGTGTGGAGGTTCTGGGGAGACTTCCCCACTCCCCTACTTTGGCAGCATGTGCTGGTGTAGCTTTTTGAAGGCAAATAGAGTAGAAGGTATCAAGAAGCACTGAAAATTATTAAGTGAAGTTATCTAAGGAGATAATCAGATTGGTACACAAATTCATGCTAAAAAACGTTCATGGCAACACCATTTAAAATGGAAGGAAATTGGAAAAAGTAGGAATAACTGGCAGTTCCTAAAGAATAATTTGTTGCCATTAAAAATTATGTTTTAGACACATTCTTAATAAACTTAGAGAAAACTTGGTGACTGTTGGGTTAAAAGAATAAGCACAAAAAGTATCGCGGTCTTACTGCGATTTTGTTTTTAAAATTACGTTTGGTGGTGACCAGCCTCAGTTCCCGGTGACAGAGAGGAAGCACACTCCGCCACCCCCCCACTGACCACACGGCAGGCGCGGGGCGAAGCACCGGCCTGGCCCTGAGTTCACCACGCTCCCTTCTCTGGTTCCTTCTCCACATACACAACTTCAGCGACTTAGAGGAAAAGGGCTGCCGACCTTAGAAAGGAAAGTCAGTTATTTTACCAGCGGTTACAGGTTTATTTAATAACGGCAAATAATTGAAACTCTGGACCAGCAAGACCAGCAAGCGATAGCAAAGCCACAGGCAAGTCCAACAAACAGGGGAGAGGAACATTGTTTTAAGAAGAAAAAGGAGGAAGTTAGAGGGGTTGATGTACTGTACAATAATTTTAAAATTAAAATTAAAAGTTACATACTTTTCACGTGTGTATGCGTGTGTGTTTGAAGAAAAATCGTTGAGGGTAAACTGCTGAGCAGTGATCATGGTTCCTTCTCGGTTTACTCGTGGTCTTTATGCTCGTTTGTGCTTTTCTGAGTGTCCCGTTTTCCCATACTGAACACACGGTACTTGCATAGTAAAGCTTGTCTGAGGCTGTTTAAGGAAAACAGCTGCTGGCTCCCGCCCCGTTTCCCGGCGCCCACTGGTTCAAACACAGAGCCCGGTCTTTCGTCGTAAGCAACACCGGCCGCCTGTGTCCTGGGGCGTTCTGAGGGACGCGAGGTGCCTTCAGCCGCTATTCCGAAGTAAGTACCACATGAATCTCTGAGGCACTCCTGCTTTGACCTTGACCTTTCGTGATTTTAAGAAGTCCTTTCAGGCAGCTCACAGGGTCGTGCCTGTTCAGAGACGACCCCAGACCAGACTGACTGCATTTGACAGTCACACCCTGCAACACAGGTCTCTTAAAGACGTGGCGACCAAGTCCCAGGGACAGAGGCGGCAGTGAAGACCCCTGCCGACCTTCAGCCACGCCCCGGTCCGCATCCTGACGTGAAATGATGCGACTTAGAGCCGGGCTGCGGTCGGCGGTGACCCTCGACGCATGGGGCGAAGATAAATCCCCCGAGACGTGTTGGCTGGTGATTCTCCTGAGGGCGAACCCTGTAAAGGCCCCAGACTGTGTGACGCAGCTCTGGGGCCCTGTCGCAGGTCCCTGTGTGTGTCTCCCTCCCGTGCAGTTCGAGTTCATGATCGAGTCCATCCTGTACGCCCGGGACGCGTGGCTGAAGGAGGATGGGGTCATCTGGCCGACCACGGCCGCTCTGCACCTCGTGCCCTGCAGCGCTGACAAAGACTACCGCAGCAAAGTCCTCTTCTGGGACAACGCCTACGAGTTCAACCTCAGCGCGCTCAAGTGAGTGGCCGCTCGGGCGCGCGGCACCTCGCGGGACCCCCGCGGCGGGGGGCGCAGCGTCTCTGAGGCAGACGGCGGTCGCTCTGGTAGAACTTACCGCGGAGCTAAGCCAGCTCCGGCGCCTGAGAATGTTGCGCTTGCCCCTGATGCCTTTAAACAGATGACAGATGTGATGAGAATCGAAATGTCTTTTGCAGTTTATGTTCCCAAATACAATGGTGTAGATAAGGTCACGTTTAAAGATGAAGCTTATGTAAACATGTGACACATACATGTTCCCACTAAGCTGTAAATTTTCAGTGGGGGTCGGAGAATGCATCAGTGAAGTCATTCCTGACATTTTGCAGAGAAAGCGATGCCCCAAAGTAGGTGATTCTGGGTCTTTAACGTGACACACTTGTACAGCTGAGCTTCAGGTTTGAGCATCAAGCTATTTCCTGGTAAGGCCTTCAGGTTTTCGATGTTGCCTCTTCTGCGGGTGGTGCCATGAGCAGGCTGCTTCTGCATCCGTGCAAGGAAAAGGCCAGCATCAGCCCCGGAGATGAGGGAAGGGCCCCCAGTTGTCAGAAGCTGCGAGAAACTTGTGTCCATGTAGCAAGGACCAGGTGAGCCTGGATGCCTGCTAGACGTCCAGGAGGGGAGTCCACAGTGCGACAGAGGCCTGTGGGCCTTTTTGTTCTAAGCATCTGCCTCAGCTACAGCAGCCCGTGGCCATGTGTCAGACCCTGGGCAGGAAGAAAGAGGCCCTGCCCTGGACAAAGTTACTACTGACAGTTACTAGAGTCAGTCAGGAAAAGGTGGCTGTCCCAGTGAACCAGTAAACCAAGTCCCAGGAACAGGCATATCACACAAATATTACCAATAAATGTCTTTTAAAAAATTGCAACATTATTAGTAATTAAAACGCAAATCAAAATGAATGCCATTTTTGCCCACCTGATGAGCACAGACCAAGGTAGCTGCCTGTGCCGCATGAGCTACAGGTATGACAGGAGAGGCACGAGCATCTTGTGCCCAGAGCTGTGGGTGCAGGGACCCTACGGGCCAGTGCCCAGGCGTCCAGCCCCATTACTGTCAGAGCCTCCTGCTCCAAAGCATTCGCCACAGGCCGTGGTGTGCTCATGTATGTGCAAGATGCTGGGGGCGGGGGGCTCTCCATAGGAAGGAGGCTGCGTTGCCACGTGTCCATCCGGTGGAGTGTGAAGAGCCAGGTGTTCTTAGGACGAGCTAATGGTCCTAGAGCTAAGAGGTGGTAAATCTGGTGGTCTGAGGCCGTCTACACACGGTGGTTGCCGTTTTGCACACATGTACGTCAACATGTCTGTGGGGGAGAAAAATGACTAAATATCTCAAAATGCTAAGGCAGGAGCATGGGAGATATAAATGTCTTTTTAGATTTTTGTGTATTTTCAAAATCTCTTAAAAGGGTGTACGCACATACAGTGGACTCTTGAAATATTTACTTTTATTTGCCATTTCAGAAGTTATTGCTGTGCTTAATTTTTGAAACATTTCTGTGGCAAATGATCCCTTCCTGGCAAGTCCAGGGTTCAGCCTGTGAAGTGGATGTTGGACAGCAGGGGTGGGGGACGAGTCTTTTTAGTTTTGTGTATTTTCAAAATCTCTTAAAAGGGTGTACGCACATACAGTGGACTCTTGAAATATTTACTTTTATTTGCCATTTCAGAAGTTATTGCTGTGCTTAATTTTTGAAACATTTCTGTGGCAAATGAGACCCC
>NW_006442509.1:1700510-1704028 GCF_000325575.1 Pteropus alecto
GTGGGGGGTGGCGTGCAGAGGGCCCGGCGGGGGTCAGCTGTGGTTCTCCTGAGAGTCGGCTCGGGTGCCGCCTTCCATCTTGGAACAGGAGGATCTTTTTACTTGGCTGCACGGCAGGAGACTGCTGCTTGAGTCTCATAGGCGAATGGAGACCATTGGTTTCCAAGTGTCCAGACACCATGAGGCAGACAGAAGGGTGGGCCTGGTTCCTCAGGCCGGGCTGCCTGTCACCCCGGCTGCTTGCCCACAGGGAGGGTGGGGGCCAGGACCTGGCGCTGAGCCCTCGGGGCTGCTGCCCGGGCTCTAGAAGTCCTGCCCCTACAGGAGGGAGGAAGCACGTGCTGTTACACGTGAGTCAGCCCAAGATGCGGGTGACGACTCTGAGCACTGACTTTGACTGTCCCCAGATCTTTAGCAATCAAGGAGTTTTTCTCGAAGCCCAAATACAACCACATTTTGAAGCCGGAAGACTGTCTGTCTGAACCGTGCACGATATTGCAGCTGGACATGAGAACCGTGCAGATCGCTGACCTGGAGGTGAGGAAGGCACGCTCCCTCTCAGACTGACGGGAGCGGCGTGCACGGGGCAGTGAGCGGTCAGCGGGGCGGTGACCCTTTGGCTAGTGATCTTCCTGGGCTTTTCTTTCTTGCGCTCTGTTCAGATTTTGTCTTTTATATTGTTACATTATTTTCTTTAGAGTTAACTCTTTAACGTCTTCAGTTCTTTTTTGATTTATGTTCAATATTATCAGCATTTTCAGATTCAAACAAATTGTATCTCATTTCGTCATGGAATTCGAGCTTTTTCTAATTAAATTTTTTCCTAATTTTTTTAGCTACTGTTGAAAGTTTAGTTCTTTCTGCTACTTCCGCCTCTTGCCCCGAGGTGGCGCTGTGGGTTCAGGACGATCCCAGGAAGGGCAAGCTAAATTTTTTGAGGCATTAGTTTCTCCGTTGTAGAGACCCAGCCTTGAGCTTCTATTTATGCAAGAACAGAGAAGAGAAAGTATTCTGCTCAAATTTGGAGTCAGAAATTAGGCAGACAGGCTTTCACGATCGTCTGCTGCGTGTGAGCTCAGGACCAGGGTCAGCGTGCTCTCTGTCCCTCGGATGGTGTGTCCGGTGCATGGTGCCAGGAGCGTGTTCCTGACGTGGGCACAGGCCCGAGCCAGCGTGCCTGCAGGGTGTGGGGGGGGGAGCCCAGCGGGGCGGGTGCCGAGTCTCGCTGCCAGGGCCCCGGGCGGCCTGGTGTCACTTGCCTGACCCCTGTCCATTCTCTCGGCCGTGTGGTCACGCCCAGATGATGAGAGGAGAGCTGTGCTTCGATATCAAGAAAGCCGGCAGCCTGCACGGATTCACGGCCTGGTTCAGCGTCGGCTTCCATAGCCTGGAGGAGGACGGGCCGCCGCTGGTGCTGAGCACGGGGCCGTTCCACCCGTGAGTGTGTCTCCCTCGGGTGCCCGGCGGCGCGTGCGGGGTGGGGCAGTGTCCTTCAAGGCGTTGGCACGGCCTGAGGCATGAGAGAGCCAGGAGTTCCCAGACCTAGGAATGTGGGATTCACCCAGGGTCCCCCGGGCCAGGTCGACCTGGGCCAGGGTGTCCAGCAGGATTGGACAGTGTGGCAGTCAGCCCCAGGCTTTGCGCGCCCCTCGCCCGCGCCCGCTGTCCAGGCCGCTCCAGGCAGGGATGAGCACGGGACTGCGGGAGGAGGGGCTTGGTCTCAGCTGCTGCCGCATCTCTGTCACAGAAGTCAGGTCTTCTCTCAGACTTCCCGGGGGAGGCAGACGTCCACTGAGATGCATGTGTCGTGTGGGACGGGCTGTGGGTCAGGCCTCCCAGGTGGCACCACCGCCTTTTGGGGCTTTCCCGGCCTTCCAGGGACTGCCCAGAAGTCCCCCTGGGATGTGGACATCAGGCATAAGTGCGGGAGGCCCTGGGGCGGGGGGGCATTTGGGCCCAAAGAACCTGGGCTGTCATTCTGCGACAGGAGAGAGGCGGAGGAGCTGTTTGGCCAGAGCGTCTTTGTGGCGGGCAGGGCCGGGCCGGTAGCCAGTGCTCCCTCTGGGCAGCGGGCAGAGTGCTCACCTTGGGGACCAGGGTAGTTCACACCTGAGGCCCGAGGGGGCCAGGTGGCTCACTGGGAAAGAGACGCTCATGATAGCTGAGGGGGTGGCTTGGAGTCGGGTGCGGACCAGCGTGACTGCGTGATGGGGGGCCGGGGGTGCCTGTCGAGGGCCAGAGCCCAAGTGTTACTGTTGTCCCCCAAAAGGTGCAGTTGTCTCGTTCACATGCACCCCCACTTTCACAGAAGTAACCACGGTTTTGGACACAGTTTCGTCAGCGTATGTCCATCCTTTTAACTGCAGCGTCCAGACCATGGGCGTCAGCAGCTCACAGGGGTGGGGTGCCTTGGGGTGGATGCGCTGTGTCAGGACGTGGAAGCCAGGCTGACCCTTTGAGGGGCAGGGGAATGGGCACCATACAGGACCCTGTGTCTGGCCATGTGCCCTTGGGACAGGGAGAGGCGCCCTCACCCCGTGTGGAACCGGAGCGTGTCCCGGAGCCATGCCCTCGCCTGGCTGTGTGCTCCCTTGTGACTCTGGGCAGTCGGGCGGGGGCGGTAACAGCAGGCGTGTCTTGCAGCACCACCCACTGGAAGCAGGTGCTGTTCATGATGGACGAGCCCGTCCCCGTGCGCGTGGGGGACGTGGTCACGGGCTCGGTCGTGCTGCAGAGGAACCCCGTGTGGAGGAGGCACATGTCCGTCACGCTGAGCTGGTCGGTCGCTTCCGGGCAGGACCCCACAGCGCAGAAAGTAAGACGTTCCACTGTGCATCATGCGCCGTGGTGCTGGTCTGGGCGGTCAGTGGTGACACAGTGGTGGTGGGCGGTGGGTGCCAGCGTTCACAGAACAGGAAACGGAGCTGCGGGAAGGCGAGTCGTTTGCTCTGTGACCCGAGTCAGTGACGGGAGACCCAGACCAGCCTGGGGGCCACCCCTTCTGTGCACCCAGGAGCCCTGGCCGAGCCGTCACGTGGCCTCGCACCGTCGTGCCCGCAGGGGGCGGGCGTGCGCCCTGACTGGGCGGCGGCTGTCAGGGCCGTCGTCCCGCGGTGCGTTGTACGGCTGGCAGGGGCCGTGGGCTTCGTGCCCTCGGGGCCACCGACAGCGGGCTCTCTTCTCCAGACCTGGGGTTAGTTCAGGACTAGTTAGTGGTTTCTCTTCCTTTTGTAATACTTGTTTTGTGCATTGCTTCGGGGCAGTTTTACGTTACAAGTTAGTCGTCTAAGAAGCTTCCACGCACGAACGCCACCCTCTCGTCAGGGTTGAGTTGCTGGGAACACTGCGTGTGAGCCCAACGGGGACGTATTTCCTGACAGATCTGCTCCTTTCGTCTCTGCAGGTTGGAGAGAAAGTCTTTCCGATCTGGAGATGACAGTGGCCGTTGTGCTTGGAGGCAGCGTGGGCGCGTCGGAGCAGCGGCCGTGAGTGAGCCGGGCCGCACGACGCACACGCAC
>NW_006442509.1:1704070-1708111 GCF_000325575.1 Pteropus alecto
GGCAGGGGGCAGCACCGTCTCTGCGGGCTCCTGGGCTGCCCTCGCCACCGTCACCGCCCATGTCTGTCCTCTAGAAGTAGGCTGTGTTCCCAGGTGTCCACCAGTGGTGCCCACAGTGCCGGCCTATGGGTCGGTTGGGGGCACAGTGTCCCTAAGCTAGGTCTAGTTCTACACTCGTAGGGCACACGTGTCAACCTGTCCTCCCGTGAAAGTGACTGTCCGTGCATCATGTGTCAGTGGTGTCCCTCCCGCCCTCGGCTCATCCACTCAACGCGCAGGACCCGAGGTGGCGGTGCATGCGCTGGGCTCTGCATGACGTAGTACAGCCGTAGAGACGTCTTCCAAATGAATCACGTGTCAGCACATAGTACATCTCAATAAATATTTTTAAACAAATGGACGTGCATTGCCTTGGGACCTTTCTCATCTGACACCATGGGGAAACCTCCGTGCCAGGAGGTGCACGTCCACGATTCTGTGTGTGTGTGGTTTTGATTTTTAGTTAACTTTTTATTGTAGTATACATATCCCAAACCACGCAAGTCATGAGTGTACAGGTGGATGAGATTTCACAAAGTGGACACACACGTAGCCAGCATCCAGGTCCAGACACTTCCACACACCTGAGGCCCCAAGCACTCCTTCCACTGAGGGCCGCCCCACGGGGCACGCCTGACTTCTGACTGTGGTTGCCTTTGCCTGGCTCTGAACGTTGCTGGAATGGGATTATGCAACGTGTGTTTGCTGTAGATCAAATGTTTGTGTCTTCGGAAGTCCGTGGTTGAACCCTAACCCACAGTGTGCTGTTGCTGGGAGGCGGGGCCTTTGGGAGGTGACTGGGTCACGAGGTGGGAGCCTTGCGAAGGGAAGGGAGACCCCTGAGAGCACCTCGCTACATGAGGACGTCGTGAGAAGGGGGTCGACCGTGAAGCAGGAAGCAGGCTCTCCCCAGGCCCAGATGGGCCAGTGCCTTGATGGACGTCCAGCCTTTGGGGCTGTGGGAAGCACACGTCTGCTGTTTGAGCCGCCCCGTCCCTGTGTTCCAGACTGGCGGCCCAAGCCTCGCATTCCTTGGTGTCCACCTTCTGTTCCCGTCACGTCTGTGAGCTTCGCACACAAGTTGTGTGCAGTGTGGTCGCCGCCTCATTGCTGTGTAGTGCTCAGCTAGATGATGCACCACAGTTGGTGTGTGTGATTCCGCTGTTGGTGGGCAGTTGGCTTGTTTCCAGCGTCCAGCCGTTTCGATGGGGTGGATGTAAATATTTCAGGTATGTGTGGGTGGGCGTGCGTTTCTGCTGAGCATACACCGAGGAGCTCAGTTTACTAGAAGTGACCGGTTTCCCAAAGTGGAAGGCCCTCAAGTCCCTGTGCTGCACGTCCTCGTCAACACCGACCGTTACCCGTGTGTTTCATTTCACCTGTTCTGCTGGGTGGATGGGTGTAATGGCATTTCCCCAACGGCGGACACAGCCTCGTGTCACTGGTCATTGGTGTCCTGCTTTTGAAGGGCTCGTTCAGGACTGCCCATTTTACTACTAGAGTTGTTTCTAATTAATTTCGCGGGGTTCTTGATACACTGTGAGTTGGAGTCCTTTGTCATATATCTACTTTTTGACTCCTGCTCTGTGGCTTTTTGCTCTTTAGAGTGTTTTGATACACAGAAGTTCTTAAGTTTTAAGTTGTTCAGTTTGACATTTGTCTTTTACGGTTAGCTCTTTTTGTGTCCTGTTTAAGAAATCTTTGCTTATCCCAAGATTATAAAGATATTCTCCTGCATTCTGTTTTATAGCTCATATTGTCTTGTCCTTTGCACCTAGATCAACACCCCACCTGGAACTGACTTCTGTCACTGATGTGAGGGCGGGGTTGGGATTTATTTTCGCCCATGAGGTGGAAGCTTAGAGCATTGATTTGCTACCTTTCGCTTTTCTAATTCACGCATCAAAAACAACTGCTTTAGCTGCAACATTATTTGGATATATTTTCAATATACAATTTGAAATATTTTCTAATATCTGTTATGATGGTTTCTGCCGTACCAAGGGTTCTGTGGACGTGTGTGGCTTAATTTCATAAGGTGGGATTCTGTCTTTTTTCTTATTGATCTTTAGCTTAGTTTCACTGTGGTCAGAGAACAGACTGAGGGATTTCAATCCTTTGAAATTGCTGAATCTTGTTTTATGACTCAGAATATGTCAGTCATATTCATATGCACTTGAAAAGATTGTGTCGTGCTAAGTGAAATGAACCAGACAGAAAAAAGTTGAAAATCACATGATATCACTTATATGTGGCATATAAACCTAAGAGCAACCAACAGGACAAACAGAGACTCATGGACATGGACAATAGACTAGTGGTTACCAGAGGGGAGGGGAGGGGCAGGGGGGAGGTAGATGGGGTAAAAGGGGGTCAGATACATGGTGACAGAAATCTAACTGTGGGAGGTGAACACACAATGCAGTATATATATATATATATATATATGTGCCTTACTGTTAAAATCTTCAGCTGAAACCAGATTTCGTTAACCAATGTCACCATTAAGAAGTAAATTTTTAAAAAATGATGGCACCAACAACCATTCAACTGAAAAAAATAAAAAATAAAAAGATTATGTGTCCTAATGCTGAGCACAGAGCTCACAGTGCAGCATGTAGCCCATCTGTCAACTGTGTTGCTCAGAGAGCTGGGTCATGACTGACGTTTTTGTCTGCTTATTCTGTCGGCTCCTGAGAGGGAGGACTTTGTCATCATTGGCTGCAGCTGCCATATCAAAGCACCATAGGCTAGGCGGCTTAACAGGAATTTGTTTCTCAGGAATTTAGTTCTAGAGGCTGGGAAGTCCAAGATCAAGGTGCTGGCCAGTTTGGTTCCTGGTGAGGACTCCGAATCCAGCAGGGCGGCCCCAGCCTTTGAGGAGGAGGAGGAGCCTGTGCTGCTGGGCCTATGGGAGAGGAGGTGGCCTGGGGGGCCATTCTTCCCTTGAAGGACAGCTCCTGTCCACGGCGGAAGAAGCCAAAGGTAGTGTCGTGTCTTCCTGCTTTTAATATCTGTTCCTTGTCTGGTTTTCGGTGGTTTTATTATATTGTCTCTGTGTCTGCTTTTCCTTCTTAGTGTGGAGTCCATAGAAGTTCTCGAATCTGTGTGTGATATTGTTCACCAGTGTTAGAAAATTCTCGGCTTTTGTTTTATATAAAAATTTCTGCTCCATTTTCTCCTGTTAGTTCCAATTACGCCTTTGCTGGGAAACTGCCTCGTGTGCCTCTAACAGTCTCCCTCCTTGACAGCGGTGCCTCCGTTGCCACGTTGCCTGTTGCTCTGGTCTCCAGTTCCGTCCGTCCTTCTGCTGTGTCCAACCCTGGGCTCCTGCGGCACTGCCCTGCTGGCTGCGGTGGGTGCACTGGGACTCGGGGCGCAGAGCCTCTGCCTTGTTTTCAGCACCTGGGACTCAGCGAGGAGACGCTCCAGTGAGCTGTCAGCCTCGGAGAGGGGACGATCCAGACCTGAGCCAGGAGGACAGCGGTCTCCTTGGCACTGGGAGTGGGAGGTGCAGCTAATCAGAGCCCCCTGAGCTGCTGCGCAGTCGCCCAGTTACAGGGCAGCTGTGATCTGGGTGCTGAGGCCGCAAGGGGCTGGGTGTCAGTGTGGCCCCTGGAAACGCAGGTGGGGGGAGCCCAGGGTGCAGCAGTCGGGGTGGTTGGTGCCCTCAGAGCCTCCAGAAACGAAGCGCGGCAGGCCGCGGGCCGACAGGTGCGGGACGGAGCTGGGAGCACGGGAGGCGGAGGCGCCGGGCGCGTGTGCGCAGCGCGGAGGGCGTTTGACCTTCCGGGGGGCCGGGGGAGCCCTGTCCTCTGCGGCAGGACGGCGGGAAGCCTGCGGCGTGCCGGGGTGGGGAGGCTCCCCGGGGTCGCGGCTCCAGAGGGCGAGGGCGACCACAGCCCGCACAGCTTCTCTCCGGCAGCTCCGCTCAGCACGCCCCGCCGGCGAGCCCGAAACAGAAGTGGCCCCAGGACTGGGGCGGCCGAGGGGCGGGGCCTC
>NW_006442509.1:1708160-1710498 GCF_000325575.1 Pteropus alecto
CGCGTGCTCTTCACCCCGTGCGGTTGTCTGTGGGGCGACAGCAGCGACCTGGGAGCCCCCGGGAGCCCTGCCGGCCGGGATGGGGCGGCGAAGGTGCGACCCCACTTGGCCACGTCCTCGGTGAGCATGTGCATCGGGTCCACAGGTCTCAGGGTATTGCTGCTGCATCTTGAGTTTTAATTAGATGGGAGGTGCAACCTAAAAATTCTACATTTCTATGAATGAAATGAGAAAAAGGCTTGGAAGGCTCCTTGTTTACACAAAACTGGGTAATCAGATGTTTCTAGAATGCAGTTTCCCGTCATGATAAGAACACTAAACACATTTCGAGATCTATTCCTTTCTCAGCGGTCCGGGCGCTGGCACAGCAGTCAACAGGCCAGCGGTCATCTGGACTGGCGGGGGCCTGACCCGCCCAGGACCCCTCAGCTGTGCCCAGAGCCTCAGCCCAGCGGTCACCGCTGCCCACCTCCCCTCCCACCCCCACTCCGGGCTGATGGCTGCATTTTATCCCGCAAATCAAGTGACCGTAAGAGGACAAAAGCCACGAACGGCAGGGCAGGTGGAGACAGCTCTGCTGAGAACGTTCTGGGTGCTTTGCCTCAAGGCTCCTGGTCTGGAGTCATTGATGGAGGGTCAGTGCCCAGAGAGGCAACCAGGGGGAAGTGGGCGCTGCAGGCAGGGGCTGCCGTGCAAAGGCCCTGGGGCGGGGCTGCCCAGCAACCCTAGGACAGCCATCTTCCCGGTGCCCTCCACGCTTTGGCCCCTCGGAGCCTCAAGGCAAAGCCAGAAAGCCTCCGAGACCCGTCTTAGGTCCTTCAGAGTCTGAATGAATAGCCTGTGAGCACCCCAGCTCTGGAGCCCCACTGGGGACCTACGGCCAGCTCGTCCTGAGCCCTGGCCGCCGACTCCCTTCCAGCTTTGGAGCGGGGCACAGGCGAAGCCAGTAGCCTCGTTTAGCCCAGTGAGATGCTCGTAATGAGAGGCTCCGTGACTTTTGTGAGTGGCTTGCTGGGGGCCCACTGGGACCCCTAAAGTCTCCCCACCCCACGGGCAGGCTCACTGATTCCCTTGGCAGACGGGTGCTCTGTCGAAGGAGCAGGGCCATCTGGAGCCTTCTCCAGGCCGGAGGGGTGGCGGGCGGCCTGTCTTGCTGCCTCACCGGGAACCGAAGGCCCTGGCACATGGTGGTGACACCCTCTCCTCACTCATGGGAACCGGAAGACATTTTCTTCATCTTTACTCATAAATGGTGGGCAAGGCTTGCCAAACACACAAAAACTAGCAAAACAAAGACCAGGATGAGCAGACGCCACTAAACAAAGAATCTTGGAAGGACTGAGTGGCCTTAGACACTGAAGTGGCCGCACACGCGGAACAGAAAATCAATCCCAGGACGAGAAAGCTCTTCGACTTTTTAGAAAGTTGTGAAATGCAATATATCCGCAGATAAAGAGTATAAGACGGATGCTCCATTTACCCAATACTTGCCAAATGAACCCCTTGAACCAGCAACCAGGCCCAGAAATAGCCTGTGGCCCTCACATCCCCGGCCCCTCTGCCCAGGCCTGGCCCCAAAATGAATAAGATGGCCGGAGAAAGCAAGCTGGAGTTCTGGCCGAGCAGCGAGAGCGGAGGGCCCGAGCCGAGTGGTCGGAGGCCCAGCGTCTGCCGCTGGGGCCATCGGGAGAGGGAGGGGCAGGGAGGAGACCAGTCCGCTCTAAGGGGCAAACCCTCGGCAGCGAGCCCAGGCTCTGGCGGCGGGGCTCCCCCAGCCGAGCCCAAGTGGGCAAACGGGGGGGAGACTCACTTCGTCAGGAAAGTGCTCATGCAATTCCAGAGCAGCAGTGCTAAACAGGAAGGTTCTAGAAGCTGCTAGGGACAAGGGGAGGCCGAGAAATAAAAAGGAGCAGACCGCCCTGGCTTCCCACATGCCATGTGCCACCAACCCGAATTCAAAAGCCAGCAAAGTACAGGTATGAGAGCCAAATGAGGACATTTTCAGACCGGAAAGGCGCCCTCTTCCTCCGAATCACGCTCAAATGTCACCCTCGGCGGGGCCTTTCCTGCCCCCCTGCCAACATGGCTCTTGGTCACCAATCAGGGACGATAGATGCAGTTACTTGTTTGCTGCCTTTCTCTTCACTGAATGTATTTCCCGCGAGGCAGGTGTCCCTTGTCCACCCTGAGGGATGTTAGGCGAAGGAGTTGTGTTTGTCAGGGAAGGAGCAGACGCCAGCATGAGCACAGGCCAGGTAGCCAAAAAACTAAACAGCAAGACAAAAGTGAGCAAATAAGCCAGAAAATGTCCTGAATTACTCGGGTCAGAGAGGAAATG
>NW_006442510.1:0-654 GCF_000325575.1 Pteropus alecto
CCATTCAGCCACTCTATCTTTTGGTTGGAGTACTTTATTCTTTTCCATTTGAGGTACTCGATAGGAACGTAGTTATTACCATTCTTTATTCCTGTTTTTGATACATGATTTTTCTTCTTAAAGAAGTCCCTCCAACATTTACTGTAATACTGGTTTGGTGGTGATAAATTCCTTTAGCTTATTTTTGTCTGGGAAGCTCTTTATCTGTCCTCTGACTCTAAATGATAGCTTTGCTGGATAAAGTATTTTTGGTTGTAGACTCTAGGTTTTTATCACTTTGAATATTTTGTGCCAAGCCCTCCTGTCCTGCATAGTTTCTCTTGAGAAATCAGCTGCCAGTCTTATGGGTGTTCCCTTGTAGGTAGCTAATTGCTTTTCTCTTGCTGGTTTTAAGATTCTCTCTTTGTATTTAACCTTTCACATTTTAATTATGATGTGTCTTGGTGTGGGCCTCTGTGGGTTCCTCTTTCTTGGGACTGTCTGAGCTCCCTGGGGTTGTATGTCTGTTTCCTTCACCAGGTGAGGGAAGTTTTCCATCATTATTTCTTCAAATGTATTTTCAACTTCTTTTTCTCTCTCTTCAGGTACCCCTTAATCAATGTTTTTACATTTAATTGTTTCCCGAAGGCTCCTTAAATTATTATTATAGTCTTG
>NW_006442511.1:0-929 GCF_000325575.1 Pteropus alecto
TTGTTAAGTGTTTTTATCATAAATGGATGCTGTATTTTGTCAAAAGATTTTTCTGCATCAATTGATATGATTATATGATTCTTATTTTTTAATTTGTATATCACATTAATCGATTAGCATATGTTGAATGATTCCTGAGCCTCTGGGATGAAACTCTCTTGATTGTGGTGTATAATCTTTAAAATATGTTGCTGTATTCGGTTCACTAGTATCTTATTTAGGATTTTTGCATCTGTGTTCATGAGAGATATTGGTCTGTAGTTTTCTTTTTTTGTGTGTTATCTTTACCAGGTTTTGGTATCAGGGTAATACTGGCCTTATAAAATGAGTTGGGAAGTATTGCCTCCTCTTCAATGTTTTGGAAGAGTTTGAGAAGAATAAATATTAAATCTTTGAATGTTTGTTAGAATTCACTGGTGAAGCCATCTGGAGCTGGACTTGTACTTTTTGGTAGATTTTGGATGATTATTTCCATTTCCATACTGCTGATCAGTCTATTTAGATTTTCCAGTTCTTCTTGATTCAGTCTAGAAAGGTTCTATTTTTCTAAGTACTGGTCCATTTCTTCTAGGTTATTAAATTTGGTGTTATATACTTTTTCATGGTATTCTTGTATGATCCTTTGTATTTCTGCAATGTCAGTCATAATTTCCTCTCTTTCACTCCTGATTTTGTTTATTTGAATCCTTTGTCTTTTTTCTTGAGTGAGTCTAGCCAGGGGTTTGTCAATTTTATTAACCTTCTCAAAGAAGCAGCTCTTTGTTGCATTTATTTTTTCTATTGTTTTTTTGTTTTCAGTTTAATTTATTTTGCTCTAATTTTGATTATTTCTTTCCTTCTGCTGACTCCAGATTTTATTTGTTCTTTCTTTTCTAGTTTTAAGATATCAAAATATTAGGTCGTTTATTTGGACTCATTCTTGTTTTTGG
>NW_006442512.1:0-17365 GCF_000325575.1 Pteropus alecto
GAAAGACCCTTTAGGGATCTATTGCTCTCCGACGAGGCATCTGCTAAAGATATAACCCCTTTCTCTACAATGAATGTAGCAGACCTTTTCTGTACTGTGAGAATCAAGTTGATCTCTTGACTTTTAAGCTTCATCATTTAAACTGTATATGCCTCTGCTGAGCCCTATCTGTTTCAAGTAACTCTTTTATTGTAAAAGTTTTTTCTCAATTATATCAGCACTAAATCTAGCTTTAAAAAAGAGAATTCCTGCATTTCCAACAATCAGTAGCTACTTGTTTTGAATCAGGTGTTAAAAAGTTAATTGGACGTGGGTTAATGATGCACTGTTTATTATAAAATAATGAATTACAGCTATATGAATTAACAGCAAGAGAAAGATATTTTTAAAAAAACCTTTTCAGAAATCCTGTATTTGGTCATAATTCTTGGCTTCTGAAATTAGATTTAGATTGTACTCAACATAAAGTAAAGAGGAAATGGTACATCACATTATATTAGATTCAGAATGGTAGAACTGGAAAACACCTTTCAGATAGTTTACTCTAAGACTTATAAACTGTCAGTCAGCTCACAGGTCGAACCCATAGATCAAACCAAGTCAGATGATGCTTTAAAAAGAAAACTTCATTGCTTGCCAAATGAAAGTTTATGGAATTCACATAAAATTTTGTATTTACTTTCCACTTTAAAATCCTGCTGCACTTGCGTTATTGCATAGTAGTTACCCTTATTAAACAGAACATGCAGCGTCCGATTCTTTACTTCCACCACTTTCCCTATGAATTTAAGTTCAGTTCATTTTATTCAATTTTGTTACCTTTCTATCCTCACTACCATCAGATTTTATGACTTTTTTTTCTCTTTTTGCTCCATTTTGTATTTAAATTATATGTGACTCCAAAGGGAAAATGTAATTTGCCCCAGTCATGTAACTGGTACATTCCTGGGCATACAACAAAATAAAATGTGTCCTTCCTGGCAACAAATAGAATTAAAATTTTGTAATCTAATGCTCATTATCATAGAGGCTCATTTAATTCTAGCCTGGAGAAAATTGCATTTTTATGGTATTTTTTGATTCTGGTAGAAAGAAGTGTGTTAGAACAATTAAGACAAAAGATAATGAGGAGATATTTTGTATAGAAGTAAACCTGTTTTAAACATTTATAACAAATAAAATTTTAAATTCTTTTAGTGTTAGGAATTGGACTTCAATTCTTTCTTAAACTATGGCAGTTAATTTGTCCATTATTAGTCATTTCTATCCAGATTGTACAAAAATACATGGAAAATGTTAAAGTTTGAAATAAAAAATGATATTTTCCTATGTTAAAGCTGAAAGTTCATTAGGATCAATAAACTAATTATGGAAAGCACAAAATTTAGCTCTTATGTAGTAAAAGGACAGACAAGTAAACAATTTAAGGAATGTCTAATTCTACATAAAGAAATTTAGTTTGTGAAAATTATTCCAGAATATGACTAGCATGTTTTCTTGTGTATGTAATTTGATCTGTCATAAGTTAACAATTCATTGCTCTTATTATTGAAGCCATGTGTATTAGCTATCTATTGCAGCATAACAATATTAATACAAACTTAATAAGTTAAAAGAACACATATATCATTTTAAATTTCAGTAGGTTAGGAATTAGTTACCTGTGTTCTCTGTTTCATAGTCTTATACAGATTTGAAATGAAGTATTGGCCACTGCTAAGGTCTCATCTGAGGCTTGACTAGAGAAGGGTATGCTTCCAAGCTCATGTGGTTTTTGGTAGGATTCAGTTACTTATGGGATATTGGACTGAGAGCCTCAGTTCCTCTCTGACTATTGGTCAGACATCACCTTCAATATCCTGTCACATGGAAGATTCCACATATTCACTTCATTAAATCCAGCAAAGGAAATAGACTCCAATAGAAAGAATGAAGTTAAAATCTATAATCATATATTACATAATTACAGAGGTCACATCCCATCTACTGTGCTAATTTCTTTTGGTTAGACACGAGTCACTCTCTGGCCCTCATGCAAGAGAAGAGGAATACCCACGGGTTGGAATATCAACAAGGAGAGATTAATGAGGGCCTTTTTAGAGACTATTGTGTTTCCGTAGTACTCTAAATTTAACCCTTTTCACATTTTTATTTCACCATGGTCAACCACTAAGCAATATGACCAATAGCATATTGTCTTAATATCTTTTTATAATCTAAAATGTCATACAATGTATCTATTCATAAGCAAAGCAGACCGTCACAACCAACCTTAGTGTCACTTTTGTAAGTGCCTTCCTTTTTATGGTAGCTTCCTATTATTTTTTGTTCAAAGTTAACAAAGTTATGCTTTGTTCAGTGCACTGACACTATAACAATGACTAAATAAATTGTTTATAGAATATAATTGTGTTATTTCAGATATCTTACTTAAGAAGAGATCTGATATTTTTCATGAATTAGTTAGGACTCTGTTTGGAAGAGATAGAAATCTTAGATAAAGGAGAAATACTAGACAATTTTTTTTTCCATAAATGACATGATGAGTTTACCTAGCTTTATGTATAGAAGCATTTAAAATATTAGTCGAAGTGTAGGGGATCTATTTTTGACCCTTAGATATTCCATTTGTGTTGATATCATTATCAATAAGAACCTACTTATAAGGTATAAACAATAAAATCCTAGCCAAAAAAAAAAACCCAATAAAACAAAATAAATACTTTTTTTTCCCCACCTAATAGTTAACAGTAAAAATTTTAGGCATGACTTTCATTGGCTTTCTATGAGACATTTATCACACATGAACACTGAGCAAAGAGGATAAAGTATCCTCATTGGCAAGACATAGGTAATGTGTCTATCCATATATCTTAGAGTTTGGGTCAGTCCTACCCAAAGCAATTAGACTGAGAATGGAGGAGGTATGATTATCCAAGTGATACCTGAATACTGTTAACAAAAGAAGGCAGAAAAGATACAGGAGAGTAAAGTAAATAGAGATATATTTATTGACCATATAATTAACATGAACCACCTTTAGGTGCTGGAGCATCTATAAATAAGATAGATTGCTTCACACTTAGTCAATCAAATATATAGACTATAGTGTCAAAGAACATAGCAATTTGGACAAGATGTTTATGAAAAATTGTATGTACTTAGTTTTCCTGACTATATTTGTATTTCCAGATTTGTTTTAAAAAGGTTTCAATAGAGGCACAATGTAATTGCCCAGTGCAATCTAGATTTTTAAAAAAAACTGAGAAAATGAAGATAAAAATAAAGTGTAGTATTAAAAGAGTAATTATTAAAGGACAAAGACCACGTTAAAGAAATAATAGGATTAATGTTATCGGTTTGGGAAAAGAAGCTAAAGGTTATTAGAAATCAGATGGGTTAGATAGATTGACTAGATTACAAAAAGGCTCAGAGACATTCTTAAAATGTTGTATTCAGTAATCTAAATCTATTCAAGCTGGATAATATGGATTCCTCTGAATTATAAAAGTGAGATTATTTGCATTTATTTTTGGAAATATAGTTACGATAGCAAGTGACGGATATTATATAATGAAACTGAGATTTTGAGTTTGTGTTGTGCAAACTGTATTTTTGAAATCAAGTAAGTAGCATGGTACTGGGTACAAAATGCGGCTACAGTTAAACTAAAAAAGTGAATTCAAAATAAATATGAATTTTGTGATGCTATCTATTCAAATACTTTTAATACAGTTAGAGCTTTACAGTAAAGCATGAATAAGGACTAGAGAAAAACATTTGGAAGCCATTTTCTTAAATATGATATCATCTGCAACACAATAGCAACATTGTACTTTAGCAAGTTGAGGGAGCAAATCGTATCCATCTATTGCTTTCAGTCCAGAAGGTGCCTTACAGACAAGTGATATGTATGACATTTGGCAGTAGAGTAGTGTGTTCCATTTTAAATTAAAAACAATGCAGGTGACAAGATATTCTTAAAAGGAGCATTTGCATGATTTTGAACATAGTTTTTAGAGCTGGAGTCTTAATGTAGTACTTGCTTCAGAACTTCAGAAAATAGTGTTATTCAAATAAGCACACACATAAATTAACATATTTTATGATGAAATTCAGGATTCCATTGTGGAATAATTACTAATCTTTTCTAAACCTGCAGACCTCCTCCAGCAAGTGAATTTGCAGCCAGAGGGACTACAAATGATATAATTTCTGCTGCAGTCATCAATCAGAGTATCGTGTACGCCGTTGTTTCAGGAAATGAAGAGGATAAGTAGATGTTTTCTCAGTCATTGTTTTCACCATAAACCAATCAATTTGAATTTGAAATTAATTTCAGGTTGAATTATTGTTTACTCTATATTTCTAATAAAAATGTGTCCAACTTAAATGTAATCGATAACTATGTGCTGAATCTGACTAAAAATTCAGTTATCATAACAAAAGCCCTTCACCCACCCCAGGAAATTCTAAATATTCAATTCTAGAAGACTTCTCCTCCTCATATAGGGATATTTTAATGACATTTTTTCAAAGTTAATGCATTATACTTTCAGCTTTTAGTCATAATTATTGCCTTATAGGAATCTTGTCTCACTGTTCTGTACAATCCAACACCTGTATTCCATGTCCTACCTTAGATAAACTTGAAGAAACTTTAAAATCATAATACTTATGCCCAAAGGGCCACATCCATGATAAAAGACATTTATAGTATATCATGTTTCTTCAAACAGTTAAATTAGACATAAAATTAGCATTTTTTAAGTAAGTAAATCATTTGAGTTTTGTTTACCCGTCGTGGCTCACTGAGACTAGAATGGATTGTGAGCCTCTAGAAATAAGTCTAGAGCTAACTCCTTCTTACCCATTATTTGTTTCACCTATTGTCTACAGCATAGCTGTCCTCTCTGTTTCCTTTTGATAAGCTGGATGGCATGGCAAACTATGGGTAATCAAAAATATTTAAAATATATTTAATTAGAACATAAATATGAAATATGGAATAAACAAATGAATGTTCATTCTGTTAAAGCAGTGTGCAAGGAAATTATAAAGGCCTTTTTCAAGTATTTCAACAACCAACCATTACAAGAAATTGCTGTTCCTGAAGCAAGTGCTCAACATCATAGTTTTCTTATTGTTTTCTTCTTTTTTCTACTGCACTGCTATTCCTCCTCTCTAAATATTACTAGACTTCCTTTTTTCTTAGCCTTCCAACATCTGACTGAAGTGGTGATTTCTCAGTCTTTTCTGATACTTTCTCTTTTTTTTGTTTTTTTTTTTTTGTTGTTTTTTCTGTTAGTGGTAAGAGAATACAAGCAGTCAAGGTTTTTTCTTTCAAATAAATAGGTTCTATTGCTATAGCTATCACAGAAAACTGAAGGCAGCTAGCATGGGATGTGATCAACTCCCATTTGACTATGTTGAATTTAAGATGTGTGCCACATCCAAGTTAAAGTATCTAGGAAGCAACTGAATCGCCTAAATGTGCTCAAACTATACAAAGCAGCTTTACAATGGTTCCACTAATATGAGGTAATGTAACCCTAGGGATGGAGACATGATTATGGAGCCAGAGTGCCTGGGCCCGAATCTTTGCACACCTGTAACCTTGGGCAAGTTAACAGAGACTCAAGTTCCTTTATGTAATACAGTAAAACACTACTTACTCTAAGATTTTTGAGTAAATTATATAATGTGCTTAGAATGCCATACGTGATGTTAACTGCTATATATAAATGTCTGCCCCTGGTTGAAATAAAAAAGATATTTTAGTTCCAAATTATCACAAACACTATTATTTTCTGAGTCATGTTCTCTAAAAGGTGGAAGCAAAGGTAACTCACAAAAAAACAGGGGACTTTAAACAATCTATTTTTAAGTAGCAGGCTTTAAAGGCAAGTTCTTAGTCCTTAAAATACAACTATTTATGATGCAATGATGAGTAATCAACACTCACTGAGCTTAACTGTAACTCAATAAATGTTATTTTCTAACCAATAGATTATACTTTGTTGCATAGTGAACCACCTCACATCTTTCAGCAAGAGAAAAATACTAAATCTGAATAATAAAGACATCACTCAATGAAGTAGGACAGTTGTTTTTCTTTAAATATTTTTTCATGGAAAGGGATGCCTACTCAATTATAGGTCTTTCATTTTATTTTATTTTCAACCTACCATGCCATGAATGCATAGGAAATGGGCTCCAGCAGCTCCGATTCCTTTCTACACATTCTCAAAAACTAGGCTTCTCTGGGTGGCACAGGCTGGTGCTTCAGTGGAACCCAGGTACCTTTCTCTTTGGCTTCCTTCTTTTTTTGATCAGTTCCTTTCACATGTTTCAGGAAGGGCTCTCAGCTGTTAGAGTGCTTAATATGTTCAATACGTACATTAATTCTCTTGGCAAGAATCTTGCCATTAACTTGTTTATAATAATGCCAACTGGGTAACGTTGTAAACTCTTCCAGTTAGCCATGTTAACATTTATTTTAATTTCTGATAGATGACACACTGATGGAATTTTATACTCTTGAAATGTCAAGACAATAACAGGTCATTTCCAGACTTTGTGTATAATATTGTAGAACACCGTCATTATTTGAGTATGTTAGATAATAAACCATATTCTCATTCTGCTATGAGGTACTGGCTAACCCTCTGGGATGTGGTATATTGTTAATGGGTGTGTGACTGCTAGACAGTCCCTGAATTGTGTGGTTTCTGGTACTTAAATATTTTCTTAGAATAGAGGAAAGCACATGTTAAAATTAGTGACTAACATTTATCAACACGTATGTGTTGCATTACATTTCATTCATACCCATTTCTAGGAAATGTAAATTATTGTCTTCACTTTACAGAGACAAGATGAGAAAGGTTAAGTGATTTCCTAAAAATGACACTTGTCAGTAAATGAAAAGTTGAAGATTCAGCCTCACATTTTTAAATTCTGACATAATTCTTTAATATTTCAGTTTGATAGACTTTAACCACATGGAGAAACAACTACAAGCCTGTTTGTGAAGTGGACAGGCACATATTCTGTAAGAGATCACCAATAATAGGATAAACGCTATCTTTTTTCCAATCATTGGTGTAATACTCCTTTGCACTTAAGGAATCTGTCTTTTTTTTTCTCAACAATCAGGCCAACATTTTTAGAATCTAAGAAACTCAAGACAGTCAAATTTAATTTAATCATTAGTGAACAGAGGCTCAGAAAAAGTGGGAAACAGGATCTGAAACATTTATTTTTTCCTCTGGGGGCCATTCCTGGACATCCTATCACAACACTCATCAATCAGCATTTTTAGAAAGGGGAAGAAGAAAGAAGAGGAGAGCCAGAGCAAGTGTACACACACATGAATGTCCATGGAAGAGAAAATAGAGTAATATGTGAGTAAAAGGCTAAAGAAGCAGTATGAAATTTCCCATCTGAGTTCATCTGATGATCATTAAAAATAAATCACTCTTTTCCTTTACTTCAAATTTCACTTACTGATCTAGCACTGAAGGCTGCACAGGTACAATCAAATCATTTGAAATAGTCAGATTATAGACAGAATGTCTTTGGAAATAAAAGAATTAAGTTGTCTTCTATGATGAAGCATCACTTACATAATTAAATTGTTTAAAAATAGCAGACCAGTTCTTTGAGCTTTTAAAATCTTTAAACTGCAGGCAATTATATTTTTTATAAAATCTAAGTGGTAAAAAGGTTATAGTCGGTCTAATTTACAATATGCAAACTACCTTATTGCAAACAAAAAATAAATGTAAAAGTTCATTGAAAACTATATTTGTCATCTTCCTTTGAAACCAATGAGTAGTTAAATTGAAGAAGAAACTTTTGGTAAATATTTAGTTGTGGAACTTGGTATTTTTTAAAAAATAGCTCTGATTTTAAGGAATAGAGATATATTTAGTGCTTATATGTGAATATAATACAACTAGCTCTCATTACTGTAATTTGAATGTAAATATAAGGATAATAACAATTTACCTGATGCACATATGTATGCTAGTATGTGTCCCATTATGCATGTAGAGGTGAGACAAAATAGCGAATTCATGATTTATCTTCTCAGAAATTTGTGAAGCCTAAATGCTAACTATTAATTTGTTTAATGCCTGATTCTTGATTATTGTTCCTAACATTTCATAACTAACTTTTGCCTCTTTAGTGTGAAATACAGACTCATGTATTTCTAACACAGTTTTATTTATTAATGACTGTTAATGGCTTATAATCAATTCATAGTCCATTAGCTATGCAAATGAGATCATTATATCAACTAAGGTTAAATCATTAATTATTTAAAGGTTCATCATTTTTGCAGAATTAGCTGCCCTATGGTTTTGAGCTTTATCACATATCATATGAATAAAGATAATAAAAGAATAAATCAAATTCATTAAAGCAGTTTTTTATTCTGATTTCTGTGCCAACAAGTTATTAATGAATTCATTTGCAAAGTAAGTTTTATGAGTATACTGCACTGAATTTAATATCTAAATGAAATATATAATTAAAATGAAAAAAGTTTATAACATTTCCAAAATTTGACATCAGCAGCATTTAAAACATTTTAATGATTTAATATGGAACATCTTAAACATAAATAAAATTACAGAGACTGTTACAATGAACCTCCATGTATCAACAACCCAGGTTCAAAATTATCGAGCCCTGGGAATCTCTTTTATCTATACTTTCATTTTCTCCGTCATCTCATTATTTTGAAGCAGAGCAGAGACATAATATTTCATCTGTAAATATTTTAATAGGTATCTCTTAAATATAAGGGCTCTTAAATCTTAATCACAATACATTTATTACTTACCCCCAAATTAACAAAAATTCCTTAATATCAACAAATATCCTGTCAATACTTATAGTAATATTTTATTCACATCAGAATCCAAAGAAGGTCTATACATTGCAATTGGTTCATAGGGAAACTGGAGGTGAGTAATGTGCATGGAACTCTATGCTTTGCTCAATTTTCTTAAAACCTAAAACTAGTCTAAAAAACAAAGTTCATTAATCTTTAAAAATATGCAGCTGTTTTAGATGTGAAATTTAGGAGTGGTGAGGACAGTGCAATTGTAAGATAATGAATTAATGAAATTTAAATTTAGAGTGGAGAAAAAAATGGTGTAGATGAAAGAGGCTCTGTTCATTCCGCTGGCAACCAAATCACAGTTGTGACAGAAACAAGGAACAAATAGCAAGGAAAAATTGCATAGGATCTAGATGAACAAGCCATAAAACTAGGGAGAATTTCAAGAAATCACCCTGCAAAGGCTGGGGTGAGAACCCGAGGCTGCCAGGTCCCAGTCGCTGAGTGAGACCCAAGTGGCAGTGCAGCAGCCTGCAACTGCTGAGTTCTCTTAAAGGGATCGTGTCCACTAGCGGACTTTTATGGTGATGGACCTGCATGCTCTGAGCACCAGTGCTGGCTTGGTTGCAAAGGGGGCACCATGGTCTGACAGGGGGTACATTGAGTTGTCAGAGTGAGGGGCCCAGGCGAACCTTGCTCTGTACAGAAGTTCCACTGGTATCCATTGTTTCTCTTTTAGTCCCTCCTCACTCCCAATGAGTGGACTCAGTGCTGCCATAGCAGAGATGTCATCAAACTGGATAACAGAGGTCGCTCTGCATAAAGGATTCCTTGAAACTCTGCCTCTCCCAACTCTCAGCCCCACCAAAGTCACATCCAGGTGTATCCTTGCTGAGCAGCGCCTAGACTCACACTGGTGGCAGCTGGCCTCAGTTTCTGGTGTGGCCTTTTAAGGCACCTATAAGCACATTATCTGAGGATTGCTTGCTGAATCTTAACAGGTGGCCCCAGAGGGACACAGGCTTGGGCTAAATTTGGACTGCCGCTGAATCACTCTCAGGACTGTGCCACTGGATGCCTACTACACAAATCCATACTAACAAGACTGGAAGACTTAAGAGCTTTGCTTAGTACATAGAAACAGACACAGAAAAGCAGCCAAAATGGGAAGACAAAGAAGCAGAAACCATATGAGAGAATAGAGATCCAGAATCAATGGAGTCAAGCAATCTAACAGATGCACAGTTCAAAACACTGATTAGAAAGATGCTCAATGGGAAGTGTAGATGAATTAAGTGAGAACAACCGAGATAAAAAACCATAAAAATGGAAATGGAAATTATAAAAGAGAATGAGTCAGAAATGAAGAAAAACTTTATCTGAGATAAGAAGTATATTAAATGGAATAAACAAAGTGAATAAAGAAGAGGATCAAATGATTGATATAGAGGATGGGAAAGGCAAGGACACTCAATAAGAATGGCAAGAAAAGAGAAGCCAAGACTATAATAATAATTTAAGGAGCTTATAGGACACTATTAAAGGTAAAATTATCTGTGTCATAGTGGCACCTGAAGGAAAACAAGACGTTGAAGAGCTATTTGAAGAAATAATAATGGAAAACTTCCCTAGCCTGCTGAAGGAAATAGACATAAAACCCCAGGAAGCTCAGTGTCCTCCAAACCAGGAACCCAATGAGGCCCATCACATCATAATTAAAATGCCAAAGTTTAAATACAAAGAATCTTAAAAGCAGCAAGAGAAAAGCAGTTACTTACATATAAGGGAACAGCCAGCCATAAGACTGGCAGCAGATTTCTCAAAAGAAACTATGCATGACAGAAGGGCTTGGAACAAAATATTTGATGTGATGAAAACCCAGGATCTACAACTAACAATACCTTATCCAGCAAAGCTATCATTTCAAGTTGAAAGACAGATAAAGAGCTTCCCAGACAAAAATAAGCTAAAGGAATTTCTCACCACTAAGCCAGTATTACAGGAAATGCTGGAGGGATTTCTTTAAGAAGAATAAACATGTATCAAAAACAGGAATAAAGAATGGCAATAACTATATTGCTATCAACAAGTACCTCAAATGGAAAAAAATAGAGTGGTTGCATGGATAAGAAAACAAGATGCCTACATACGTTGCCTACAAGAGCATACGTAGGGGATGGAAAAAGATATTGCCTTAACGGACCTATAGTGTATTGCACTGAATGAAATGGATTGGTTAGAGAAAGACAAATATCACATGATTTCTCATACACATGGAATCTTAAAGAACAAAATCAACAACAACAACAACAAAAGCAAAAACTCATAGATAACAGAGAATATTTAGAGGGATACTAGATGAAAAGGGGTTTGGGGAGGCACAAACAAGGCAAAGGGATTAAGAGGTACAAATGGATAGTTACGGAATAGACATAGAGGTATAGAGTATAGCATGGAGAAGATGGTTAATAATGTAATAAATATGTAAGGGGGAAGAGGGGTATTAGATTTAGTGGGGTGATCACTTTGCGAGTTATGCAGATCTCTGATCACTACGCTATACAGGTGAAACTGATATATTATTGTATGCCAACCATAATTGAAAAAAACTCATTGAATTGTACAATGTAAATACAAGCAACTGATTATCTATTATACTTGAATAAAGATGAAAAGAATAACAATTGGAAAAAAATTTAAATTTGATATCTATTAAAACTAAGGAGTTTTAATTGAATTATTATCTAGTCTCCTTTTAAGTATTAATTTAGGTAATTTTGAAATTTTAGTCAAAATTTGTGAAATTTATTTAAAACTCTTGGGGGAAAAATAGGATGTAGCTCTGCCATCAGGAATATGTCAGGAACACAGGCATCAAACCCAACTCAGATAAGTCTTGTGAAAGAGCTTCTGGTGATGGCCTTTCTGGAAGACATTTTTAAAATATGAAACCAACTGTCTCTGTAATGTTTTAGGTCCATATCTGTTAAAGATATAACCATTTCCTCTAGCATGATCTTAACTTTTTTCTGGACAGTGGGAATCCAGTTGATCTCTTGACTTTTAAGCTTTATTACTAAAGCTGTATAGTTCCACTACTGAGCCCTATCTGTTTCAAGTGACTCTTTTATTGTAAAAGTTTTTTTCTCAATTATATCAGCAGTAAATCTAGCTTTAAAAAGGAGAATTCCTGCATTTCCAACAATCAGTAGCTACTTGTTTTGAATCAGGTGTTAAAAAGTTAATTGGACGTGGGTTAATGATGTAGTATTTATTATAAAATAATGAATTACAACTATATAAATTAACAGCAAGAGAAAGATATTTAAAAAAAAAAAAACCTTTTGAGAAATCCTGTATTTGGCCACAATTCTTGGCTTCTGAAATTAGATTTAGATTGTACTCAACAGAAAGTAAAGAGGAAATGGTATATCACATTACATTAGATTCAGAATGGTAGAACTGGAAAACACCTTTCAGATAGTTTACTCTAAGACTTATAAACTGTCAGTCAGCTCACAGGTCGAACCCATAGATCAAACCAAGTCAGATGATGCTTTAAAAAGAAAACTTCATTGCTTGCCAAATGTAAAGTTTATGGAATTCACATAAAATTTTGAATTTACTTTCCACTTTAAAATCCTGCTGCACTTGCGTTATTGCATAGTAGTTACTCTTATTAAATAGAATAAGCAGTGTCGAATTCTTTACTTCTACCACTTTCCTTGTGAATTTATTTTCAGTTCATTCTATTCAATTTTGTTATCTTTCTATCCTCTCTGCCATCGGATTTTATGGATCTTGATTTCTTTTTGCTTCATTTTGTATTTAAATTATATGTGACTCCAAAGTGGATATGTAATTTGCCCCAAACAAGTAACTGGTACTTTCTGGGGCATACAACAAAATAAAATGGGTCCTTCTGGCAACAAATAGAACAAAATTAAAATTTTGTAATCTAATGCTCATTATCATTGAAGCTCATTTAATTCTAGCCTGGAGAAAATTGCATTTTTATGGTATATTTTGATTCTGGTAGAAAGAAGTGTGTTGGGACAATTAAGACAAAAGTTAATGACATATTTTGTCTAGAGTTAACTCAGATTTAAACATTTTCTAACAAATAGAATTTTAAATGCTTTTAGTGTTATGAGCTGGATTTAAATTCTTTTTTAAATTTTGTCAGTTATTTTGTCCGTTATTAATGAATTGTACAAAAATACATTAAAAAATCTTCAAGTTTGAAATAAAAGATGACATTTTTCTATGTTAAAGCTGAAAGTTCATTAGCTGCAGATTCTATATATCTGTACTTTATTAGGATCAATAAACTAATTATGGAAAGCACAAAATTTAGCTCTTACCTCACATAGTAACAATACAGACAAGTAAACAGTTTAAGCAATGTCTAATTCTACAAAAAAAAATTAGTTTATGAAAATTATTCCAGAATATAACTAACATGTGTTTTCTTGTGTCAAGCTTAAGGTGTGTATAATTTGATCTGCCATAAGTTAACAATTCATTGCTCTTGTTATTGAAGCCATGGTATTAGCTATCTGTTGCAGCATAACAATATTAATACAAACTTAATAGGTTAAAAGAATACATATCTTATCTTGAGGTTTCTGTAAATTAGAAATTAGTCACCTGTGTTCTCTGTTTCATGGTCTCATACAGGTTTGAAATGAAGTATTGGCCACTGCTAAGGTCTCATCTGAGGTTTGACTATAGAGAAAGGTACACTTCCAAGCTCATGTGGTTTTTGGTAGGATTCAGTTACTTATGGGATATTGGACTGAGGGCCTCAGTTCCTCTCTGACTATTGGTCAGACATCACCTTCAATATCCTGTCACATGGACGATTCCACGTATTTGCTTCATTAAATCCAGCAAAGGAAATAGAGTCTACTAGAAAGAATGAGGTTATAAGCCATCATCGTATGTTACATAATCAGTGAGGTGACATCCCATCTACTGTGCCAATTTCTATTTTTTAGAAATAAGTAACTCTCCGGCCCACATGCAAGAGGAGAGGAATACCCAAGGGTAGGATTACCAGCAGGGAGAGATTATCGAGGGCCTTTTTAGAGACTATTGTTGTTCCATAGCTCTCTAATTTTAACCCTCTTCAAGCTTTTCTTACACAATCACCATGGTCAACCACTAAGCTATGTAACCAACTGCATATCGTCTTAATGTCTCCTTATAATTTAAATGTCACAGAATGTATCTATTCATAAGTAAAGCAGACCATCACAACCAATCTTAGTGTCACTTTTGTAAATGCCTTCTTTTTACAGTAGCCTCCATTATTTTTTGTTCAAAGTTAACAAAGTTATGCTTTGTTAGGTGCACTGACACTATGACAATGACTAAATAGATTGCTTATAGGGTATAATTGTGTTATTTCAGATATCTTACTTAAGAAGCATCTAAACATGTTTTTCATAAATTAGTTGGGACTCTTTGATTGGAAGTGATAGAAATCTTAGATAAAGGAGAAATACAAGGGAATTTATTTTTTTCCATAAATGACATGATGAGTTTACCTAGCTTAAAGTATAGCAGCATTAGTAATATTAGTCAAAGTGTAGGGGATCTATTTTCAATCCTAAGATATTTCATTTGTGTTCATTCCATTTTCAATAAGTACCTACTAATAGGAATAAATACATTCCCCACTCCCACCCCCAATACTTAACAGTAAAAGTTCTGGGCATGACTTTTATTGGCTTTCTGTGAGACATTTATCACACATGAACACTGAGGAAAGAGGACGAAGTGTCTTCACTGGCCAGAGATAAGTAATGTGTCTATCTATATAACCTAGAGATTGGGTCAGTCTTACCCATCCCAATTAGACTGAGAATAGAGGAGGTATGATTATCCAAGCAATGCGTGAATACTGTTAACAAAAGAAGGCAGAAAAGATACAGGAAAGTAAGATAAATTGAAACATATTTATTAACCATATAATTAACATATGAACTACCATTAGGTGCTGGAGCATCTATAAATAAGATAGATTGCTTCACACTTAGTCAATCAAATATATAGACTATAGTGTCAAAGAACATAGCAATTTGGACAAGATGTTTATGAAAGGTTGTATGTAACTGGTTTTCCCGTCTATATTTATTTGTGTCTCGAGATTTGTTATAAAAGATTTCAATGCAGGCACAATATAATTGCCCAGTGTAATCTAGATTAGAAGAACTGAGAAAATGAAGATAAGAATGAAGGGTAGTATTAAAAGAGTAATTATTAAAAGAAAAAGACCACATGAAAGAAATAACAATAGGATTAATCTTATCAGTTTAGGAAAAGAAGCTAAAGGTTATTAGAAATCAGATGGGTTAGATAGATTGACTAGACTGCAGAAAGGCTCATAGACATTGTTAACATTTTATATTCATTAATCTTCTCAATCTATTGAAGCTGGATAATATGAATACCTGTGAATTATAAAAGTGAGATTATTGACAAATCCATGTTTGAAAATAAAGTTATGGTAGCCAGTGACCAATATTATATAATGAAATTGAGATTTTGAGATTGAAATAATGTATTGTTCAAAATATAGTTTTGAAATCAAGGAAATAAATAACATGGCACTGGTACATAAAATGGCTACAGTTAAGCTAAAAAAGTGAATTCAAATAAATATGAATATTGTGATGCCATCTATTCAAATACTTAGTACAGTTAGAGCTTTACAGTAAAGCATGAGTAAGGACTAGAAAGAAACATTTGGAAGCCATTTCCTTAAATATGATAACATCTGCAACACAATAGCAACATTGTACTTTAGTAAGTTGAGGTAGCAAATCATATCCATCTATTGCTTTCAGTACTGAAGGTGCTTTAGGGACAAGTGAAAAGAGTTTTGTATGATATTTGGCAGATAATAAAGTAGTAGAGTAGCGTGTTCCATTTTAAATTAAAAACAATGCAGGTGACAAGATATTCTTAAAGGAGCATTTGCATGATTTGGAACATAATTTTTTAGGGCTGGAGTCTTAATGTAGTACTTCCTTCAAAACTTCAGAAAATAGTGGTATTCAAATAAGCACACACCATGAACAACCAAGGTAACAAGACATCAAAGAAAGAAAGAAAAATCTACAGAAAATAAGCTTACAGACATAGAAATATGCAATTTAACTGACAAAGAATTCAGGAAGTTACTTCTGAAAAATACTCACTGAATTCCGAAACCAGCATATCAACAATTTCAAGAATTAAAAAAACAACTAGATGAGCAGAGCAAGGAGATTGAAACCTTCAAAAAGAACCAAATAGAACTTCTGGAGATGAAGAACACGCTGCAAGGGTTGAAAAATGAAATAGCAAGCTTGGAAAATAGAGCCCACCAAATGGAGGTAAGGATCAGTGATATTGAAGACAGAAACCTAGAAATAAATCAGAAAGAAGAAGAGGGAAACCAAAGAATGAAATATAATGAAAGAGAAATTCAAGAACTAGATGATACCATCAGGAGAGGAAACATAAGAATAATGGGCATTATTGAAAGCAAGGAAGAGGAGCAGAGACTAGAAAGCATTTTCAGACAAATAGTTGACAAGAATTTCCCAAATCTAAGGAATGAGCTGCAGCTTGGAATTCAAGAAGTCAACAGAACACTCAATTATCTCAACCTATAAAGGCCTTCACCAAGGTACATTGTATTAAAATTATCCAAAATCAATGACAAAAACAGAATTCTCAGGGTATGCAGGGAGAAGAAAATGGTAACTTATAAAGGAAAATCTTTAAATTATCATCGGACTTCTCAGTGCGAACCTTACGAGCCAGAAAGTAATGGAACCAAAAATTTAAACTTGAAGTGAAAGGAAGTACCAGACTAGAATAATGTATCCAGCTAAGCTCTCCTTTAGATATGAAGGAGAAATAAAGACCTTTCCAGACATACAAAAATTGAGAGAATTCTCCACTATGAGGCCTGCACTACAGGAAATACTGAAAGGAGTCAGCTCACCTAGAACAAAATGACAAAAAAATATAATTAGGAGTAAAGTGACTATTGGGAAAATAAAAGCAGAGAAGTGCAGCCCTTACTAAGAACAGGGCATTATAAGCTTAAATAATAAGAAGAGAATTGCTATGCCAAGATAGTAATGAACATTCAGCATAGATAGGAACAAATTGAGATAACAATTCCTGAAAAAGGGAGGATTCAAAGATCCAAATCCACAAAAAGGAATGGAGATAAGGCACACACAGAAGAAAATGGACTACTATATACATGTAACTATCCTCTACATATTCATAATCCAAAGATTCAGAACTGAAGTATATAACATAAAACAAGAAGTATTATAGGGAAACCTACAAAACACACTAAAATAAAAAATAGACAGACAAGGACAAGGAAGCAATAGAAATACAGAACTACCAGAAAGTAAATATATAGGAAAACCTCATATTTCAATAATCACCCTAAATGTAAATGGACTGAACTCACCAATAAAAAGGCACAGAGTTGCA
>NW_006442512.1:17440-38814 GCF_000325575.1 Pteropus alecto
TCTCCTAGAGGCAGCATATTGTTGGATTTTGTTTTTTTGATCCAATCTGCAACTCTGTACCTTTTTATTGGTGAGTTCAGTCCATTAATATTTAAGGTGATTATTGAAATGTGAGGTCTTCTTATATCCATTTTATCTTTTGCTTTCTGGTAGCTCAGTGTTTCCATTGCTTCCTTGTCCTTGTGTTTCTGTTTTCTTTATTTTGGTTGGCTTTTGTGGGTCCTTCCTCTGGTTCTTCTTGTTTTATGTTGTATACTTCAGTTCTGAATCTTCTGTGTGTGGTTACCATTACGAATATGTAAATGATAGTTTCATATATATGATATATGTGATATATGTTTCATATATATATATAGGAAACTATCATTTACATATTCGTAATGATAACCATACACAGAAGATTCAGAACCTAAGTATAGAGCATAAAACAAGAAGAACCAGAGGGAAACTCCACAAAACCCAACCAAAATAAAGAAAACAGAAACACAAGGACAAGGAATCAATGGAAACACCGAGCTACCAGAAAGCAAAAGATAAAATGCCTATAAAAAGACTTCATATTTCAATAATCACCCTAAATGTAAATGGACTGAACACACCAAAAAAAGGCAGAATGGATCAAAAAGAAAACCCAGTCGTAAGCAACTCCAGGAGACATACCTGAGCTCCAAAGACAAATGAAATTGAAAACAAAAAAAAAAAATAGAAAAAATAAATGCAACAAAGAACTGGTTCTTTGAGAAAGTTAATCAAATTGAGAAACCCCTGGCTAGACTCACTAAAAAAAAAGAGAGAGAGAGAGAGAAAGGACAAAATCAGGGATGAAAGAGGGGAAATTACAACTGACATCGCAGAAATACAAAGGAGCATGCAAGAATGAAAAAGTGTATAACACTAAATTTAGTAACCTAGAAGAAATAGACAATTACTGAGAAAGATACCACCTTCCTAGACTGAATCAAGACCTGGAAAATCTAAATAGACCGATTAGCAGTATGGAAATGAAAATATTCATCAAAAACCTACCAAAATATAAAACTCCAGGACCAGATGGCTTAACCAATGAATTCTACCAAATATTTTAAAAAGATTTAATACCTATTCTCCTCAAACTCTTCCAAAAAGTCAAAGAGGAAGCAATACTTCTCAACTCATTTTATGAGGCCAACATTACTCTGATACTAAAACCTAGTATAGATAACACACACAAAAAAAACTACAGACCAATATCTCTCATGAACACAGATGCAAAAATCCTAAATAAGAACTAGTGAACTGAATACAGCGTATTAAAAAGGTTATACACCACAATCGAGTGGGCTTCATTTCAAAGGCACAGGGATCGTTCGACATATGCAAATCAATTAATGTGATGCACCACATAAATTAAAAAATAAGAATCATATGATCATATCCATAGATGCAGAAAAAGCCCTTGACAAGATACAGCATCCATTTATGATCAAAATACTTAACGAAATTGGTATAAAAGGAAAGTACCTGAACATAATAAAGGCCATATATGACAAACCCTTAGACAACATTATACTTAATAGTGAAAAACTAAAAACCTTCCCTCTAAGATCAGGAACAAGGCAAGACGATCCACTATCGCCACTGTTATTCAACATAACTTTGAAGGTCCTAGCAAGTGCAATCAAGGAAGAGAAATTTATAGAAGGCATCCAAATAGGAAACGAAAAAGTCAAAATGTCACTATTTGGAGATGACATGATTCCCTACAAAGAAAACCCTAAAGACTCCACAAGAACACTACTAAAAACAAAAAGTAAATACATCTTGGATACAAAATCAATGTTCAAAAATCCATAGCATTCCTATACTCTAATAATGAAGTGTCAGAAAAAGAAGTGGAAAAAATAATTCCTTTTGCAATTGCAACGAAAAGAATACAATACCTAGGAATAAATCTAATGAAACATGTAAAGGACCTATATGATGAAAACTATAAGACCCTATAAAAAGAAATCAAAGAAGATACAAAAATATGAAGGTATTCCATGTTCATGGGTTGGAAGAATTAACATAGGTAAAATGACCTTATTAGCTAAAGCATTATACAGAGTTAATGCAATCCCCATCAAAATCCCATCAGCATTTTTTAAATTCAGAACAAAAAATCATCAGATTTGTATGGAAGCACCCCTGAATTGCCAAAGCCATCTTGAGAACAAAGAATGAGTTTGAAGGCATCACTCTGCCCAATTTCAAGTTATACTACAAAGTGACAGTAAGCAAAATGGCATGGCATTGGTAGTAAAACAGACACACGGACCAGTGGAACAGAATCGAGAATCCAGAAGTAAACCCATATTTATATGCGCAAATAATTTTCGACAAAATGCCAAAAACATACATTAGAGAAAGAAAAGCCTCTTCAATAAATGGTACTGGGAAACCTGGAAGGCCACCTGCAAAAGAATGAAACTAGACTGTTGTCTATTACTACACACCTAAATTAACTCAAAATGGATTAAGGATCTTAATGTAAGACCTGAAACAACGAAATCTATAAAAGAAAACATAGGAACTAAACTCAAGGACTTTAGACTTAAAGAAGATTTTATGAATTTGACCTCAAAAGCAAGGGAAATAAAAGCTAAAATAAATTAATAATACTACATCAAACTAAAAAGCTTCTGCACAGCAAAAGAAAACATCAACAAGACAACCATCTGAATTGGAAAATATATTTCAAGCAATGCCTCCGATAAGGGTCTAATATGCAAAATATACAAAGAACTCATATAACTCGATAACAGCAACAAAACAAACAATCTAATCAAAATATGGGCAGAGGACCTGAACACACACGTCCCCCTAGAGGATATACAAATCGCCAACAAATATTTGAAAAGATGCTCCACATCACTAGCTGTTAGGAAAATGCAAATCAAAACCACAATGAGGTACCATCTCACACCTATTAGAATAGCTATAATCAACGGGACAAGTAATAACAAATGTTGGAGAGGATGTGGAGAAAAAGGAACCCTCATATACTGCTGGTAGGACTGCAAATTGGTACAGCCACTGTGGAAAACAGTATAGAGGTTCCTCAAAAAACTAAGAATGGATCTACCATATAATCCAGCAATCCCTCTACTGGGTATTTACCCCAAAGACTTGACAACCCATATCCGAAAAGATATTTGCACACCAATGTTCATAGCAGCATTATTCACAGTGGCCAGGACATGAAAGCAATCAAAGTGTCCTACAATAAATGATTTGATAAAGGAGCAGTAGTACATATATACAATGAAATATTACTCAGCTATAAGAAAAGATGAAATACTGCCATTTGCGACAACATGGATAGACCTTGGGATAATCATGCTAAGTGAAATAAGCCAGTCAGAAAAAGCTGAAAATCACATGATATCACCTCCATGTGAAATATAAACCTAAAGCAACAAACTAACAAGACAAACAGAGACTCATGGACATGGAGTATAGACTAGTGGTTACAAGAGGGTAGGGGGTGGAGCAGGAGAGGAAAGGTAGACAGGGTAAAGGGGATCAAAAAAAGGGAGTTAGGGGGAGGGTGAAGTGGGTAAAGGGGATCAAATATTTGGTAGCTGAAACTGGACTTTGGGTAGTAAACACACAATAGAATATATAGATGTCAAACTGTAATGTACACCTGAAAAGTATATAATTGTATTAACCAATGTTACCCCCAATAAACTTAATAAAAAAAGAAAATTCAAAAAAAAGTTAACTATCATTGAGAAAAACAGACATACACTATAAACACTTTAATGTAAAAATATTCCAACATTACAAGCCTATTAAGAATTATTTTATCTTAAAATGCACAACCATAGCTGAGATAAAAAAAAATATTTGAATATGCCATTAAATAAAATGTGTATTTTTGACATATAATTAAAAACAAAAGTATATTTTAAGCCTAAAGCTGTTTTGTTTATTTGAAGTAATGACTGATAAATTTGGTAAAATATATAAACAAAAAGCCAACAGCCACAAGAAAAGATTAAATCTTGGATATGCAATTTACTAAGCCCTTGAAAAGGTACATTGACTGTAATGACTCATACCATGTAGGCAATCTTAAATTGCCATACATACCTTTACATACACACACACATACACAATCAGAAAGAAATATTATGGCTTGCTTTCTTGAGACTATAAAGTAATTAAGGTTAAATGGGATCATAAGAGAGAGGCCCTGGTCCAAAAGAATTAGTGTCGTGGTTCCTGACACAGTGCTCCTAAAACACCTTGTAAATAGGGGTGACAGAACATTTTGTTCTAACATTTAGTCTTTGACCCCTGTTCCTAATGTATAACTCCTAAGACCTTTCTAAATTCCTGAGTGATAGGAACAACTGATACTGAGCTCCTAAATTCCAGAGAATTTCCTGGGTGATAGGAATATCTTTCATACTAATGAGGTGACCCTTGGTGGGATTCAGGATGGGTGCAGGTTACAGAAAGGACAAGTCATGATTTAGAACCTTTAAACCTTCATTTCTATGCACATTCTCCAGAGAGGGGAAATAGCTGAAAATAGAGTTAATAATCGATCATGCCTATGTGATGAAGTCTCCATAATAATCTCTAAAATGTGAAGTTTGGAGAGCTTCCAGGTTGGTGAAAACATCCACCTACCAGGAGAATTGTGCATCTGACCTCTATGGAAACAGAAGCTCTTAAACTAGGATGCTTCTCAGTCTTACCCTATGTATCTCGTCATCTGGCTGTTCATCTGTATCCTTTATCACATCCTTTAGTGCATAATAAACTGGTAAATGCATGTAAGTGTTTCCCTGAATTCTGTGGGCTGTTCTAGAAACTGACTGAATTCAAGAAGGGGCATTGTGAGAACTTCTGATTTATAGGCAAGTCAGACAGACAAAAGTTGTGGGTGTCCTGAGGACCTATTATTTTTGATTGGCATCTGAAGTAGGAGGCAGTCTTGTGGGACTGAGCCTTAACTTGTGGGGTCTGCACTAATTCTAGCTAGTGTTAGAATTAAATTGAATTGTAGGACACCTAGCTGGTATTGCTCCGAATTGCTTGATGAGTGGCAAACCCATATATCTGGTATCAGAAGTGTTGTAAGTGTGGTAGTAGTGTGAGAGTAAAGGAGAAACACAGAAGTTGAGTATGTTTTTTTCCTGTATAGTATATATTAGGATACTAGCAAACTTTTTTAATCATTATGCTAAATCCTTTGGAAAGAGTAAAAAAAAGACATTCGATCTACAGGATATGACTTAGTAGCTGAATTGACGCATCCCCATTTGGCATAAGTGTAGCTTTGAATATTTTTATGAAAATTATGGACCATATCTCCATAAAAAGTACTAGTAGGCATATGAGTAAAGAGTTTTCATTTTTAGAGCAGTAACGGACTACAAGGATCTCATTAAGAACTGCTGCTTTCAAATGCCACTTGTGAAAAAATCTAGATTTTCAAGAATACGGGAAAAGTAAATTACAATGTGTCCACATGGTGGAATATTAAACTTCATTAAAATGACGTTTTTGAAGAATATCAAATGATATAAAATATTTTTGATATAACAGGAACTGAAAAGAAAAAAAAAACCAAGATGTTAAAGCCAAAAATGCATGATCAAAATTATGTATTTGTGTATGGATATTTGCATATATGTATGTAGCCCTGGGGGGGACTTAAAACTATGCAAATTTTAAAAGCATTCAGAAGTACAGGCTTATAAATTATTTTCTTTATATACTTTCCTTAACTTTATGCATTGATAGTACTTTTTAATTAAGAAAAAGTTAATACTAAATATGTTGAAAGACTAGGGGGAAAAGAGAAAACAGAAGTTATAAAGCATAATATACAAAAATGAAACATCTTCAGTTCCTTTCTATGCCTTTTCCAAAACATCATCTCTTGTATCTAAAGAGCCCAGGGAGACACCATGCGAATCTTTACTATTTTTGCATCAATGAGCCCTAGCTGATGCTAGTTAAGCATATGTTATTTTCCCTAAAATAAAAAGAATTTGCTTACTTTTTTGTCTGTAAGAAGATATTTCCTCAGGCATATATAATTTACTTGTGAAGATTTAACCAAGAAGCAATGACTACAGAGAGAAGTAACCTTGAAAAACACAACCTAATTATTCTTTATCTGTATAGCTTTGCTTCATTCCTTAACCATCTGGTACGCAACATATTTAATAATTAAATTTTTGCAGAAATTTTCGAAGTACTACAAAGTGAAGCAATTTAACTACAACTATTTAGAGCAATGAACATGTTAAATTTAGTCCTTAGTATTTAATGAACTCTTGTTAAATAAGGGCTTTTAGTTCCTGCAATTGTCATTAAATTCAAGCATTATCTTTAATCTTACCAAAATTTCTAGAGGAAAATAATTTTTTGAAGCAAAATAAACTTGTCAATTTTGAAAAGTTCTAGTAAATCAGCTATTTAAATTTCCAACCATCAGTCGTAGTAAAAATAAAAATTAAATTTTCATCATGATAGAAAGTGAAATCTAGCACTATAACCTTTAAGTAATATGCCACTCCTCTATACCTGTCCCCAACAGTGCTCACCTAAATATTTCAGTCAACCACATTTCACTTTTTTGATTTGTCTGTCCCCACACATCCCACTTAAACATTGCAGTCAATCACATTTGGGATCTATATTGGTTTTTGAAAAGGCAAAGTAGAATTTTTTTGGTTTGTCTGCCAAACATCCCTTATTTTGGACACAGAACTCCATGTTTTCCTCCCTTGCGTTACTATACCTCAATATGCCATATGCTCTTAGTGAAACTGTCAATCACAGTGTTCTGCAGTCAACCCTTGGCCAAGAGTACATGTATGTCTTAATCCAGGCTAATCAGATGCTCCCTCTCAGACACTTGACCCTTGTGCTTTAGGTACAAGATCCCAGGTGTCATGATAGCACTGCCCCCTCCCTGCAAAAAAGCAGTGTTCTGAGTTTCTGACCAAGATTGTTAAAGCTTATCTGTTTTTCTTTTTGTCCTTCCTTAGACTCTATTTAAATTTTCCTTTGTGCAAACCACCAAATATTCTTTTCATAAGTTATTTTTAGTATGCTTCCAATCAAATAACCATCCCAAGTGCAATTGGGAATGACAAATTTAGTCCTTACCAGAGAAACAGGGCCATATCTTTCCACCTACAGAAAGAGTTTGCATTTTCCCTCCCAATGTACCAAAGACATTATAAAATACAAATTTTCCACTTAGTGTTCAAAACTTATCAAGTATTATATTTTTTCATATGTTCTCCTTTGCAAAATAGATGATTATATTATTATGACCATTAATATGAGGGTAAATATTGTCTATATTTTTGTTCACACATTGTCTGATTGTCAGTAAAGATCAGGGTACTCAAGTTTAAAGACTCTTAAAGGTATACTGCTTTTCTAATATGTCACAAACTACAACCATTGGTTATTCAAAGTACTTACAGAAAAATGCATGGAATCCTATATACAATAATTAAAAGTGATAAATTAATCATTTTTCACATGTGATTGCTGTATTTTTAAATGTCACTCACACATATAGCTAGTATAACAATAAAAATAATAGTAATAATAATTATAGCTTTTTTTTTTTAGAAAAATTCGGCAAAATAAAATTCCGGTTTGTTGTTGGACAACGTTGTCTCACACATACATCAAAAAGATCAAAAAAATAAACAGCAACTTCATAGACAAAAAAAGGGGGGGAAGAAACCTTTTATCTTTAGCCTTTTTTACCATCTCATACAAACCAACTACTTACAGTACAGCTAAGTATATACACAAGAAAAGTTACTGGAATGCTCGGAATAAGATTGTTTTGTTGTTGTTGTTTTTGTGTTTATTTACAAGGTTTTCTTTCTCCTTTGAGATAATGAACATGGTCACACCATAAGTAAAGTCAGAAGTAGGACATAGAATGCTCCAAGGGCTGGTTTCGTCATCGAGATCATCAAAAATGGCTGACTCCTAACAATATGTACAAAAATACAAAATGTAAATAAAATATACAAACGAATTTTTCTTTTTAAAGTACTTTTAAGAGAAAAAGCAGGGCCTTGAAAGTTTGGGAGTTTTTTTCCTCCCCTGTTGCAAATTCACGTGTGATTTTGGTTGGGTGGTGGAAAGCGTGTGTCATCTGCGGGTGGCACTGCCCATGTTGGGTGGGCGGGCGGGCGTGACTCTCTACTTGAAGGTGACCATGTTTAGATTCTGAGACGTGAAGTGGAGGGTGAATTGGTCACAGTGGCCTTTTTTTTTTTTACTTTTCCTTTTCTGCTGTCTAGTCATCCTCATCGGTCTTCTGCTTCTTGGTGTCAACATCATCATCCTCATCATCTTCAGCTGCCCGTTTGTCCATAGCTGCCTCAGGCTCCTCATCTTCATCTCCATTCTCTTCCTCACCATCATCTTCCTCCTCCTCTTTCTCTCCTTCCCTTCTTTCTTTCTCTTCACCTACCTCATTGTCAGCTTCCTGCTCCCCATTTTCCTCATTAGCGTTCCCATTAGCAGGTGCGTCACTTCCATTCTCTGCCTCTTCTACAACTTTCTTTTCCTCCTTCAAGTCCTTGGTGGTGATCTCAGTGCTGGTGTCCACGGCCGCGTCTGATATGGTGGGGTACGCGGGTGATCGGATGCAGCGGATTAAAAAGAAAGCGAGAGTTCGAAGACTGGCGAAAAAGCTACAGGAGTCCGCAGCGGTGGAGGAAGCGAGCAGCAAAGGTGACTGCAGCAAGCCAGGAGCCAGACATGAGAACAAATCGAAAATGGCTTTTCTGGTAAGGCTAATTATAGCTTTTTAAATTGGGTGTCATTCTAATACTTCTGCAAAGTACTTAACTTAAATACCATTTTGCTTGAAATTTTCAAGCACCTTAAGAGGTGCAGTAATATTTATCCTGATATATAATTTTGAAGATTCTAAAGCTTAGAGAAGTTAGTTAAGCTCAAAGATGTGTATCGAACCCAGGCCTGTCTGATACCAAAGTCAGAGAAACTTGAACAATTTATTACATTAAATTTTTAGGTACCTGACTTTTCTCTACTATTCTATTAAGGTAATTTTTAATTTGAGTTGTGCCATTGGTAAATCATCTGAGTTATAAAATTTTTAATAAATATATTTTATAAAATTTCTCTTTACCTCTTATCCTTTAATCTCATGTATATCTTAGCATTTATGAAATATCACCTAATAGGAATCTTCCATTAGTTAAATTGAAATGCTGGAATGGCTAGAGTGTCCAACTGACTTGTGCATTTTAATAAAACATAAGCATAGCAATCTCTATCAAGGAATCTTGACAGAAAGCATGTGCTGCAAATAAATAACTGAGAATAGACTTTGAAAACTGAAAGTGACAGCATTGATATAATGATTTCCCTTAAATTGTTTGTCTGCAACTATTTTCAAGATATTATATAGGAGACTAATTAGGTACAAGATATCAGGAGGAAGTGGATTGACTATTGAATTTATAAAAGTTCCTGGGGATAAAAAATGAATTAGCTTTGGAAGAAGACTGGTGTTTTGAATAATGATTTAAAAAAATGACAAACTAAATCTATGTTTCCTATTTCTGAAACAGAAAATTCTCAGTTTGTGCTTTTGGATTCATATAATATGTAAATTAAACTGAAATGCAGGCCTCAAAAGTATAAAAATTTTAAAATCAGGGAATATTTAAGAATACACTAAATTGTTAATCATGTGCTGTGCAGATAAAACCAAGAAATCCTTTACCTATTGTAATTTCCCTGTTTCTTTCTCAGAAAAGTTGTCACTATTTGACATTACTGTATAGTCAATCTGACTGTCATTAAACATAATTTCTTTAGTCGTAAATTTTCTTAAACACCAGTAATGTTTGATGTTTTCACCATCCTCTACTTGAAATTCTTCTTCTCCTTTGGCTAACAAGCCCATCATTACATGCAGTTAATGGCTCTTTTCCACGGCCTCTTCAGTGGCTGTTTCTTTCTCTCATTCCCTAAATGGAGGGCTTCTTAAAACCCAGTCGTTTGCTCTTTTCTCCTGCCAGTCTCCAGTCTCTGGAGGCTCATTAATTCTTCTCTTTTGACAGATAAACATATAAGTAGATCACTGGATCAGGGTTGGCTCAGTGGAGCTAAACTGCCTCTCCCCTAGTACAAACTGTTTAGCTTCATCAGCTCCCCTGCTTTAGGGTATGTTTCCTTGACCAGAATGCTGCCATTGGAACATGACCAATGCATTTTTCCTTACCTCACTTCCAAATTCCCTTTCAACACATAGAGTAGTACTACTTTAAGTCCTATGCTTTTAGCTCTTTTTATAGTGTTTTCAGGTATGTACAAATTATGTTCTTCTCTCTATGGGTTAGGGAAACTAGAGAGATGCTTTTTTTTTCTTTGATGCCTTTCTGCCTGATTAAACTTCATTTTATGTTTATACCATGTGATGCTAGTGACCCTTTACATAACAATCCTTTGGCTTAAGTAATCATCTTATATGATTCCTTCTAAAGTCTATACGCCTAGTTTTGAACCTCTTTCAAATTTTCCATTTCTTATTTTCAACTATTTTCTTGATTTAACTTATGTTACCTATGATCAAAAGTATAAAATTATCTTAGTTTTATTACTTTCTCTTCATCACCAGCCATCAAGTCCTATCAATTTTTCTATATTTTCCCCCATCTCACTGGCTATAATGATTAATTTTATGTGTTAACTTGACTGGACTTAGTGAAGCCGATATAGCTGGTGAAATATTATTTTTTAGCGCATCTGTGAGGGTATTTGTGATTTGAATCAGTAGATTGAGTAGAGGAGGTCACGCTCACCAGTGTGGGTGGGCATCATCTAATTTGTTGAAGGCCTGAATAGTAAGTACAAAAAGGTAGAGAAACAACAAATGTGCTCTCTGCTTGAGCTTGACTATCCATCTTCTTCTGCCCTCCGACATTGGTGTTCCTGGTTCTTGGGCCTTCACACAGACTAGGGCTTACACCATTTCCATTCGCTCCTAGTTCTCATTGAACTTGGACTGAAATTATACCACCAACTTTCCAGACCTCCAACTTGCAGACAGCCAATCATGGCCATGGCGCTTCTTAAGTCTCTGTAATCATGTGAACCAATCCCTCGAAATAAACTTATCTATGTCTATGTCTGTCAACTTATCTATCATCTGTCATCTATCATCTATCTATAATCTATCTGTCTGTCTATCATCAATCTATCATCTCTCATCTTTCTATCTAGCATCTATCTGTCATCTATCTATCCTCTATCTATCTATCTACCTATCCGTCTATCTATATATCATCAATCTATCATCTCTCATCTTTCTATCTATCTATCATCTATCTATCTATCTATCTATCTATCTATCTATCTATCTATCTATCTATGTATCAAACCCCTCAGTTCTGTTTATCTGGAGAACCCTAAGATACTAGCCCAATACTTGTTCAGGCATAGAATATTATTTTAACTGTTATTCTATCTCTTTCCAAGTTATCCTACACATTGGACTAAACTTTGTCATGTTATTTCTCTCCCTAAAGAAAATCTGCAAGCACATATTTTCTGCATTCGTATTTCAAATAGTTGTGAAAAAACTAAAACTGAAAACATACAGGTAGCATCCTACATACTCAGATTTCCCTTTTCTATTTCCAGATATCTTAATTCTGTAGGCTTGAGGAAAAGGATTACAACAAATATTTTAAACAAGCATCTCAAGTGATTAACATCAGGTAATTCAAAAACCATATTTTGAGAAACACTGCTTTATGATATGTCTTTAACTTATCTGTTTCTTATTGCTCTTCTTCATGAATTCATTAGTACTGCTATGCTGCTCACTGTCCTCTGAACTCACCCTGTAAATTCCTTTCCCCAAGCTTTTTTTCCCCACTTTTCTCCCTCAATCCTTTCTCATTCCTCTTCAATCTACACTAATCAGAATCAATTGCATTAAACAAAATCAGTTCTTGCTTCAAATAAAGTTTCCACTACATTACTCAATCGAGAAGCTATTTAGTTTACCACAGCATTTATTTTCTTTACACTCAGACTATGTATGTCTATGTTTCTCTGATAGCAATTAACCACAACTTCTTTGGTGTTACTACTTATTTTTATGCTTACACATCATAGCTTCTCCACCAGAATACAAACTCCTTGAAGACAATGATGTCATCTTTCATATCCCCTTACCTAACTTAGAAAAATGCTTATGCTTATCAAGTACTCAATATATTCATTTAATGTATAGTTTTGGCATAATTCTTGTAACATGAAAATAACATTTCAGGAGCCATGTGACAGAAAACAGATTCATATTATTACATGTATTTCAACGATAAAAGGAGCATAGGTGCTGCAAGTAAAATAATAACTTAAAAAATATTAGTCTGCAAGAAAGGTTATATTTGTATACACACACAAAAACACATATATTTGCTTAGTTTACTTTGTTCTTATAAATCTCTCAATGTGTCCAGTCAAGCAATTTAGGATAATTTTCCTAAAAATAAGATATATGTCTTTCCTGCATGATTAAATATGAAATAAAGTTCAAGTCTTCATGTCTCTTATATAAATTATCTCAATTCTACATAATTGTAAGTAAGAACAGTGGCATTAGTCAAAGAGTAATAATAATTACAAGAAGACCCAAAAAGCCTTTATCAATCCATGTAATGTAATCAAGGATGATAAGTAACACCTGATATCAGGATCAAAAGCAGCAGAACCCCATATCCTATGTTGTATGTATATTCACCATTTCTAGCTTAGAAGGCAGTAGTTCTGTTATTTGGCCATATATCTAGCATTTTATTATCATTTCATATGTTTAATTTGTAAAATGTCTTTGTAAATGTAATGCAATTCATGATCACTATGAAGGATTATAAAATTATGTCTCTATTAATTAGTGTAGTCAGAATTACATAAATTTTGGCCAAAGTCAATCATAACAACCTCTAAGTATAAGTACAATGTAATTTTTGTATATAAATAATAAATGTGAAAAAGTAAAGTTCAATAGAGCAATAGATAACATGACAGTATTTCTTTGATGGAAAACATCAGAGCATGCACTGCAAGGTGGAAAAATTAATTTTCCTTCTACCTTTTAAGGTCTTCTGGCTAGACTAAAAATCAAATTAATATGAGAGATTAACAGGAAAAAATGACAAATTTATTCTGCATGTAAATACAAGGATTCCATAAGAATGAGTCCAGATGACAAATTAGGCAGTTAAGGCTTATATGACATCTTGAGCTAAGAAGATGCGGCGGGGAGTTGGGAGAGTTAGGACTTCAAATGGCAGGACAGCAATTCACATGGAGAGGGAAAATCAAATGTTTGATAAAACAAATGTTTGTTGGGCCAACTTTAAAAATGGGACACAGAAAAGACTTTGATCAAATGGGCCTTGCTGGTTGCTCTCTGTCTGTCATACTTCATTCATATTAAACTATAGGTATCCATGATTATAAAGCCTTTATTTTAGACAGTTTTGGGAAAGTTCAGAAGTTTTTTATGAATCTTTATTTTCTTAAAAATATCCAGCTTAAAATAATCAATACCCCAAAAGGCATATTTTGGGATGCCAAATCCTGCTTCCCCTCAGCATCAAACATAATTTACTAGGTAAATTGTCTATTGTACAGGCAAAGGATGATTCACTCTTTTCTCCTGAAATAGATCTCCATCTCCATAATGTTATCTATACTATTCTCTCCTTCAGGATCTGTCTCAAATTGTATCTCATCTGAGATCAGCCACATAGTACCACCTGTGCTCCTGAGATGGAAACTGAGCAATACGGAATTGGATAATATTATATCCTTGCCTTTGAGAATTCACAGGCCAGATGTATTTGTTTCCCATGATACAGAAATAATGGATGATTAAGGAAAGTTTCAAAAATTAGATGACTTTTACACTCAGCCTTGTAAAATAGGAGTTTATCTGTGAAACGATGAAGGAAGGACATTTTAGAGGTAATAGTGCAAACAAAAGCAGCAAGGCATAGTTAGTTATTCCTTGGGATTAAAGGAAAATAACTCAATCATTGTGGAAAATGAGAAACACAGTGACTTAGGAAATATCAAGCAAAACAGAATCGAGAACCCTACTGAAAGTGAGAAAATGAAACTTCTGAAGGTTCATTCTAGTTATATTCCTTCTACGTGATTCTCTCCCTCACATTTCTTTCTATTATATAAACATAGTGTTGAAATTTATTTTTTTGTCTCATTAATGGGAAGCTTTTTAAATTTCCTTAGCATATTCAACCAAATACTTCAGCAGCTTGTTAAGGCTGGTCAAAATAAAATATGTTACTGAGAGAAAAGAGTGCTCATTTTCCATTTGTTATGAGGTAAAAAAAAAAAAATGAATCTAATAGCTATACTATATCTTTAGCAAAATATTAAAAAAAAACTAGAGCTGCCTTACTTTATAGTGAAAACCTGACCTTGATTATATAACAATAGACTTCAGAGGGTCAATTACTGCACTCATAAACAATATGAGTTAATGATTAATGTATTTAGGAAAAAATTCTGATAATTTTCCTCCATATTTTTAATGTCTAAAATTAATTTTATGCTTATGTTATCCAAATAATAGCATCAGTTTTCCATTTATGGAAATGTTGCTATTTCTGTAATGTATCTGATCTAACAAGTTTCAGCTCTTCTGTGCATAGTTTTATGTGCACAGTAACTTAGAAAATGGCAAGCAAAACAGAATCAAGAACTCCACTAAAGCTGAGAAAATGAAACTTCTGAAAGTTTATACTATTCACACTCCTGCTATGTGGTTCTTACTCCAATATTTAATAAGGCATAGTTCGCCTCTATTGAAATGGGAGTTTTCTACCATGGATGAACCTAGAGGGTATTATGCTGAGTGAAATAATTTGGACAGAGAAAGACAAATACCATATTATTTCACTTATATGTGAAATATAAAAAAAAATAATTAACAAACAATAATTAAGAAACAGTCTCATAGATACGGAAAACATTTTGATGGTTGCCAGATAGGAGGAGGTGTTGGGGGTATGGGTGAATGGAAGGAAGGAATCAAGAAGTACAAATTGGTAGTTACAAAATAGTCATGGGAATATAAATTATAGCAAAGGGAATATAGTCAATAATATTGTAATAATTATGTATGGGTCAGAGGGGTACTAGAGTTATCTGGGTGATCACTTCTTCAATTACATAAAAGTCTAATCAGTATGTAGTACACTCAAAACTAACATAATGGTGTATGCCAAGTATAATAGAAAAATTAAAAACAATACTTAAAAAATGGGAGTTTCTGATTGCATAGTCCTGGGGCTTTATTATCAATCAAATGATTACTGGTCTCAGAAACAGACTATACGGTTGCAAAAATATCTGTGAACTAGTGAATAATCTCAATTTTGAATCCCAAATTGAATTTAAACTAAAATGGCTAAGAAAATATTAAATTATTAACTATACTAATTAAACAGAAGTTCCTAAGAATGAAAAAATATATAACTCCTAAGTTTTGGCTCCATTGCTTACTCTTCATATAGGTTAGGGAGAACCAGTTTATTCATTCCTTAATTCTTAAATATTCTCATTTTAATCGTACATGGAAGCCATATAAAATGTACTCCTCATGAAACACGATTTTCCTTCTTATTACATTTGAAGAAACCTATATTATAATCTATACTCTAATTAAGAAAGGTAAAGCACACATCACTGTCACCTGTTCAGCAAGTCAATTTTGGGAGGAATATTGCCTCAATGTATTTGGATTCATAAATATATTAATAAAATTCTGTAACCATTTTAAAATTACATTTTCAACAAAGCTATTTTTCACAATTGAATCATTTTCTTAGACAGAGAAATTTGTTTTATTAAAAATGTAATTTTTTTCAACTATGTATACAAGATGCCTAGAATGTTTGAAACAAAAATATCACAAAGGACATTATGATATCAGTTTTTATAAAGTAATCTCTAAGTTTTAAAGTAATAAAGTTTGAATAGAGTTTCTAAAACTATGGCCATATGTTTATATTAGAAATATAAGGCCTTGAACATACCTGGGATATTAGGACTGAAAAAATAACATAACATTCTGCAATGTTGTGATTCAAGTTATTCAAGGAATGCCTTTGGAAGTCATGAGTAAAGAGTCATTAGCATTATTTGTAACAGACCTTCTCTTTGGAACTAGAAAAGCCAAGACAATGAATTGTATTACACATTGTACTCTAAAGCAAAACCATAAAATAAAATCAATAGCATTTGAGTGGTTATATCATCAGTTTAAGATTTATCTTAATCGTCCTGTCTTTTATTCCTGATTGAAAAGCTAGCTATTGAATCAAAACATAATGACATACTTATAGAAAGCTATGGGTTTTTTCTTCCACATTTAACGATAATTATCATTTTACCATAGAAGAAAACTTGCACTTCAACTGTAGCACTCCATAAATCAAACTGAGCTATAAAGATGCATATTATTGCTTCTATTCTACATAAAAATATAGGAACATGGATGATTTTGTGGCAGTAATATTGATATAAGTTTCTGTGAAAGTTCTTCTGAATACAGGTTTCTTGAAGACTTTTCAGGACCTGAAACCTGTCCTGAACCCAGGAGAGATTGAAATGGTCTGGGGAGACAGAGATCATAGACAGGAACAAAAGAGGATTCATAATTTTGAAATAACATATTCAAAACATTAATGCATTCACATTTATCTTTCATTCATAAAATGAAAATAATTATTTGATCAAAAATAATAGGGGCCTTAAAAACATGAGAGCCAAAGAAGAAATTATGGATACATGACAGAATGGGACCAAAAAAGGAAATCAAAACTGAGAATCTGGAAGACCAGAGGATTTGTGGTGAAGAATGAAGAAATCAACCTTTACTTTCCAGCTATGAATGTGGAGGGAGAAAAATCCTCTAAAGCTCTTCAGATTCCCTATAATATCAAGCACTGGGAGGCAGCTCCTAAACACATTACCATAATTAAGACATTTTACTGGCTCCATCAGTTGTAATGACTACCTAAATTATGGCATGAAACAGTGACAAGTCTGTTATGGCATAGCAAGTATAAGTGGTATAGATGCTGCATATTTGCATACTGTTAGCCTGATATTCAAATCCCTTCATAATCTGGCCTTAGCTTTCCAGACTCACTATTTCACTGGACAAGCCTTTGTTGAGTATATTCATGTGCTACACATTTTAAGCTATTAATATATATCAATACACATAGATAAAAACTCTGTCCTCATGGAGTTTAAATTCATTACAAATGTTGCAACTCTATTCTGCTCTCCAGCCACACTGAAATATCAATATGCTTAATGTGGACATATAAAATATAATGATAAAGTCTATTTTTTTCTTTTCTACTATCTCCTGGATTCTCCTGACCTGAGATAGTCTTTTCTTCTGCTGTCGAATGAAAGCTCCAGAAATTCCATGAGTTCTTAAAAACGTGGTTCTAGTTAATAGAATGTACCATGATCATGATAAGTTTTAAAATAAAAGATTCTCTAATTCAATATAGCAGTCAATATTTCAAATTTCATTTAATGGTAAATTTTTTCTCTTCCCAGCTGAGATGTGTTCTTGGAAAGTCTACTACCTTTTGAGAAGAGGTTATAAAAGAATTCCTTTTTCTCTATTCATCCCTTCCTTCCCAGTTTACTAGAAGCTGCTTTATTAACACTCAGGTTGCCATCATCTGCAGTTGGAGACAAGAGAAAAGATTGACAAGGTAGGGAGGAAAGTTCTAAATTAAATATTACTTTTGTGAAGTGGTTGAACATGCTTTGGGGCAGACCTGTGTTTAAAAGAGACATCATCCATTGGACACTTTCAGCCCTGGAGTCCTCTCCTGCAGCAACTTGACTTGAGAAGCATGTTTAATTTAATTCCATTTTATCACTTCAGGAGAAATTCAGCAAATTCATCTTCTGCTTTTACTGCTTGCATTCTCATCATTCCTCCAGCTGACCCTGCTAAATAAGATCTACAAAAACTAGCATTCGCATGTGTCTCAAATCTAGACCTTGGGTAACATTCACAGGCTCTAGTACAGGCTTCTTTTAAAGTAGCCATCAGAACAGCTTTTCAGCTCTATAGTTTATACTCTAGATTACAGGTCTCAGACATGAATTCATCATGCCCTCTGAAACATAGGGATGCAGTGGTCTTACTCCAGTTGCCAATAGAAAGTATGTATCCTCACAAACTCTCTTTTCTGGGGGTATGAACAACTGGGTAAATGAGAAAGACAATGCAAATACTTCACAACATTTTTTCCCCAAAGGAATATTTCACACAAAATCTCCTCTTGACACTTTTTAAAATTTATTTTTAATTAATTTATTTAATTTTTTGGTGACATTGGTTAATGAAATCTAGTAAATTTCAGGTGTACAATTTCACAGTAAGGGATGTATATATTGCATTGTATGTCCCTCCCCCATAGTTAGATTTCTTTCTGTCACCACATATTTGACCCCTTTTACCCCATCTAACTCTCCTCTTCCCTCTCCCCCTATACCCTCTGGTAACCACTAGTCTATTGTCCATGTCCATGTCCATGAGTCTCTGTTTCTTAGTCCTGTTCATTTGTTGCTTTTAGCTTTATATCCCACATATAAGTGATATCATATGATTTTCAACTTTTTCTTTCTTGCTTATTTCACTTAGTATGATTATCTCAAGGACCATCCACGTTGTTGCAAATGGCAGTATTTCATCTCTTCTTAAGGCTGATTAATATTCCATTGTATATATGTACCACAGCTTCTTTAGCCAATCATCTATCATAGGACACTTTGGTTGCTTCCATGTCCTGGCCACTGTGAATAATGCTGCTATGAATATCGGTGTGCAAATATCATTTTGGATATGAGTTTTCAAGTCTTTGGGGGTAAATACCCAGCGGGGGGATTGCTGGATCAAATAGTAGATCCATTCTTAGTGTTTTGAGGAAACTCTATACTGTTTTCCATAGTGGCTGTACCAATTTGCAGTCTCAACAGCAGTGTATGAGGGTTCCTTTTTTCCCGCATCCTCTCCAGCATTTGTTATTACTTGTCCTGTTGATTATAGCTATTCTAACAGGAATGAGATGGTATCTCATCGTGGTTTTGATTTGCATTTCCCTAATAGTTAGTGATGACGAGCATCTTTTCATACGTTTGTTGGCCATTTATATGTCTTTTCGAGAGAAGTGTCTGTTCAGATCCTCTGCCCATATTTTGACTGGATTGTTTGTTTTGTTGTTGTTATTGAGTTGTATGAGTTCTTTGTATATTTTGGATATTAGACCCTTATCGGAAGCGTTGCTTGCAAATATTTTCTCCAATTCAGATAGTTGTCTCTTTACTTTGTTGACAGCTTCTTTTGTAGTGCAGAAGCTTTTTAGTTTGATGTAGTCTCATTCATTTACTTTCGATTTTACTCCCCTTGCCTTTAAGGTCAAATTTATAAAATTCTCTTTATGTCCAAGGTCCATGAATTTAGTTCCTATGTTTTCTTCTAGCACTATTGTTTCAGGTCTTATATTCAGGTCCTTAATCCATTCTGAGTTAATTTTGGTGTGTGGTGATAAGCAATTGTCTTTGGCAAGTGGCTTTTCAGTTTTCCCAGCACCATTTATTGAAGAGGCTTTCCTTTCTCCACTGTATGTTTTTGGCTTTTTTGTTGAAAATTATTTGCCCATATAAATATGGATTTACTTCTGGACTCTCAATTCTGCTCCACTGGTCCAAGTGTTTGTTTTGCTGCCAATATCATGTCGTTTTGATTACTGTCACTTTGTAGTATAATTTGAAGTCAGGCAAAGTGATGCCTCCAGCCTCATTCTTTTTTTCTCAAGATGGCTTTGGCGATTTGGGATCTTTTGTGCTTTCGTACAAATCTGATGATTTTTTGTTCTATTGCTTTAAAAAATGCCAGTGGGATTTTGATGGGAATTGCACTGAATCTGTATAATGCTTTAGGTAATATGATCATTTTAACTATATTGATTCTTCCAATCCAACAACACGGAATATCTTTGCATTTGTTTGTATCTTCTTCGATTTCTTTTAATAAGGTCTTATAGTTTTCATTATATAGGACCTTCACAAGTTTCATTAGATTTATTCCTAGGTATTCGCTTGACCTTTTTTTATTCTTTTGGGAATAAGGATTTTAGAGTGATTAATTGTCGTGTTGTTTGTTCTTATTTTAAATATCTTCGATAATCGGCATCTGTTTCTTGTATATTTCTTTGTAACTTTTGGTTTATTGTATTTTGATATTTTTGTCTAAATTTCTAATTTAATACTTAGTTTTTCATCATTTCTAATATATGTTTACTGTGTTTGTATCTGTCCTTTCAAACCTTTCTATTCCTTCTTCAGGATACAGCCCAACATCAACCCATTTGAAAAGTCTTTTCTGATCACTCATTTGTTAGTTTTTCACTCTTCTGTAGTATGCTGCATTGTGTACTACCGCCAGCTCTCTCTGCCAGTCCTGAACCAATAGTCAGTGATGTGCTAAACCTAGAGTTGAATAGAAAATAACAACGGCAGCAACAACAACAACAACACAAAAGTATATTATATTTTTGACTCATTGGGATACAATTTCTCTTTACCACTTTTATTTTAGCAATACTCTAATGAACTGGTAGACCAATATTACTTAGTCTTTCTCTCTGTTTATTTATGAATTCTTGAAAAATTTGCTCTTTGGAAATGTTTTCTGTTAACTTGGACTATTTTATTCATAATTCATTTATTCAGTTCATCATATATTTATTATGTTACCCTCTACTACCAAATATGATTAATAGACTTTAAAAGACAAAGCCAGTAGTTAGGAAAGGAGAGAAGTGTATCTAGAAGCTCTGGATTTAAAAACTTAATGCAATCTAGAGAAAATGTAATCCTAAACTTGGCAACAGCTAACAGTGTGAGAATCAGAGAGCTACATAGTTCCCCTTCTCTCAATGTGAAACAATTCCACTGATTCAACAAATATTTCAAATATACTGGAGTTAAAATTTGCATTTAGGAATTTGAGAAAATTGATTAAAGTGACAATGAATATTTGAATCTTGCAGAATCCTCCATCATTACAAACAGACCAAGATTTGGATAGCCAAGTATTGGGAGACAGTAAACCTTGGGCCTTTTGTAGTTCTATATATCATGCTGAGTGTGCCAAAGTGGCAATGCCCTGACCATTTTGCACCTGGGACACAGGCCTGTCTGCAGCTGGCACTTCTGAAAAGTGAGATAATATT
>NW_006442512.1:38829-43610 GCF_000325575.1 Pteropus alecto
TAGTCCAGCAATTTACCTGGTCTCCCATTTGACAAAGACTCACTATTGCTTGCTATCATAGTGGCAGAATCTCTAAGTTTAGAGTTCTTTTGTGGTGTACTCCACTTATGAGCAGGTTTTATCTGGCCCTATAATTTGCCTGTGAAGTTTGGGTCTTAAGGAGAGCTAAGGAGAGCTAAGGAGAGCTATTTTTTTAAAAGATATAAATTGTATCTTCATGTTTCAAAACAAGCGAATTTATTTAAAAAAAATAGAGAGAGAAGCTATAAAAACACGCATGAGAATTAGAAAAGAATTATAAATAAAAAAATTTTAAATCTAAATGTAATGAATAAAGATATTAAATAGATCAGACAGAAGGTAATATAAAAGATAGGAGAAGATTAATCAATTATATAATAAGAGTCTCCTAAGATGAAAAACAAATTAACAAAATAGAAAAAATAATACAATATAGAATTCAAGAAAACTTTCCTGAAATAGTACTTGAATGGATATATCATATGTATGCAGAAAATGAGTCAGAATAGCCAACATGGAGGTGTATAAAATAAATTATTGGACTTTAAAAAAAGTAAACTCTTTGAAAACTTGAAATAAGTCCAACCCCCATTTAAAAGGAAAACCAGTTTGTAGTTATACCTTTCGACTCATAGAAGAAGAAAATGGAGTAATATATTTGTCAAATAAAAAAAATATGAGTCAAGGCTCACATAAAATATCTAGCCAAATATAGGTTCAATTACAAGTGTCTCAGATAAACTCTAAATAATGTATACAAACATAGCAAATGCTGTGTGATCCTATGACCGTGCTCTGGGACTTTACTAGAGCACAAGAAACAAATAACTATATGACTGATTATGTTATCAATATTAACAGAGAGAAAACAATCTTACTTCAAATTAGATGTGCAGCAAAGGTAGACATGAATAAAAGCATTACACACAGTAGAAAATATACAGACAATAGCCAAAAGAAAATTTAAAAGGATGCTAAGCATATTATGTAAAGTAAAAGTTTGGATGACAACAAGAGTCAGCAAACTACAGTCCCTTGGTCAAGGCTGGCCCACACTAGTTTTAGAAAGCAAAATATTGTTTGGAGCACAGTCACATCCATTTGTTAACCTATTGCAGTACAGCCCACTCTTTTGTTTGCACATTGTCTCTTTCTCCTTTTAAACTCTAACAGCAGAGTTGAGTACTTTCAACAGAATCTAGATGGCTCATAAAACCAAATCTATTTATCTCAGTAGTCACATTTTGAGTATGAAAGTGAATCAACTTATTATTTTTAAGTTCAGTGACTTAATGGAAACAAACATACTTTTTTCCCTGCCTTTACTATGGGAACTTCAGAGTAACCAATTATTTGATATGGAGAAATTCCTCTTTAGAGAAATATTTTAGCTAATAAACACAGAAAAAATGAAAAGAATTAATAGGTAGGAAATGACTATCAGTGGATGCTACTATCACAAAAGAAGAGTCAAAAGGATTTGGTGTACCTCCTTAAAGAAATGGTGCATACAATAGTTCCCCTTATCTCTGGTTTCACTTTCATGGTTTTGGTTATTGTCATCTGAAAATATGACATAGAAAATGTCAGACATGAACAATTCAACCCATAATTCATAAGTTTCAAATTGCACATTGTTCTGAGTAGCATGATGAAATAAATCTCTCCCCCTTCATCCCACCTGGTATGTGAATCAACCCTTTGTACAGTGTCTCTGTGCTGTATACATTCCCTTCCCATTAGTCACTTAGCAGCCTTGTGGGTTTTCAGATCAATCTACCAGGTATCGTGGAGCTATTGTTCAAGTTACTCATTTTTACTTAATGGTAGCCCCAAAGTGCAAGAGTAGTGATGCTAGCAATTCGGATATGCCAAAGAGAAGCCATAAAGTGCTTCTATTAAGTAAAAAGGTAAAAGTTCTCCACTTCATAATGAAAGAAAACAAACCATATGCTAAAATCTACAGCAAGAACAAATCTTCTATCCATGAAAGTGTAAAGAAGGAAAGAAATTTGTGGTAGGTTTGCTGTGTTGCACCGCAAACTGAAAGTTATGGCCACAGTGCATGACAAGTGCAAGTGTTTAGTTAAGATGGGAAAGACATTACATTTGTGGGCAGAAAACATGAACCGAAATGTGTTCCAATCGACAGCAATGCGTAGTACCAGAAAACACTGAAACATCAGCAAGAGATGCCCTGAAATGAGTAACCACATTCACATAATTTTTATTATATTGCTATAATTGTTCTATTTTATTATGAGCACTAAATATATTTCTATTCCTCGAAATCAGAGCTATTTTATAAAAAATACCAAGTTCCACAACCTAAATATTTACCAAAAGTTTCTTTTGAAATTAACTACTCATTGGTTTCAAAGGAAGATGACAAATACAGTTTTCAATGAACTTTTACATTTATTTTTATTTCCAATAAGGGAATTTACATAATGTAAATTAGGCTGACCCTAACCTTTTGACTCCATAGATTTTTTAATAAATATAATTGCCTGCAGTTTAAAGATTTTAAAAATTCAAAGAACTGGTCTGCTATTTTCAAACAATTAAATTATGTAGGTGATGCTTAATGATGAAAGACAATTTAATTCCTTTAATTCCAAAGACACGCTGTGTATAATCTGATTTTTGCAAATGATTTGATTGTACTTGTGCAGCCTGCAATGCTAGATAAGTAAGTGAGATTCGAAGTAAAGGAAAAGAGTGATTTATTTTTAATGATCATCAATTGAACTCAGTCAGGAAATTTCATAATGCCTCTTCTGCCTTTTACTCCCATCTTACTCTCTTTTCTCTTCCATGAGTATTCATATGTTTGTTTACACTTGCTCTGGCTCTCTTCTTCTTTCCTCTTCCCCCTTCTAAAAATGCTGGCTGATGGAGTGTTGTGATAGGATGTCCAGAAATGACTCCCAGAGTAAAAGATAAATGTTTCAGATCCTGTTTCCCACTTCATGCTTTTTCTGAGCCTCTATTCTACTAATGGATAGATTAAATTTGGCTTTCTTGGGTCTCCTAAATTCTAAAAAAGTTGATGTGATTGTTAAGGGAAAAAAGATGGATTCCTTAGATGCATATGAGTATTACCTCAATGAATGGAAAAAAGATAGCGTTTACCCCATTATTGGTAATATCTCATGGAATCTGTGCTGGTCCACTTCACAAATTGGCTTTTACTTGCTTCTCTGTATGGTTTAAGTATATCAAACTGAAATGTTGAAGAAAGATTTCGGAGTTAAAAAATGTGAGACAGAATCTTCAACTTTTCATTTAGTGACAACTGTCATTTTTAGGAAATCACTTAACTTTTCTCATCATGTCTTTGTAAAGTGAAGATAGTTTTCATTTCCTAGAAATGGGTGTGAATTAAATATAATGTGACATGTATGTGTTGATAAATGTTAGTCACTAATTTTAACTAGTGTTTCCTCTATTCTAAGAAAATACGTAAATACCAGAAACCACACAATTCAGGGAATATCTAGCAGTCACAATATATCACATCCCAGAGGGATAGCCAGTACCTCACAGCAGAATGAGAATAAGGTTTATTATCTAACATACTCATATAATGACAGTGTTCTTCAATATTATTCACAAAGTCTGGAAATAGCGTCTTAGCATCTCAACATTTCAGGAGTATGAAATCCTCTCAGCATTGTTATCTATCAGAAATTAAAATAAATGGGAAAACATCTCGGAGTGTTCAGAATTTTCCTACATTCTTCACTAAGAACTTTTAGACATATGTGTTTCATTAGATGATGAGCAGAACACCATTAGTTTATTGAAAAACTCTTAAATAATATAACTTACTTTTCGAAGGAACTCAGAGATTGGTGAGGACCACTTCCAGGGAGTCAGCTTGGACTTGAAACACATAGCTAGTCCTCGTTTCATAGTCCAGAGGGGCATTCACATAGATAACACCAATGATATTATTGATTCCAAAATTATCTAGAATTAAAATATGATTTCTTGGTCATTTTATTTATACTACAAGGAAAAATAATTCTCTTTAAAAGGCACTGTGATTATAAAAACATCTATTTATAATAAGAGTAATGCAGAAATGATCAACATCAGTGTTATCCTAAGTGCATGCCTTGAAATTCTAGTGTTTTTTTTCAGATTCTCCTGAAAATTCATATTTCTGTAATCAATTACTATACCCCTCATCATGAATTCAGATGGCCCTCTACTGTACTAAGGCCTTCAGAAATTCTGTTTTAAAGAAACTCATATAATTTTGTTTAACCAAGTCATTTATGATCTTATTAGATTATTAAACTTTTTATGATATAATGCATCTTATTATCCTGTGTATTCTGCTCTGAACACTTTGGGAAAATAGATAATTTAATATGTAGGTTATTTAGAAAACATGATTTATTATTTTAAATACCTTAAAATATTTTGCCCTGATGTTCATTTTTTAAAATAAATTTGTTTATATATAATTGAGTGAAGAGTGGGACACATTGGGATATTTTATAATATCCTACTTCTTGCACTCCTGGTATCTTTTCCTCACTTTAGTTTTCTCCACAGCATTTATCACTACCTAAATGCTATATATTAATCAGTTAAATAAATTTTATTGTCTATCTTCTCTTATTGATAGTTAAATTCTGTGAGGGCAAATATCTATTTTTTTTCATTGCTCTTTCCCTAATGGCTAGGAGAATACTTAGAATGTAATAGATGCTTAATAAACATTTGTGAATTGAATTACACAATAT
>NW_006442512.1:43720-48056 GCF_000325575.1 Pteropus alecto
GGGAAAGAGGGTAATAAGTAGAACCACTCTGCTATCTTCAAGGAAGAAAACTAATAGAATCACAGAAAGAAAGTATCAGAACAGCCTTTCGGCCAGAACCGCCATCTTCCATTAATTCACCAAAATGACCAACACAAAGGAAAGGAGGAAAGGCACCCACCCGCTCGCTATATGTTCTCTAGGTCTTTTAGAAAACTCCATGTTTTCTAAAAAACAGACGAATCTACAAGAAAGCGGTATTGTAGACATCAAGGGAATGGGCACTGTTCGAAAAAGAATGCCCCACAAATGTTACCATGGCAAAACTGGAAGAGTTTACAATGTTACCCAGTATGCAATTGGCATTGCTGTAAACAAACAAGTTAAGGGCAAGATTCTTGCCAAGAGAATTAATGTACGTATTGAGCATATTAAGCACTCTAACAGCCGAGATTGCTTCCTGAAACATGTGAAGGAAAATGATCAAAAAAGGAAGAAATCCAAAGAGAAAGTTACCTGGGTTCAACTGAAGCACCAGCCTGCTCCACCCAAAGAAGCGCACTTTGTGAGAATAAATGAAAAGGAACCAGAGCTGCTGGAGCCCACTCCCTGTGAATTTGTGGCATAATAATTTGAAAAAATAAAAGACCTCTAATTGAGTAGGTGTCCCTTACCCCCCGAAGAAATATTTAAAGAAAACCAACTGTCCTAATTCATTTGGTAATGTCTTTATTATTCAGATTTAGTGTTTTTTCTTGCTGAAAGAAGTGAGGTAGTTTATTGTGCAACAAAGTATAGTCTATTGGTTAGGAAACTGCATCTGTTCAATTACAGTTAAGTTCAAAGAGTGTAGATCACTCCTAATTGCATCATAAATAGCTGTATTTCAAGGACTGGGAACTTGCTTTTGAAGCCTGCTACTTAAAATAGATTGTTTAAAGTCTCTTGTTTTTTGTGAGTTACATTTGCTTCCACCTTTTAGGGAACAAGACTCAGAAAATAATAGTGTTTATAATAATTTGGAACTAGAATACCTTTTTTTTTATTTCAACCAGGTATTTATGTATAGCAGTTTACATGATGTATGGCATTCTAAGCACATTAGAGAATTTACTCAAAAATCTTGGAGTAAGCAGTGTTTTACCCATATTACGTAAAAGAAGCTGAGTCACAGTTAACTTGCCCAAGGTTACAGGTGTGCAAAGATTCAAGCCCAGAAAGTCTGGCTCTATAATCAGGTCTGAATTCCTAGTGTTATATTGCCTCATATTAGTGGGAACATTTTAAAGCTACATTGTATACTTTGAGCACATTTAGGTTATTCAGTTGCTTCCTTGATATTTTTACTTGGATGAGGCATATATATTAAATTCAGTTTTCTGTGATAGCTATTGCTATAGTATCTGTTTATTTGAAATAAAAACCTCGACTGCTCATATTTCTTAACACTAATAGAAAGAAAAAAAGAGAAAGTATCAGAACATGTTGAGAAATCACAACTTCAGTCAGATGTTGGAAGTCTAAAGAAGAAGGAAGTTTAGTAATATTTAGAGAGGAGGCACAGCAACACAGTGGAAACAAAGAAGAAAGCAATAAAAAAGGCATGATGTTGAGCACTTGCTTCATGGGCAGCAACATCTTTTAATGGTTGGTTGTTGAAATACTTGGAAAAGGCCTTTATAATTTCCTTGCAAACTGCTTTAACAGAATTAACATTCATTCATTTATTACATATTTAATATTTATATGCATATTAAATGTATATTAACTATTTTTGACTACCCATAGTATGCCAGGCCATCCAGCTTATCAAAAGGGAAAAAGAAAGGACAATTAAGCTGTAGACAATAGGTGAAACAAAGAATGGGTGAGAAGGAGTTAGCTCTGGACTTATTCCTAGAGGCTCACAAACCATTCTATTCTCAGTGAACTGTGATGGGTAGACAAAATTTAAATGATTTATTTACTTACAGGTGCTAATTGTATGTCTAATTTAACTGTTTGAGGAAACATTATATACTATAAATGTCTTTTATCATGGATGTGGCTCTTTGGGCATTCATAAGTATTTATGATTTTAAAGTTACTTCAGGTTTATCTAAGGTAGGACATGGAATACAGGTCTTGAATGGTACAGAACAGTGAGAAGCGATTCCTATAAGGCAATAATTATGACTAAAAGCTGAAAGTAGGATGCATTAATTTTGAAGAAATGTCATGAAAATATCCCTATATGTGGAAGAGAAGGCTTTTAGAATTGAATATTTAGTATTTCCTGGGGAGTGGGGATCACCTTTGTTACGATAACTAAATTTTTAGTCAGATTCAGCACATAGTTAACAATACATTGAAACTGGACACATTTTTATTAGAAATATTGAGTTAACAATAATTCAACCTGAAATTAATTTCAAATCCAAGTTGACTGGTTTATAGTGAAAATACTGACTGAGTAAACATCTACTCACCCTCCTCATTTCCTGAAACAATGGAGTGCACAATACTCTATTTGATGGCTGCAGCAGAAATTACACCAACCATAGTCCCTCTGGTTGCAAATTCACTTACTGAGGGAGGTCTGCAGGTTTAGAGAAAATTAGTAATTTTACCATGATGGAGTCCTGAATTTCATAATAAAATACATTAGTTTATGTGTGTGCTTATTTGAATAACACTATTTTCTGAACTTTTTAAGGAAGTACTATATTAAGACTCCAGCCCTAAAACACTATATTCAAAATCATGAAAATCCTTTAAGAATACCTTGTCACCTGCATTGTTTTTAATTTAAAATGGAACACATTATTCTACCACTTTATTACTTGCCAAATATTATACAAAACTCTTGTCTGTAAAGCACCTTCTGGACTGAAAGCAACAGATGGATATGATTTACTACCTCAACTTGCTAAGTAAAATGCTGCTAATGTGTTGCTGATGTTATCATATTTAAGCAAATGGCTTCCAAATGTTTCTTTCTAGTCCTTACTCATGCTTTACTGTAAAGCTCTAACTATACTAAAAGTTTTGAATAGATGGCATCACAATATTCATATTTATTTTGAATTCACTTTTTTAGCTTAACTGTAGCCATATTATGTACCCAGTACCATGTTATTTACTTGAATTCGAAAATATTTTTCCGGCTCCAGGAAAAAAAAAAATGGCTTAAATGACAGAGGCTCTATTCATCCCTCTGGTGACCAAATCAAAGTTGTGATGGAAACAAGGAGAAGCAGCAAGGAAAAGTTCCCTGGAATCTAGATGAATAAACCATACAAATAGGGAGAAATACAAGAAATCACCATGCAATGGCAGAAGGTAGGATGGGGCAAGGACACGGGGCTCCCAGTCTCCAGAGGCTGAGTGAGCCAGATCCTGGGGCAGCGGCAGTGGCAGCGGCGGAAGCCTCTTAAATGGGCCACATCTACGAGCTGATTTTTGCCCTGACAGACCCGCTCCCTCTGAGCACCAGTGCCGATTTGGCTGCACGCAGCGGGCAACAGGCACTTAGAGGGAGATGTTGTCGGAGTGAGGGCCAAAAAGAGACTTGCTCCGTATAGAACTGCTGGCAGTAGCCATTGTTCCATTTGATCCCTCCCAGTGCACCAGACACAGCACCACCATAGCCGTGGCATCATCAAATTGGATAACAGAGGATTCCCTGAAACCCCATCTCCTCCAACTCACAGCCCCACCCAAGCCACATCCAGGTGTGTCCTTGGTGAGTCAGGTGCTCCTTGCTGAGCAGCACTTAGACTCACACTGGAAACAGTTTGCCTCAGTTTCTGGTGTGACTTTTTGAGGCAACTATAAGCACAGCATCTGTGGATTGCTTGCTGAATCTTAACAGGTGGCCCCAGAGGGGCAGAGGCTTGGGCTAAGTTTGGCCTACAGCTGAGCCCCTCTCGGGGCTGTGCCACTGGACAGACACCTACTTCACAAATCCACACGAATAAGACTGGGAGACCCAGGATCTTTGCTTAGTACATAGAAACAGACATGGAAAGATAGCCAAAATGGAAAGACAAAGAAGCAGAAGCCATATGAAAGAACAGAACAGAGATCCAGATATAATGGAGTCAAGCAATCTAACACATGCAGAGTTCAAAACACTGGTTATAAAGATGCTCAATGAACTTTTGAGAAGTGTAGAGAACTAACACATGCACAAAACACTGGTTATAAAGATGCTCAATGAACTTTTGAGAAGTGTAGAGAACTTCAACAAAGAGTTAAAAAACATAAAAATGGAAATGGAATGGAAAAAAGGGAACCAGTCTGAAATAAAGAACACATTATCTGAGACGAGAAGTATAGTAAATGGAATAAACAAAGTGAATAAAGAAAAGGATCA
>NW_006442512.1:48516-82144 GCF_000325575.1 Pteropus alecto
ATTGGGAGCATAGATATTAATAAGTGTTATGTCTTCTTGGTGCATGATTCCCTTTATCATTATGAAGTGTCCCTCAGTATCTTTCTTTACCTTTTTGATTTTGAAGTCTGTTTCATCTGATATTAGTACCACGACTCCTGCTTTTCTCTGAATGCCATTTGCTTGAAATATCGTTTTCCACCCTTTCACTTTGAGTCTCTATTTGTCTTTGGACTGAGATGTGTCTCCTGGAGGCAGCATATGATTGGGTTTTGGGGTTTTTTTTTTTTTTTGTATTTGACACCAAAAGCAAAGGTAACAAAAGCAAAAATAAAAATGTAGGACTATATCAAACTAAAAAGCTTCTGCACAGCATCAACAAAATGAAAAGTTGACCTATGGAGTGGGAGAAGACATTTGCAAACCATGTATCTGATAGAAGTTAATATCCAAAAATGTGTAAAGAACTCATACAACTCAAGAGCAAAGAAAAAAAAAGATCCAATTAAAAATGAGCAGATCTGAATTGACATTTTTTCCCAAAGAAGATGTACATGTAGGCAATAGGTGCATAAAAAGGTATTCAACACCACTAATCATCAGTGAAATGCAAATCAAAATCACAATCATACCTCTTAGAATAGCTATAATCAACAGGACTAGTAATAACCAATGTTGGAGAGGATGCAGAGAAAAACGGAACCCTCATACACTTCTGGTGGGACTGCCAATTGGTACTATGGAAAACAGTATGGGGCTTCCTCAAAAAACTAAGAATTGATCTACTATATGATCCAGCAATACCTCTACTGGATATTTACCGCAAAGACTTGAAAACTCATATCCAAAAAGATATTTGCACACCTTCATAGCAGCATTATTCACAGTGGCCAGGACATGGAAGCAATCGAAGTGTCCTACAATAGATGATTGGCTGTGATACATATATACAATGGACTATTACTCAGCCATAAGAAGAGATGAAACATTCCAATTTGCGACAACACAGATGGACCTTGAAATAATCATACTAAGCGCAATAAGCCAGACAGAAAAAGTTGAAAATCACATGATATCAGTTATATGTGGGATATAAACCTAAAAGCAGCAAATGAACAGGACAAACAGAGACTCATGGACATGGACTATAGACTAGAGATCACCAGAGGGTATGGGGTGGGAGAAGAGGAGGCAGGTAGACAGGGTAAAGGGGTCAAATATAAAGGGGTAGGAGGAGGGTGAAGTGGGTAAAGTGGGTAAAGAGTAGCTGAAGAAACTGGACTTCGGGTGTTAAACACAATAGAATATACAGATGTCAAATTATAATGTACATCTGAAAATTACATAATTGTATTAACCAATGTTACCCCAATAAACTTAATTTAAAAGTGCCAAAGTTTAAATACAAAGAAAGAATATTAAAAGCAGCAAGAGAAAAACAGATAAATACTTATAAGAGAATACCCATAAAACTAGCATCTGATTTCTTAAAAGAAACTATGCAGGACAGAAAGGTGTGGCAAAAAAATATTCAACAGGATGAAGACCTAGGATCTACAACCATGAATACTTTATCCAGCAAAACTATCATTTAGAATTGAAGGACAGATAAAGAGTTTCCCAAATAGAAATAAGCGAAAGGGATTTATATCCACCAAGCCAGTATTACAGAAAATGTTGGAGAGACTTCTTTAAGAAGAAAAAAATACAAAAGTCTCACTTCAGATTAAAAAACACATAAAGACTAAAAGTTAGGGGATGGAAAAAGATATTGCTTTGATGGACCTAGAACGTATTTAAGTCAGACAGAGAAAGATGAACACTATATGATTTTACTTATATGCAGAATCTAAGGAATAAAAAGAACAAACTAATCAAAAACAGACTCACAAATAAAGTAGACAATTTGGTGATGGACTGAGGGGAGGAAGGTTTAGGGGGCTGGGAAAAAGCGGTGAAGGATTAAAGAAGTACAAATTAGTAGCTAATGGATGGTCACGGGGATGGGGAACATGGCATTGGAAATGCAGTTAGCATTAATACGTTGGCTAGATGGAGGGTCAAGGGAGGGAGGGAGTAATTGCGGGGATTGTTTTACAACCTATATAGATATCTAACCAATGTACTGTTTACTTGAAACTAATTAAAATAAATAAATTTAAAAAACGAATACATGTATTTTTTCAACAATGCATTATTTCAATCTCAAAATCTCAATTTTGTTATATAATATTGGTCACTGGCTATTGTAACTTTATTATCAAAAATGAATGCAAATAACCTCAATTTTATAATTTACAGGTATTCATATTATCCAGCTTCAATAGATTGCGAAGATTACTGAATACAAAATTTTAACAATGTCTCTGAGCCTTTTTGCAGTCTAGTCAATCTAACCCATCTGATTTCTAATAACCTTTAGCTTCTTTTCCCAAACTGATAAGATTAAACCTATTGTTATTTCTTTCACATAGTTTTTTCTTTTAATAATTACTCTTTAAATACTACTGTTCATTTTTATCTTCATTTTCTCAGTTCTTCTAATCTAGATTACACTGGGCAATTATATTGTGCCTTCATTGAAACCTTTTATAACAAATCCTAAGATACAAATATAATCAGGAAAATTATATATATACAATCTTTCATACACATCTTGCCCAAATTGTTATGTTCTTTGGCACTATAGTCTATATATTTGATTGACTAAGTATGAAGCAATCTATCTTATTTATAGAAGCTCCAGCACCTAATAGTGGTCCTTATATTAATTATTTATATATCAATTTACTCTCCTGTATCTTTTCTGACTTCTTTTGTTAACAGTATTCAAATATTGCTTAGATAATCATACCTCCTCCATTCTCAGTCTAATTGGTTTGGGTAGGACTGACCCAGTCTCTAGGATATGTGGATAGACACGTTACCTATCTCTGGTCAATGAGGACACTTTATCCTCTTTGTTCAGTATTCATGTGTGATAAATGTCTCACAGAAAGCCAGTGAAGGTCATGCCCAGAAACTTTACTGTTAACTATTAGGGAAAAATTTTTTTAAGTATTTATTTTGATTTTTTGGATTTGGGGTGGTTTTTTTCTTTTTTTTTTCCTTTTTTTTTCTTTTTTTTATATATATATATTTTTTTGGTTAGGATTTAATGTTTGTACCCTATAAGTAGGTTCTTATTGATAATGATACCAACACATATGAAATATCTTAGGATTGAAAATAGATCCCCTACATTATGACTAATATTATTAATGGTGCTATACTTAAAGCTAGGTAAACATCATATCATTTATGGGGAAAAAATTGAATTCTCTTGTATTTCTCCTTTATCTAATATTTCCATCACTTCCAATCATAGGATTACAACTACTTTATGAAAAACATGTTTAGACACTTCTTAAGAAAGATATCTGAGATAACACAATTGTATTCTATAAGCAATTTAGTCATTGTCATAGTGTCAGTGCACCGAACAAAGCATAACTTTGTTAACTTTGAACAAAAAATAATAATAGGCTACCATAAAAAGGAAGACACTTACAAAAGTGACACTAAGGTTGTTTGTGATGAACTGCTTTGCTTATGAATAGATACATTGTATGACATTATAGATTTTAAAGAGAAATTAAGAAGATATGCTGTTGGTCACATTGCTTAGAGTTTGACCATGGCTATCGTGAAAGAAAGAAATGAAAAGGGTTAAAATTAGAGAGCTATGAAAATACAATAGTTACCAAAAGGCCCTCAATAATCTCTGGTTGGTATTCCTACCCTTGAGTATTCCTCTCCTCTTGCATGAGGGCCAGAGAGTGACTTGTTTCTAACCAATAAAAATTGGCACAGTAGATGGGATGTCACCTCAGTGATTATGTAACATATGATGATGGCTTATAACTTCATTCTTTCTAGTAGACTCTATTTCTTTTGCTGGATTTAATGAAGTGAATACGTGGAATCGTCCACGTGACAAGATATTGAAGGTGATGTCTGACCAATAGTCAGCAAGGAACTGAGGCCCTCAGTCCAATATCCCACAAGTAACTGAATCCTACCAAAAACCACATGAGCTTGTAAGTATACCATTCTCTGGTCAAGCCTCAGATGAGACCCTATCAGTGCCCAATACTTCATTACAAACCTATATAAGATAATGAAACAGAGTACACAGGTGACTAATTCGCAACCTACAGAAACTTCAAGATGATATATGTGTTGTTTTAACTTATTAAGTTTGTGTTAATAATATGCTGCAATAGATAGCTAATACACACGGCTTCAATAATAAGAGCAAAGAATTGTTAATTTATGACAGATTAAATTACATACAACTTAAGTTTGACACAAGAATACATATGTTAGTCATATTCGGGAATAATTTTCATAAACTAAATATCTTTTTGTAGAATTATACATTGCTTAACTTGTTTACTTGTCTGTTTCGTTACTACGTGAGATAAAAGCTAAATTTTGTGCTTTCCATAATTAGTTTTTTGATCCTTATAAAGTACAGAAATATAAAATCTGCAGTTAATGAATTTTTAGCTTTAACATAGAAAAAATGCCATCTTTTATTTCAAACTTTAACATTTTGTGTGTATTTTTGTACAATCTGGATAGAAATGATTAATAATGGACAAATTAACTAGCAAAATTTAAGAAGGAATTTAAATCCAGTTCATAACACTAAAAGCATTTAAAATTCTATTTGTTAGTAAATGTTTAAAACAGATTTACTTCTATACAAAATATCTCCTCATTAACCTTTGTCTTAATTGTCCCAACACACTTCTTTCTACCAAAATCAAAATATACCATAAAAATGCAATTTTCTCCAGGTGAGAATTAAATGAGCTTCAATGATAATGAGCATTAGATTACAAAATTTTAATTTTGTTCTATGTGTTAGCAGGCAGGACCCATTTTATTTTGTTTTATGCCCTGGAAAGTACCAGTTACTTGATTGGGGCAAATTACATGTCCGCTTTGGCGTCACATATAATTTAAATACAAAATGAAGCAAAAAGAAATCAAGATCCATAAAATCTGATGGCAGAGAGGATAGAAAGATAACAAAATCGAATAGAATGAACTGAAAATAAATTCACAAGGAAAGTGGTAGAAGTAAAGAATTGGACACTGCTTATTCTATTTAATAAGGGTAACTACTGTGCAAAAATGCAAGTCCAGCAGGATTTTAAGGTGGAAAGTAAATTCTAAATTTTATGTGAATTCAATTAAATTTTACATTTGGCAAGCAATGGAAGTTTTCTTTTTAAAGCATCATCTGACTTGGTTTGCTCTATGGGCTTGACCTATGAGCTGACTGACAGTTTATAAGTCTTAGAGTAAACTATCTGAACTGTATATTCCAGTTCTACCATTCTGAGTCTGATATAATGTGATTGACCATTTCCTCCTTTTTTTCTGTTGAGTACAATCAAAATCTATTGATTAATTTCAGAAGCCTAGAATTATGGCCAAATAAAAAATTTCTCAAAAGGTTTTATTTTTTAATTTTGTTCTCTTGCTGTTAATTCATACAGTAGTAATTCATCGTTTTAGAATAAACAGTGCATCATTAACCCTCTTCCAATTAACTTTTTAACACCTGATTCAAAACAAATAGCTGTCAAGTGTCTGAAATTCAAGAATTATACTTTTTAAAGCTAGATTTACTGCTGATGATTGAGAAAAAGCTTTTATAATAAAAGAGGCACTTGAAACAGGTAGGGCTCAGTACTGGAACTATATAGCTTTAGTGATGAAGCTTAAGAGTCAAGAGATCACTTGGATTCCCACTGTCCAGAAAAGGACTGCTAAGATCATGCTAGAGGAAATGGCTATGTCTTTAACAGATATGGACCTAGACATTGCAGAGACAGATGGTTTCATATTTTAAAAATGTCTTCCAGAAAGGCCTTCACCAGAAGCTTTTTCACAAGGCTTATCTGACTTGGGTTTGATGCCCATGTTCCTGACATATTTCTGATGGCAGCACTAGCTCCTATTTTTACCCCTAGAGCCATTTTAAACAAATACCACAAATGTTGACTGAAATTTCAAAATTACCTAAATTAATACTTAAATGAAAACTAGATAATAATTCAATTTAAAACCCTCAGTTTTAATAGATATCAAATTTAAATTTTTTTCCTGTTGTTATTTTTTTATCTTTATCAAAGTATAATAGACAATTAGTTGCTTGTATTTACATTGTACAATTCAATGAGGTTTTTTTCACTTGTAGTTGGCATACAATAGTATACCAGTTTCAGCTGTACAGCATAGTGATCAGAGATCCATATAACTTGCAAAGTGATCACTCCACTAAATCTAGTACTCTCCTTCCCCCTTACATATTTATGAAATATTATTAACCATCTTCTCCATGATACACTCTACAACTCCATGTCTGTTCTGCAACTATCCATTTGTACCTCTGAATCACTTTGCCAATTTTTTTCCAACCTAATCCCCTTCCATCTAGTATCCCTCTAAATATTCTCTGTATCTATGAGTCTATTTCTGCTTTTTTGTTGTTGTTGTTGTTGATTTTGTTCTTTAGATTCCAATGTATGTGAAATCATGTGATATTTGTCTTTCTCTATCCAACCCACTTCATTCAGTGCAATACAATCTAGGTCCCTCAAGGCAATATCTTCTTCCATCCCCTTCCTTTTACTCTGTGTGTGACTTTTAATCTGAAGTGAGTTTCTTGTAGGCAGCATATGTAGGGGTTTCATTTTCTTATCCCTTCAGCCACTCTGTCTTTTGGTTGGAGCACTAAAGTCTTTTCCATTTGAGGTACTTGTTATTACGAATGTCGTTATTACCATTCTTTATTCCTGTTTTTGATACATGTTTTTTCTTCTTAAAAAAGTCCCTCCAACATCTCCTGTAATACTGGCTTAGTGATGATAAATTCTTTTAGCTTATTTTTGTTTGGGAAGCTCTTTATCTCTCCTTTGACTTAAAATGATAGCTTTGCTGGATAAAGTATTTATGGTTGTAGATCCTTGGTTTTCATCACGTCAAATATTTTGTTCCAAGCCCTTCTGGCCTACATAGTTTTTTTGTTTTGTTTTGTTGTGTTTTGAGAAATTAGTTGCCAGTCTTATGGGTGCTCCCTTGTAGATAAGTAGCAGCTTTTATCTTGCTACTTTTAAGATTCTCTCTTTGTATTTAACTTTTAGCATTTTAATGATGATGTGTCTTGGTGTGGGCCTCTTTGGGTTCCTGGTTTGGGGAACTCTCTGAGCTTCCTAGGGTTTTATGTCTATTTCCTTCACCAGATTAGGAAAGTTTTCCATCATTATTTCTTCAAATAGCTCTTCCACATCTTTTTTTCCTTCACGTACTCCTATGACATGGATATTTTTACCTTTAATAGTGTCCCATAGGCTCTTTAAATTATTATTATAGTCTTGGCTTCTTTTTTCTGATTGAATGTCCTTGGCTTTCCCATCCTCTATATAGGTCATTTGATCCTCTTCTTTATTCACTTTGTATATTCCATTTAATATACTTCTGTCTCAGATAATGCGTTCTTCATTTCTGACTGGTTCCCTTTCATAATTTTTATTTCCATTTTTATGTTTTTTATCTCTTTGTTGAAGTTCTCATTGAATTCATCTACATTTCCTATAAGTGTATTTAGCATTTTTATAACCAATGTTTTGAACTCTGTATCTATTAGATTGCTCGACTCCATTATATCTGGATCTCTGTTCTGTTCTCTCATATTGTTTCTGCTTTTTTGTCTTCCAATTTTGGCTGCCTTTCTGTGTCTTTTCTATGTACTAAGCAAAGTTCCTACGTCTCCCTGTCTTATTAGTGTGGATTTGTGAAGTAGGTGTCTGTCCAGTGGCACAGTCTTGAGAGGTGTTCGGTTGCAGGCCAAACTTAGCCCAAGCCTCTACCCCTCTGAGGCCACCTGTTAAGATTCAGCAAGCAATCCACAGATGCTGTGCTTATAGGCCTCAAAAGGCCACACCAGAAACTGAGGCCAGCTGCGTCCAGTGTAGGCTTGCTCATCAAGGAACACCTGACTTGCCGAGGACACACCTGGATGTGGCTTTGGTGGGGCTGTGAGTTGGAATAAGGGGTTACAGGGAATCTTCTGGGCAGAGCAACCACTGTTATCCAGTTTGATGATGTCTCCTCTATGGCGGAACTGAGTCCATGCACTAGGAGCGGGGAGGGAGGAACAGCAACAGAGGAACAATGGATACTGCTGACACTTCTGTACAGTGCAAGTCTCACCTGGGTTCTACTCTAACAACTCAGTGTCCCCCTTGTAAGTCCCTGGTGCCTCTCGCACAGCCGAACTGGCACTGGTGCTTAGACCGAGCCAATCTACCACCACAAAAGTCTGCTCGCAAACACGACCCCTTTAACAGGTGACTGCAGCTGCTGGCTGCCGCTGCCACCACCTGTGTCCCACTCAGCCACTAGGACCTGGCTGCCTCGTATCCTCATCCAATCCTACCTTCTGCTGTTGCAGGGTGATTTCTTAGATTTCTCCCTAGTTGTATGACTTGTTCATCTAGATCCCAGGCATTTTTTCCTTGTTGTTTGCTCCTTTTTTCTGTCACAACTTTGATTTGGTCGCCAGAGGAGTGAACAGAGCCTCTATCATCTATGCCATTTTTTTCTCTGCTCCAAATTTAAATTTTATTAGTTCATTATCTTACTATTTGCACTGTCCTCACCACCCCTAAATTTCACATGTAAAACAGATGCATATTTTTAAAGATTAATGAACTTTGTTTTTCAGACTAGTTTTAGGTTTAAAGAAAAATTGAGCAAAGTATAGAGTTCCAAGTGCATCATCCACCTCCAGTTTCCCCTATGCAATGTCTTGCATTAATATAGTCCATTTGGTACAATTGATGAACCAATATTGATACATCATTAACTAAAGTCCACCTCTTACACGAGGCTTCATTCTTTGTGTTGTATGTAGAACTGAGTTCATACATATGTATAACATCATATGTCCACCATTACAGTGGCATACAGGGTAGTTTCAGTGACAAATACAGTTCTCCTGTTCTTCATCTATTTATCCTTTCCATCCCCTGAATCAGCCACCACTGATCTTTTTACTGTCTGTATACTTTTGCCTTTTCCAGAACATAAATAGTTTCAATCATACAGTATGTAATAATTTTGGACTGGCTTATTTCCTTAACAATATATACTTTAGCTTCCCCTATAACTTTTTGTGGCCTGATACTTTTTATCACTGAATCATGTAACATTGTAAGGATTTACTACAAACAGCTGCATTTTAGTAAGAAGAAAATTGATGAAAATGACTCTAAATCTCTTGTTTAGAAATAAATCTTTGCAGGTAAAGTACAACCCAGGAAAGTTAACTGCTACAGAATTTATATCCAAAATACTACCACATAATTTTATCGTGGATGTATAAACAAATTATAGCTATCAGTTTAACATTTAAAACTGATTTTTTTGAAAATATAGACAATAATAAATCTCTCAATTAATTACTTTTTAATACTTTTGTCATATAAATAATGGCTGTACTAAAATAACAGAATTTGCAAATTTTCAAAAGTTAGACCCAGTTTTTACATTTTACATATAGATTAAACAATTATTCTACAATTTAAAATCTACTTTATAGTTGAGTTCATGAAGTAACAATAAAAGTAAATGTTATATGTGTCACATAAAGCTCCTATTTATTTTAAATGCCATGCTTTTTAGTATAGAAAAGTGTTCATAAATACATGCTATAAAACTACACTGGGGTTCAATCAGACTCTGTCACTTTCCTTCTACTGAGAGGATAATCTAACTTATTTTGACATGTTTGCATTCAATATATTTGCAATTCAGTACCTATTAAGAAACGATTTTTATATCTACTATGAAGAAATTTAATGAAAATGAGAAGGAAAAAAACACCAACTAAAACTCCTATTATTTGTAACCTTGGAGTAATTTCATCAGGGTGATTTAATTTTATATATTTTATTGAGAAAAACAGTTTTCAATAGACATAGAGCAGAAAAGAGATACCAGCTCTCCCAGAATTCTTAAGATGGATTGTAAATAAGAAAATTAAGAAAGGATCAGATGCTTAGACACTGCTTTTTACATCTTTCCCAAAGTGTGCTATTTTAAGAGTTTTGCTTCTATTCAGATCCATGAAGTTTCTTCATCTTGAAGACAAGAAAACTGAAGCCCTGGAGTCATAAACAATTCCTTAAGTTCAGAAAACTATATAAAAGCTACATCTGTCATTACGGATGTCTATGTGTTCGTTTGTTTCATTTATTGTTCTCAATAGAGTTTATCTACTCTCTCTTAGTCATTGGCTCTCAAACTTATTAAAATTTTTGGATTTTTGGATCATACTTAAAGATTCTGATTTAGTAGGTTTATGAGGCCAGACCTAAGAATATCATTTGTAAGAGGTCACTCTTTCAATAGTTAAAGAGGAAAAATTTCCTATCTCCATAGCAAGGTTTTAGTAGTGCTTTAAAAATACAGAAAAGGTCATCTTCAGGTAAAGTCATCTCTCATATTGGACACTAAATCTAAATTAAAATAGAAAACAATTTTAGCAAACAAGTGATGCTCTCAGGGTGTGGATTTATATTATATTATAATAATGGTTTACAGATAGCTTTCTTTCATTTTTTAAAATCAAGACCAATAATTCTCCCTGAACTATTGTACTTACTGATTTAAAATCCCTAAGTTCAAACTTGTGCAGTTTATATAAGAATGATGGCAATGTTCCTCAGTGTATAGGATAATTTTAAATCTCTTGAATAATGAGATGTTAGCTAGAACTGCTCATTCACCATTTCCTTGGCCCTTGTTATATAAAAATGAATTTCTGGATTTTAAATTATGCTTTTTCTCTGTTTTTGCATATCAGGAAGTGAACTGTTAGTCCTTAATAGTTCTTTATTTTTAAAAACTCTATTTTTGTTCTTCAATAGAAAGTGACTCAAAAACATTTTTAAAATATAAACCATATACAATTTTTGCATTATCATTTGTTATAAGACCAATTCACATTAATGAACAAAGGGTGGATTTTTTTACTTTAATAGGGAAATGATGAGATTACTTTCTTCATTCAAGGGATCTGGATTTTTTTTTAAATGTTAAGATACTTATATATGTAGTATTCTTGTTTTGGATTTGATGTATTAAGTTTGAATAATACTAGAAATTGAAAATGACTCAATATTTTTTCTAAAAGTTAGCAAAATATCAACTTGTTCAAGAGGTTAATAAAAATATGTTTGGTACATTTGCCTCTTTTCTACATATAAAAATAAAAATTATGAATTTGTTTTTATAGAAAATGCATTTTTAAATATATGAATCCTTAAAAATTAACATAAGTGTGGCATTAAACCATGCAAAATTTAATAGTTTAATAATCATTGTTGATACATTTTATTTTACATAAATATTAAAGGTATGTCTATATTGCTAGCACATTTGTTTGGAAAAGTTGTAAACAACTGTCTTTAATAAAATTTTTGGTAAAAACTGTGTAAGATACTGCATTTCTCTTTCAAAATAAATATTCACATTTAGACTCTAAGATCTATTCCAGATGTATTGACCTTTCTATGATATTTACCTCTAAAAGAAATGACAAGTGAATCCCAGTGTGTATAAGTCTTAGTTCATTATCTTGAGATGGAGAGCAAATGTCAGTTTTCCAAATGCTAACTTGACCTGCAAGAGTCCCTTTATTCTAAAGTAATGTTATGTGTTTGAATTACTATTAAAATTTTGATATTTGTTTGGATTAAATGAAGGATATATAAAATGTATTTTCTGATTATGAAAGTACAACTATTTTCCAAAAGATCTAAATGGGTATTTGACTGAAAATCTATCATCAGATATAGACATATGGTAGCAATGAAATTGTGCCTCACAGATCACCACCTACTTGGTCAATGGAAGCACATTGACCAAGGTCCCTATTGCTGTCCTCTGAAGTCTACCACTGTGTTTATGCCAAGATCATGCTTCCTAAGGCCTGTTTACAGATAAAGAATGAGAAAAGCAGAGATGAGAGACACATGACTTATCTGCCATCTCACTATGAATCGAGGAATCCCTGATCATCATGCAGAAGCTCACTTAAATGATAAGCTAGTCACTTAAAAGACACAGCAGGCTAGGATTGTACTCATCCTCTTTTTCACTTGGGGTCAGAATGCATGTGGTTTGAAGATTTATCCTGCTTCCTCATCATTTCTCTCACACAGGAACATCACCTAACAAAATATTTGCTTGTTAAATCTCATTTCAATGTCTAATTATTAGAGGACAGACCTGAACTAACACAGGACATTAGGAGATTAAAGTTAAAAAGTAGTATTAGTATTTCAAAATATATAAATTAAATTCAAAGTATTCATAAACACTTACAAAAAGAATTCTGAGGAAAAGAAAGATGAAGAAATTGAAAAGATATTAATACAGAATTTAATATGTAATGATATAGGTATTAATATATATTGATGTGAAATAATGAAGATAAATAAATTGAATATATTTAACATATATTAATTTATGCGGAGACAAAAAATGAATAAGAAATCCTTGAAGGTTATAGTATACTACCATTTAAACATTATTACAATGTAGAAGAGTGCAATAATTTATAGGATATTTTAAACTAATATGAGATACTCCAATTAATATTTTCCTCAGATCAGCAACTACATGGTTGCTCTCACTCTTTTCTTCCACATCAGTGGCAGACACCACAAGGTATATAGAGTTCTCTTTCCCACTAAGCCCAATCTTTGTCAAGATACATTCTAATAATAAATAGGAAAGCATTATTTGTCACATCTGTCTTAACCAAAAAGTTTAGCTCAATTTCAGTTGAAGGATAGCATTATATGCCACTCTAAATTACAACAGTACAAGTTTAGGATGTGCCTAAATACCAAATATACCAAAATATACCAAAATATACCAAAATATGCCAATTTGGTATATTGATTACTTCGACCTGTAGCACTTATAAAACAGCAAATTCAGGGAGAGGTTTTCTCTGAACTCCTCTTATCTACCATAAGACAGATCCTCCAAAAGGAACTCAATTGTCATAAATCCTCTCTCACTAGGACCTTCATCAACTAGCAAAGACTGATTTTTATCACAGGAGAATAGACTATAAGTGGACATGACACCCAGACAAACTCTGTCAAAAACTATCAGATCTCCCATCTACTCTTCTAAGAACCCATTTATCTTTCAAAAGAGTTATTTACTCTCCAAAGAGGCATATATATACCCCTTCCTTTTTCATATTAAGGTAATATTTAATCCTGAATTCTAAAGACACCTCTTTGAGTTACTCATTTTCCCTAGGTATCTCTCATGTATACATAAAGTATACATGTTAATAAATTTGTGTTTGTTTTTCTCTTGTTAATCTGTTTTTTTTTTTTTTTTTTACTACAGAGTATCAGCTAAAAACTCAGAAGGATACAGGTCAATCATTTTCATCCCCTACACAGTCATACTATTGAAAAGAGGAAACAAATGCTAAAATTGATGAAGACTCAGAGAACAGTGCATAGAAAATAATATAAGAGAATAAATATAGTCATAAAAATCTCAGCATAAGAACTGACTTTCTAATTTTCACAGCTATCCAAACATTAAAGTGTGAATTCCTCCCAACTGTAAGTTTTTTTAAAGAGACTAGTCAACACTGTACTAAGAATATTAGAAAAATCAAGTATTAAATTATTATGCTGACTAAATGATATCTATGGTATATTTAATTCATTATATGATATGACTCTAAGAACAGAATTTTGATGAGTAAGATTAATCTATTTTTCTCTACTTCCAGTAAAAATCGAATTGAGGAAAATGGTTTAAATTAAGATATGAGGTTGAGTATAGATATAGAGAAACTTCTTAATTGCCTGAGTGGTAATCACTTGAAATTAATGCTTATTTTTGGGAGGGAGGGGCTAATACTTGAACTCAATTCATTGCAAAGAAAAAAACGTTGAAGCCACCTGGAGATGATTTTGAGAAAGAAGGCATGTTTCAATAACAAAGATAAAGAAAATACCATTAACTTCTTAAGAAATTAGTTTCAAGAAAAGGGAAGAGAGGAAAAATAAATATATAATTATTTGAGCATGCAAACTCGAAGACACTGAAATTACTGATATTTCCTTGCTTGTCAAAAAGGAAAACTGAAAGAACCAAAAAAACAGGAATGATGCATTAAAATAAATATTTGTTACATTTTGAAATTGTTCATCGTGTGTATGCTTCCATATAATGTGAATGTTGTTTATAATTATATAAATAAATATTATATGGTCTGAAGAGTTATATACTTTCAAAAGTTTTAAGAGGAACTCAGTGTGTCCTGGAAAATGTAGATGTTCATTTAATGACAGATAAAGCTAATAATGTCTTGATCCTGCTTTTAACCTAATTAAATGGCTCAAGTACAGATTGGTTAGAAGAGGTCATGAAATTAACAAAATGAGTCTGTTTCAACTATGACAACTGCCATAGGGACTAAAGAGAATCAAATGCATACTTATCTTAAGAATTACTGTAAATCTGGCCATTATAAAAGTAAACATATCTGTATGGGGCAAATTTCTTTCCCATTATGAGATTCCTCCTATCCTGAAAAATTACTTGAAGCCAGACCATCAGGAAGCAACTTTAGTTCACAGGACTTGAGAAAAGACAAAAATTATATCTTTTTCCTGCACATATAAAATATCCCAATATTATAAATTACAAACAAGAAAGATGTCAGAAATTTCTATTCTAATCGTGACAAGCTAAATTAATTCACTTAATATTTGCAAAATATTTGTAAAATCCTTAACTAATATTACCAACTTCATTATTTCAAGATTCTAAAATAAATGAATACTTTAAAACTTCTCTTTAATACTTAGTCATATGTTAAAAATTAGTTTTTCCTAAGGAATTCAAAAAAGTCAGTATTGAAATTAAGACATTTCTGAGTTGTAAATACCAAACGTTAGCTCACAATGCTATTTACTTGTCCTTCATGTGTATTTCATGAGCATCCTCCTCTAGCACCCTACAAAGAACAGAAATCTTACATTATAAATTTGTGCTCCCCAACATTTCATCACATGAAGCAAAAGTTTTTCTACCTGACTCAATTTTGTAGGAGAGGTAAATGTTTACCTCTTTTCTTTTAGGGGTTTTGGCTAGACTTAGTATTAAACTGATATCAAACAGATTAACAGGAGACAGCATACGTAGTTATCTAAAGTTTACATGCCATGGGAGCCCTCATAAGGAAATGAAGACCCAAAAGAATGACAGAACCTACATGCTTTCACATTATGTTGAACAAAGAGAGAAAGAGAGCTATAGAAAATAACTAAACTTTGTAGGAGGCTACAGGGAGATAAGAATTATTTTAACAAGACCTGTTTGTACAGAATTCTCTTGGTTTTGAGTTCCTGGTAAAGAATATTTTTTTTTCTACTCTGCAGGAAGGGTATCTTTCACATGGGAGTTTTTATCTCCTGCATCCAAGAAGAAAAGGGGAGATTAGAAACCCTTCTGGCACTGTTGTTTTTTTAAGTGCTTTTATCTCAAATAATCCTTACACCAAAGTAGCATAATTATGTGTGGCATATTCTGCCATCTTTCAACTCCAACACAAGAGATCATTCTGATAATCGGGGATTAATAACGGAGTTTGGCATCTCTGTAAGTTATGTGCATCTAGCTGAGGTAGGAAACGGATTTGAAAAAATAAGAGTGGGAAGGAGACGTGAAGTTCACAGCAACCAGTCACTCTATTTTTTCCTTTTTTCCCCCTGTTAAGAAAAGAGACTGCGTTAGCCATCACAGCAATCTGAAATAGTGTAAGCATTTTGCCAAATCTAGTTAGTTTAACATATAAAATATATTTACATATAAGCATAAAAATATTCTACCATGAATGCTGTTTTAAAAATGACAAACTGGGAAATATGTAATATAATGAGAAAAGTTTCTAAAATGATTATTATGTCATTTGTTGTTTTACACTAATAAAATGTTGACAAAATATGTTAGTTAAAGTGGTACTAACCAACATCATAGATAAGCCCCTAAATTTCTTGCTCACACAGTAGTTTGTTGAGGGCATTCCTAGTTAGGTAGCTATTCTCCAAGCTATGATTCAGAGACCTAACCTCCTTTTATATCATATTTCTACAATTGTCAACATATGACTCCCAAGGTTCCCCTCTTTTTGTTGTTGTTTTGTTTTGTTTCCCATTTCACACATCCAACAGGGGGAAAGTTTAAGTCAGACCAGGAAATGATACAGAACTTATTGTTCAACATGCTATTGGCCATAAATCAGTCACATGGCTTCATCTGGCAAGTGAGGTTAGGAAATATAATCTAACTGTATGGCCAAGAGTAAGAGGAAACTAATTAGGAGGCCCAGGAACTCTCTGCTATGTACTTCTCTAAATATCTTCAAAAGAACAATAATCAATTAATGATTAAGAGAGGATTGATGAAGAAGACAATCAATTGCCATAGTTTTTTTTTTTTAATAGTTTGTTCCATGTTTTAGGTCAAATTTAAACCTACATACACATTTAGATTCAGTTATACACATTTATTCAAAAAGTGGTAACTTCTGCCAATACTTAATATGACTTTTTTATTATCCAAATCTCTGGGTGCCTCATAGAAAACAAAACAATCCCGTTTGTTAACCAAGTACTACTGAATCTATTATGGCAATTTTATTGACCTTAATATAGGCTTTTCTTCATAAACTGAAAGATGCAATGAGATTGAAAATTGCCTTTAGTGTTAGAATAAGAAATGAACTGAGACAGGGCACTATTTGCAATTGTTAGATATGTTCTTCTGGAAGGTCAACAATTCTTCCCCATGTGCTCAAATGACTGCTATTAATTTTAAAACTGAATAATTGGCTAGTCATTTCTTCTCTAAGTTAACAACTTTATTAATAGAATCTATTTACAGTTAATAGTTCTATGTAGAGAAGGAAAGAAATAGCAAATTATTCATTGACAAAAATTATTTTTTAAAGGTGGTAGTAAATGAAGGCAATTTAAAAAAAGAGATCTAAGACCTTGGCTTTAGTGCCACAATGTTTTAGCTAGAAAAGTTAACAAGCAATATGGTAGGAAAGACTGGAGGCATACTTCTATTAATAAGGAAATGAGCTCCTAATGAAAGCCCAGAGAAAAGGCACACAATTGGTTGAGTTTATTGAAAGGGAAGATGTTCTGCAACATCTTTTTTTCTTTTGAGGCTTCCAAGGAATGACTAGGCATGAGGCGAGAAGTTTTGGAGAACAAAGACGAGAATGTAGGATTTTCTGCTATATTTAGATTACATACTTTAGTGCTTAGATATTATAATAACATTTTATAAAAGGAGAAAATTAGTTGGTTGAGCGTAGTAAATGTTCCCAGATGCATCACCTACCTCCTCCTACAGTATCTTAGCCCTTGTTTTAACTTAAAATTCTTAGGTAGTTTTTAGAAATTATCAAAGGAATGAAATCTAAATTCCAGAATATGATATAGTTGTCTATTATATGAAATCTTCATTTTTCTTGAGTCTCAGTTAGTATCATTGTAGAACTTCCAATTTAGCTATAGATAGACTAAATTATCAAAATATTCTGGAATCAATACATTCTCCTATATTCCTTATTTATAATTCAATACATGCTGAGTCTTTAGCGTGGAACATCTTTCCACATTTTTGTGGAGTAGCTAAACTCTACTTTCCTGACAAATATCTTTCAAATCTATACTGATCTTATTCAGACACAGTTAAATGTTTCTCCAACATGCTTCCTCAGTACTATGAGCTTCTATTATTGTGTTTCACAGTGTCTTGTATTTTTCATAGAGTCTTCATTTCTATTAATGGTTGAAAACCTCTAGAATACAATGACTGGCTGCCTTTTAATGATATACCCAGAACAAGCAAATTATTGTGAGAAAACTATCTCCTGTGAGTCCTAACATACTAATAAAAGTACACTAATGTTTTAACTTGGAGACAAAAATAAAGCAATCATGAAAGAAAATTCTACTATGTTTTCAGGAGAGCATTCTAAATCTTTCTATCTCTTATATCTAATTATGAAGCAATCCTAAAATACAGTAATTTTAATTTCATTATTTTTTCAGTAAATTCTTCACTTCTTACACATGCGCGCGCGCGCGCGCACACACACACACACACACACACACACACCATGGCAATTGTATCCATGGACTGAATTGTTTCCCCCTAAAATTCATGTGTTAAAACCCTATCCCTCAATGGAACAATATTTGGAGATGGACCTTTAGCAGGGAATTAGGTTTAGGTGGGCCAGCTGAGTGGGGCCCTTGTCTTGGGATGACTGCCCTTACAAGAAGAGACACCAGAGAGTTTGCTTGCTCGTTCTTACTTTCCTCTAACTGAGGACAAGTAAGAAGGCAGCATTCTATAAACCAGGAAGAGAGTCCTCACTAGAACCTGACCATGCAAGTGACTTAATCTCAGACTTCTAGTCTCCAGAACTGTCAGAAAATAAATGTTTGCTGTATAAAACACCCAGTCTGTGATATTCTGTTATGGGAGCCTGATCTGACTAAGAGAGTATACACACTAATTCTATAACTACACTGTATAATATATGCACATAAACACATATATACTCTTTAATCTTTAAAAGATTTTTTTAATCTCTTTTTATTTTAATGTAATTTTCTTTTCCATTACAGCTGATATTTAATATTATATTAGTTGCAGGTATACAGCCTAGTGCTTAGACATTTATATAACTTATGAAGTGATCACCCTGATAAGTCTAGTACCTGGCACCATACATAGTTATTATAATATTATAGACTATAGACTCTATGCTATACTTTCCATCCTTGTGACTAGTGACTATTTTGTAACTATTTTGTAATAACTTGCACTTCTTAATCCCTTCACCTTTTTCACCTGTACCCCAATCCCTCTTCCCATCTGGCATCCATAAGTTTGTCGTCGGTATCTATAAGTCTATTTTTGTTTTGTTCATTTGTTTATTTTGTTCTTTAGATTCCACATATAAGTGAAATTATGTGCTATTTGTCTTTCTTAGTCTGACTTATTTCACTTAGCATAATACCCTCTAGGTCCATCCAGGTTGTCACAAATGGTAAAATTTTATAATTTATGAAACATTCCACCATATATACATACCATGTCTTCTTTATTTAGTCATCTTTGGATGGACATATACATCACTGATTTTTTTTAAAAATATCACTTCAGATATATGTCAAAAATTAGAAAATATAGAGTATCTGGTAAGAAACTAAATGTGTATTTCTCACCATTGAGATCATTAGTTAGTTGCATTTTAAACCCAAAAACATTACTTTGTATTTTTCAAAGCTTGTTTTTATCATTTTTAACAAATCCATTATTCATCAAAGCATTACTAAAACTGATATTCTTTACATAAAATTGTCATTTAACTATATTAACTTTTAAAATAAATATGATGTTAATTTAGATATGCTTAAGCTAGAATTGGAAGTCTACTTCATTAATAAATTCATTCTGCATCAATTTTTAGAGACCAAAACAAAACAAAAACCTTCATGTATTATAAAACCTGATAAGAATCAATACCTATATTCCTCTTATGTGAAGCACGGGATTTCTCCAGGATGTAAGACAAGAATTTTCACTGTGGCACTGCTGGACATCACAGCTCACCATCATCAAAAGCAATAACCACCAACTTAAAGAGTAATAAAAATTAAAGTTAAAAAACTTATTAACAAGAAGAAAATAAAATATCATTTTACTATGTATATTTTAATCACTGGGCTGCCTGGATCCAGAAGGGGGAGCACTGCAAACCAGGCGGCAGACATTGTACTAGTGTATGGAACATATATTTTCATTTAATCTACCCAATAATCCCATAAGGTAGATGTTATTATTTTTATTATCAGATGAGAAAACTCAAGGAAATTGAGTTACTAACTCTAGGATAAAAAACTACCCAGTAAAGCAGGAATATGATACAATATCTCTCCAACAATAAATCCTTTTCCACAATTCCACTGGTGCCTACAGTGAAAACATGTGCCTTCATAAGCATTGACACTTATTTGAAAGTGTTAAATTCAGTCACATCAATAGCAAAAAGTTAATTGACTTGGAATAAACACATAATTAATTTTTCCAAAGAATTAATTGGATGCAGGATTACAGGGCAGAAATACTTAGTCTAGAGGACAAAATTAGATGTCTATACTTTAACACACTTTAATATACCCTCAAAACCATAATCTCTATCAATGTAATGAACATACCTAAACACTTACTCCCTTAAGTTTCCTGGTGCTTTGGCAGTGTCTTCCTCCTGCCCTTCCCTGACTGCCATTCACAAGCAAACCTTTGTCTCAGTCATATAAAAACCAGTTCATACTCTATGGCAGAAATTGTTCAAATAATGCAAACTCAAGAAAAACTTTAGGTTTAAGATGTGATGGCTGTATATTATTTATTGCTAAAATAGCTTTATTGATTTATCACTTTCTTGATAACCTATATTATGTCAAAAGAATTCTGATGACTATTTTTTAAATGTTATTTTCAAAATTATGTGCACTCTGTAATATAATTTCAGAAACCAGATATCAAAAGAATTAACTAATTCAACCTAGATATGGAACCATAACCAAAGTTCATTCTGAGACACAATTTTTAATTAGGGGTACAATATTACAAAGAGAACAATTATTCCAAAAACTGATAAAATAATGAGTGCCTCCCAAATAAATTTTGTCTTCTACAAGAATGTTCATTCTCTAAAAAGCTACACTTTTTATAAAATATTGAGAGAAAGAGCATCGAGTCAGCATCACAGCTTTCCATTCATTTCACATGGCCTGTCTCATTGGTCCTTCCTGCTGTGGGAGTTGTGGAGCCGTACCACGTACTTAAATGTCAGGGGAACTGATCTCACATAAGCACAATGCTGGATATACTTGGTACCACTCTGTGTGTGTGTGTGTGTGTGTGTGTGTGTGTGTGTGTGTGTGTGTGTGTGTGTGTGTAAGAGATTGAGAGAGAGAGGGAGAGAGAGAGATAGAGAGAGAGAGAGGTGGTCGTGTGGTATCCTGGCAGGTAGAAATGCATAAATGGCAGCATGTGTGCGCCTGTGACAATTTCTTGAGTGTCCAGGTACATTTTCAGGTGTTGAATGATGTGGGCATTTCATGTATTTGCTAAAGCATGAGTACAGATTAATATGTGAGCATTTCCTGTGTTTTTCCCCAGACAGCCCTGTGAGCTGAGGCTGGTGAAGGAAGGGTGTAACAAGTGAGGGGAATCATTCCAGTTCTATTGTAAAAGTTTTCTGGGTGGCAGATGATGGCTAGCCTCTTTGCAGGGAACACATTAGGAGGTGTGTGACTCTCAGATGAGGATGTCGTGAACCTGAAACCGATAGAAACTTGGACTCCGTCCATGCTTCAATCAAGTACCTAAATTTCAAAAAGTCCAAGAACGTAATTCAAGAAATCAGCCCCAATGGACCGCTGCCTACACCATAGCACGGGATCATTGGGTAGCAGCTTCATGCTCTACATACCGCAAGCCACCAGTGGGGAGCACAGCCTGCTTCTACTTGCTGGCCTGCCCAGGTTAAGGGCAGAATCCACATCAGAACCACAGCCTCCTCTTGCCAACTGCAGGGAGCCCCGTGCGGCCTTTGGCGCCAAAGGAGGCCCAGTCCACCTGAGGCCAAAGCTTGGTCCAGGGCCCCGATGGCTGAGGAGGGGGCCTGGCTATGGCTTGTCTCACATGCTTTTCTACATAGTACGAAATCTTTCCTTTGCTCCGAGGTGACTTCAGGCTTCATCTTCGCCTTTCCCTTGTAAGGTTTTGGTGAATTTCAGGTGATGGTGGAAACATGATTGTCCAAGATGACCTGCATTTAGAGTGGCCGGCCGTGAAATTCAAGCATTCCTGAAGTGTCTGCCGTGGTCAGGAAGACTGTGTCACTCATCACCATATAATCGATGCCCTAGGCCCCTTTTTCCTTCCCCCACCCCCAATCTCATCTAAAACTCGACTAACATTCACCCTTGAACCACATACAAGGCTTTGCCTCCCAGAATCATACCGTCCTGGATTGTGCCTTATGGATTCGGAATAGTTCCTGGGAGGTATCAGAGCAGAGTTTCAGACAGAGGCAAAAACCCTGACGGGGCAGGAATATCCAACTCTTAGGAACTGCCTGCATCCCAGGGGCCATATTTTCACCTGACTGCTAGGAGACAGTGGCCTCCCTAGTACCCTTTGTTCGTTTCTCCACAAAGCTTCATCTGTTGTTCAAATATTGAGAAAAGGAGCATCAAGTCAGCATCCCAACTTTTCCTGTCTCCATTCCAGCTTACCTGGTCCAGACAGTATGACACCGTTACCTCTGGTCTTTGAGAAGTCAACTTCTGAGATTTGAACCCCTCCATTTTGAGTTCATCTCTTTTTCCAATGAGAGAATACACATATTCGACGTGTTCCCATGAAACGGTCATACACCTGGTCTTCCAGTCATTTTCACATCCCTATACCTTACACCAATGTACTTTGCCACCATCTCTGTAACTTGACAGAAAGCCACCCCATCAAGTCCACACAGCAATCCAGTTTGTCCACAGTTCTGTCGGCATCAGAAAGCCCGACTGGGCGTTGGCGCCCTAACACCTGCTGAGGTCTGTCATTTTCACCAAATGAAACCTAGCCGAAAGATATGCCTTCAGAACCTTAGGAAAATGTCAGGTGTGCTAACTCATTAGCCAACAGACATTTAGTCCGTGGCGTCCTCAAACTGTCACTTTGGCACTGACCCTCTTTACACTTGTCATTGTCCTCCCGCCGCCCCAAGGCTCTGGTCAGCCCCAGAATTCTGTTGTCTGAGCCTCAGAATTTGCTTTGTTTTGCTTTGCTTCTTTACATCTTGCCCTCTGTTCCAGGTCCACATGCGAGTGAAACCAGAAAGGCCCTGTTTCTTTCAGTGACCTCTATCTCTGAGCTTGGCCAGCTGGCGGACCATTTGAAAGGGCCAGGGTTACAGTATGTTTATGTGAGGTGTTCAGCCTTACTGGCAGGGGCTGGAGTTCCAGGAAAACTGAACCCTGAAATTCCCAGGGCTGTTGGGCAACCAGCCATTTTCCGTCTAAGGAATGGCAGCTGCACAAGCCTCTGGGCCAAAGGAGTCAGTCTGTGGCATGCTCAGGCCTAGAGATTGCAGATGCAGACATGACTTGAGTGGAGAAACAGTTCAATGCAAGGCAGGTGAGGCTGGCCTCCCACTCGGCCGGAGGCTAAAGGCCTGCCGTCTGGTAGGAGACAAGGCAGAAATCCTGATCCTTGGACCTCATGAGGTCTCTAGGAACACTGGGGCCAGTGGAGAGTGCACATCCTGATCTACTCGTATGGCCTGGGCTGAGGCTAGGGAGGAGGTGCTGCGACTCTGTAGTGGAGCCAATGCAGAATGTTCTATTGATGGAGTCTCAACTATAGGCAGGAAGACTGAGCACTCCTTTGAAGTTCAGGACACACAAACGTAACCTTGGCTGTTGAACAAAGCCCTATGCACACGGCTCCATCACAGCTGTTATCACTGGCTTCCTGCCTTCAATGCCAGTGGGGAGGAAGAAAGCACCTCTCAGAGAAGGCCGAGTGCTCTCTTTCACCCTGGGAGCCAGGCTGGCAAATGTTCTGGCATTAGAGGGTCTGGGAGTCACTGCCTTGCCCCCACATGAGCAATCAGCACCTGGCCAGACACCGGGGGACCTGCAGGCTAGCCAGCCATTTGGGTTCCAGTTCCCTCCCTGCCCTGACTGTGCACTTCAGCAATAAGTGCTTCATCCTTTCACTCCAAGACTCTGGGCTGATAAAAAAAAGCATCAGGAGCCACTCTTTCAGCTGGGCATCTTCCCCTCTGGAGATTTTTCTTTTTCCTTGGCCCTGACTTCGGTTGATTCTTCTGCAATCTCAAAACGGCCAGGCCTAGGGCAGGTGAAAGCCCAAAGGGGAGCTCTGGCCTTGCAGGAATCAGTTGACATAAATTCAGCCTTCCTGGCCCCTGGACTGACTTAAGTGCTTTGCCCAATTAACGCTCCAAAGAGGAAGGACTAACTAGCAATGAATCACAGCTGTTGTGCATGTGGTTGATGCTGGCCAGGCCGAAGACTCTCCCCTCCCCCAGCCTTTTGCTGTGTCTAACCATCACCCTAAAGCCCTGTTCTTCTCCCTGACTTCCTTATTCCATTTACCTTCTGCCCTCAGCTTCATGCCCCATTCTATTCCATCTCATGTAAATTTACAAGCAGGCCATTTCTCTTTTCCTTCAGATTTCTTTGGCTCTTGCAGGCAGTTCTACATTCCTCTGCTCACCCATTCTCCCATCCATCCCAACACTCCTATGTTGCTCACCCCACCTATTTCACAGTCCACTTCCAGCCAGTTGTCCCCATTCCACAAACAGACACTCTTGCCCCTCAAAGAAGGGCTGTAGGACCCAGGAAAGTGCCCAACTTCTGGGAGCAGACCTGTCTTCATGCCCCTACCAGCCAGGATGGGGCAGCCAGGGACTGGATTCTGGGAACATGGAGTTTGGTGACATCTCATTCAGCCTGGCAAGTGGCTCAGAAAGTAGGACCACATGTCCTTGCTCCAGCCTTGCCACCTGGCACACTCTCTTTTGTCCTTTAGCAAGGCATGCCAGAGAGCTGAGGTGAGTGTGGAAGGCCCAGGCCTGCAACGGCCCTGAAGTAGAAAACTAGGTGTCCTCAAGAGCCTGGCTAGAATGCAAGTGTGACTTTGGGTGTCTTTCTGTGTCTAGGTCAAACAGGGACAGCCATGGCTTGCCTCATTGGCCCTTGCTGCTGTGGGAGTTGTGGAGCTGGGCCACATACTTAAATGTCAGGGAAACTGAGTTCAAAGAAGCCCCATGCTGGGTATGTTAAGTTCAAATCTGTGTCTTTCTATGTCTGTGTGTTTGTGTGTGCATGTGTGTGTATGTGTGTGTGAGAGAGAGGGAGATGCAAGCATGTGGATATCCAGGCAGGTGGAAATGCATGAATGTCGGCATGTGTGTGCCTGTGTGAAAATTCCTTGAGTGTCCGGGTACATTTTCAGGTGTATTATGATGTGGGCGTTTGGTGTCTTAGCTAAAGTCTGAGTGCAAATCAGCTTATGAGTGCAAATCAAAGTGTCCTTTGCGTGTATCAATGTCCAGATGAGTGTATGAGTATTTCCTATATTTTTCCCGAGAGAGACCTGTAAACATTAGGCTGGGCCTGCTCTGAAGGAAAGGTGGAACAAATGAGGGGAATCATCTCAGTCTTACTGTGAGAGTTTGCTGGGTGGCAGATGATGGCTGGCCTCTTTCAGGGGAACACAATAGGAGAGCGTGTAACTCTCTGATCAGGACTTCATGGACTGAAATCGATATGAACTTCGACTCCGTCCATGCTTCAGTTAAGGACATAAATGTTAAAAAGTCCAAGAATTTAGCCAAGAATTCAGTCTGAATGGACCACTGCCACACCACAGCCCCAGCTCGTTGTCGAATGGGAACTACATGCACTGCATGCTGATGGCCACCGGGGGGCGCATAGCCTGCACCTGCTTGCTGGCCTGCCCAGGTTAAGAGCAAAATCCACATCAGAACCACATCCTCCTGTTGCCAACCGGAGGGAGCCCCGTGTGGCCTTTGGCGCCAAAGAAGGCCAAGTCCACCTAAGGTCAAAGTTTGGTCCAGGGCCCCGATGGCTGAGGAGGGGGCCAGCCTGTGGCTTGTCTCACATTCTTTTCTACATAGGGAGTTCAGAAACTTTCCTTTGCTCTGAGGTGACCTCAGGCTTCATCCTGGTCTTTTTCTCGTAAGGTTTAGGCGTATTTCTGGTGATAGCGGGAACGTGGTTTTCCGAGATGACCTGCATTTCTAGTGACCAGCCTTGAAATTCGAGCATTCCCAATGCGTTAGCTGTGGGCAGGAAGACTCTGGATTACCAATCACCATACAATCGATGCCCTAGGCCCCTTCACCCTCCCCACCCCATTCTCATCTCATACGTGATCGCATTTGTCCTTGAACCACTTACGAGGGTTGGCCAAACAGAATCTGAGCGTCTTTATGGATTCAGGATGGTTTCAGGGAGGAAGCAGAGCAGAGTTTTCAGACAGAGGCAAAAACCCTGACACGGCAGGAATATCCAACTCGGAAACAACCTGGGTCCCGGGAGCCATGTTTTCACCCGACACCTGGGACTCAGGTGCGTCCCCAGGACCCTCTGTCCTCGACAAGAATGTTCATCTCTCCACAAAGCTTCCTTTGTCGGTCAAATATTGAGAAAAGGAGCATCGAGGCAGCATCACAACTTTCTTTTCGTGTCTCCATTCCAGGCTCTCCAATCCAGAAAATATGACGCTGTTACACCTCTGGCTTTTGACAAGCTGACTTCTCCTTGAGGGTCGAACCCCTCCGTTTTGAGTTCATCTCCTTTTCCAATGAGGGGATTCGCGTGTTCGACATGTTCCCATGAAACGGTCATACACCTGGTCTGCCAGTTATTTTCAACTTCCTCTCACTTTCCACCAATGTCCTTTCCTACTATCTCTGTGACTCAACGGAAAACCATCTAGTTAAGTCCACACAGTGATCTAGTTTGTCCACAGTTCTGTCGTCACCAGAAAGCCAGACTCAGGGTTGGTGCCCCAAACTCTGCTGCAGTCTGTCATTTTGACCAAACGAAAAGTTGCCAAATTATGTAGCTTCAGACCTTAGAGAAGTGTCGGGTGTGCTAAATCATTAGCCAACAGCCGTTTAGTCTGTGGTGAACTCAGACCATCCCCCTGTTAACAACCCCCTTGAAACATGTTGTTGTCCTCCGGCCACCCAGAGGCTCTGGTTGGCTGCATTCTGTTGCATGAGCCGCAAAATTCTTTTTTGTTTGTTTTGCTTCATTATGTCTTGCCCTCTGATTCAGGTCCACATGGGACTGAAACCAGAAAGACCCTGTTTCTTTCCGTGACCCCTTTCCCTTACCTTGTTGTGTTGGGGGACAAGTCAAAAGGGCCAAGGTCACAGCATGTTTACGTGAGGTATTCAGCCGCTAAGCAGCAGAGGCTGGAATTCCAGGAAAACACAACCCCAACATTTTTAAGCTGTTCGACGACCACCCATTTTTGGACTAAGGACTGGCCGCTGCTCCAGCCACGGGGCCGAAGGAGTCAGCCTGTGGCATTCATGCAAAGAGATTGCAGATGCAGACATGATTTGAATGGAGAAAAATTTTGATGCAACGCAGTTGTGTCTGCCAAACTAGCCTCTTTGTACGGTACTGCAAATAATTTATGTCCAATTCTTTGTGGTAGGAATAACAGCCATGTGCGAATTGCACTTTCTGTCTTAGCAGCATTGGGATCAGACTCTCGATGTTCTCTGTCTGTGCCAGTCCATGGTCATGAACATCTTGGTGACACCTCCTCGGTAGAGCAGACTACTGAGAGAGTCAGTTTGCTTCTAATTCACTGAATGACAATTGTGATAAACCACACAGTTTGGAAGTGACTTGTTAGTTATTTTAGGAAAATGTCTTTTTGACGAATAGGTCAGACACTGGTTAGTTTTATCTTCATTGTTAAGGTTCCCTTTCAGGCAGGGGTAGCGTTTGCCCTAGGGAGAGAGATATATTTGAAGTCATGGTTCACATGAGGGTTCGGGTTATTTTCTTAAGGTAGTATTAGGATGGAGTGAGTGTTAAGATGAGCAATTGGCCAGAGGTGAGGCTTATGTTACAGTTCGGGTTGTGGTTAGATTTGGGTAGCGTCTCGAATTCGGGTTAGAGTTGAAGTTAGCTTTGGGTTGAGTTTGACATTAACGTTAGTGTTTGTGTCACGCTTAGGGTTTCGATCGAGGTTGTAATACAAACCTCGGTTTCGGTCAGGGCTCCGATTTGCATGGAGGTTCTTACTGGAGGGTCAGTTAAGGGTTCGCATTTGAGTTAGGATCAACGGAGGACTTAGAGTAACATCTGGAGTGAGAGTTATGGCTGAGTTTGTGGTTCAGGTTAAGCTTCGCTCTGGAAACAGACTTATATCTAAGGGGAGGATTGGGACTGAATTTAGGGTAACCTGGGGTTAAGGCGAAAGTGAGGTTTGGAGTCAGTGATAGTGTTAGGGCTGTGTTTTCAATGAAGTCGAAGGGTAGCATTAGGGTTAGAGTTAGCTCCAAGGTAAGGTTTTGAGTTCCAACTCATGTGAGGCTCCAGGTTCGCCGTGGTTTTTGTGTACAGCTGACGTTTAAAGCGACAGTCAGCGTGAGGTTTTGAATCTGGGCAATGATCAGTCAGTTTTACGGTAAGCTTTAGCTCTGAAGTTAGGTTTCAAATTAAATAAAGGTTAGGGTTAAGAGGACATTAGAAAAGGGCTTGTGGTAGGTTACCTTGATGACAAGCGTTAGGGCTCGTTTTAGGTTTCAGTTAAGGGAGTAGGATTTTGCAGAGCGTTATAAGTGAGTTTATGATTTGTTTGGTTTGGTAGAAAAGGCAGAGTTAGGGTTAGTTCCGAGATCAGGTTTCGAATTCAAAATAGATTTAGATTTACGGTTAGCTGATGTTTAGCTTGAGTGCAAGGGTTGGGATTTGTGTTAAGTTTAGGGTTACTCCTGGGCAGAGTTAACTTTGAAGCTGGGGCTGAAGTTAATATCTAGTCAGGTTCGGGGGCAGAGAAGGGCTATGTTTTGGTTTCAGTTTGGGGTTACCGAGGAGCTTAAGAGTAGGTTTGGATTTATGGGTAGGATTAGGGTTAAGGTTAAAGCGAGGGATCAGGCTTGGGTCAGGATTAGGGTTAATGTGAATGTCAGGTTTAGGGTTCGTGTTCGTGTATAAATCGGGGTTCATGTTAAGTTACTGGTTTAAGTTAGGTTCGCGGTCAGGTTGAGGGGTAGCTTTTCAGTCAGAGTTAGGATCCAGGATAGGGTCATTGCTAGGGTCACTGTAAGCTTTTGAATTTTAGTTGAATTTATGGGTAGGTTTAGTATTGGTGTCAGTGTCAGAGTAACCTTTCAGGTCAAGGTCTGGTTATGACATAGAATGAAGGTTTGCTGTGGGTTAAGTAAGGTAAGAGCTATGCGTTGTAGTAGATTTAGGGTTAATGTTAGGGTTAGGGTTAGTGGTTGAGCTAGATTAAGATTAGCTATAGAAGTCTTTTTCAGCTTTAGCTTTCCTTTCAATTAAGGATAAGAGTAGGAAAGGTCTAGAGTTAATTAAGTGTGTGGGTTTGGGCAAGGTTAGAGGTCAGGTTTAGGTTTGAGGTAGAATGAGGTTTAGTTTTAGAGTTGCGGTAACAGGTAGGTTAAGGTTGGGCTAGCGTTATGACTGTGGTTAAATGGAGACTTAGGGTTCAAAGTAGTATTAAGATTAAGTGAGATTTCTGTTTGGTTCGTTTTAAGTTTAGGTTAGGAATTAATATTAAGGCGACATTTTGTTTAGAGTCAAGATTAGGGTTGGTCACAGAATAAGAGTTAGGGTTCAGTTTGAGTTTTTCATTAAGTTTAATTTTCAGATTATGGTTAGATTTAGCTCTGAGGCTGGGCTTGTTATAAATTAGGGTTGCATTTAATGTTATACTTAGGGTAAGGGCTAGATTTGTTTAGGGTAAGGGTTAGGGGTGGGTTTAGGTTTAGGATAGATATGTAGCTCAATTTATAAATAGGTTTAAGGGTAACTTGGTTTTTCAGTTAACCTTGTGATTAGAATTTGTGTTTAAATTCCTATCAAGATTAAGTTTACAATGAGAGTAAGGGCTAGGTTAAGATTAGTGTTGAGTTAATGGTTAGGGTAAAGTTTGAGGTTAGAATTAGCTTTGAGGTAGGTTTTATTTTAGTGTTAGCCTTAATGTTCGAATTAAAGTAAAATGTAGGGTTTGAATTGTGTTTAAGTTTGGTGTTAGATTTAAGTCTGGTGTTTGAGTTTTATGTTTAGGGTGTTAGGGTAAGGATTTTGTTCTGAATTGGTTTTGGGGTTAGAATTAGGGTTAAGTTTTGAGTTATGGTTAGGGATAGAGTTAGAGTGTGTTGAATTTATGATTTGAAATTAACTGTCATTACTGTAAAAATCCTGGTTATTCAAAAAGATACTGCTCAGAATTCCAAACCACAATGACAAACTACCTGCATTGGTTCTAAACTGCTCAAAGGTGCAATCTGAAAAAGAGGTGGCTTCCCCTCCTGCCTATGAATTTTTTGGAAAACATCAATTTAGATTGACAATACCTTCTACCCTGTCCTAGATGACACTGGTGCCATAATTTCTGCCTTAAACCTTACACAAACCCAGCAGCCCCTTTCTTGGTGTACTAAAATAACTGAAGTCATAAAAACAGAGAACGCCTCCCAAACACTATTTTTCCCAAGGCTGTATATTTTTCTTTTGGAAGAAACTCATTGTTTCCTGATCAGTTTTTCTGCCCTCATTATTTAAAGCCTCAATAATTTTTTTTCATAAAGGGGAGATATTTTTGGCATTGGATTATACTTCTGCAAACAGGGCCTCAAATGAAATGAATGGAGAACATGAAGAATATGTTAAAGAAAATAGCACCTTTATTCTTTCTGTGAGTCAAACCCAACCTTCTTGCACAGCAGCTAGGAACCAGGTCATGCAGCAATACTGGCCAGAGCCAGTAGAACGCACACCCTCAGTTGCAAGGCCCAGTTGCATGGGCTTCTCTAGTGATAAGGAGAAATTGCAGGCACAAATAGAGTGGTGGAAAGCAGAGTCAAGAGAAGAGGCAAAGCCAACTGCAGGTGCATTAATAGCTGTGGGGTCTCTGGTAATTCGAGTACACTCTTGTGGCTGCAGGGTCTTTCCATGTGTGTCTGCATGGCACTGGCAACCAGTGAAAGGATTTGAGCTGGGTGCATGCAGTTGCATAGCTAGAATGGGTAGCTGTAGGTGAGCCTAATAGCGCAGGATACTGACAGTAGACAGAGCTGGGCCCACAAGTAGCTATGAAAGATTTGGTTTTTAACTGGCTACCACATCGCAGCACAGTGAATTCTGGTGATTTGATTCAGGCTGGGAGTGTGCAAGTGCACAGCTGGATGGGCTAGCTGCTCATATCAGATTATTTCTAAAAAAACAAAAACTGAAAATATCCTCAATTCCATCAAAATAAGTGAGTAAATGATTTCTGGTATGTCTGTACAATAGGATACTACTGAGTAAATTTTTTAAAAATGATGCACACAGAAACATGGATAAGTCTCAAAAAATTTCTGCTGAGTGAAAGAAGCCAGATAAACAAGAGAAATTTAAATTGTGTGATTTCATTTCTATAAAATTCTAGAAAATGCCAATTAATCCATCATGATTGAGACAAAGGTTTGCTTGTGGATGGCAAGCAGGTAAGGGCCATAGGAAGACATTTCCAAGGCACAAGGAAATATAAGGGAGTAAGTGTTTAGGTATGTTCATTACATTGATAGAGATAATGGTTTCGAGGGTGTGTGTAAGTGTCAAGCTTATGAAAGTGTGATGTGTTAAGTATATGCAATTTATTATATTTCAATTCTACATCAATAAAATTATTTTAAAAGAGGAAGAGGGAAGTGCAAAGGATAATAGCATCAAATCATGCTAATTGATCAAGGAAGAAGATATTTGGCAACCCTGAGTTGTGTCAGGTTATAAAGAGCCACCATTCCTCAAGAGATGGACTCTTCTTCCCAAAGCCTGGAATCCATGTTGGCTATGTGATTTGGTTTAACCAATAAATGTGGCACATGGTACAATTTCTGAGCCTTGTTCTCAAGAAATCTTGCAGGTTCTTCTCTTGGCCTGATGAGTGCTACTGCCACGTGAATAAGACCAAGTTATTCTGCTGTAGAGGAGGCATGAAAATAAATAAACCTAGGTATCCATGATGACTGCCTGTGAGTCACCAGATGTGATTGAGTCCATCCTAGATCTATGTCATCCACCCCTACTGCAGACAAAAGCCTTGGTAAGGAAAGACCTACAGAACTTCACAGCTGAGCTCAGATCACATAGCTGAACTTCAGGAGGCTGAGTTAAAAGAGAACTGATCCAGTCACTAAATTTTGAAGCAGTTGTCAGTTGCAGCAAAAGACAACTGATACAAGAGGCATTCCAACCTTCAAAAGATCATTCGAGCTTTAGTGACTGTGGCATATAAGGACTTTGATTCGAGCATGTTCAGGAGAGGGAGGAAGATGCAAAGCATATGTTTAGAAAATTCTTTCAAGAACTTTTACCATGAAAAGTGGTATAAAAAGATTATGACGACAGAAGGTAAATAAATGGTGGGTCAAAAACAGAATTATTTTCAGCTGTGACACATTAAACCATGTAATGACAGGGAACTGGTGGCAGAATTATCAATGAGCAGGCACAGAATATCAGGCAAAGAGCTAAGGGTTTCACGTAGTGGAAAGGAAGAAACATTTAATCACTGAAGCAAAATAAAACATGCAACTCACTGCACACCTTAAAACTCTTTTAGGATATTGCAGACCGGAGAGTGATGTAATGACAGGGCAATAAAGTGGATACTGTGGGTTGTATATGTGGTCATCAATGACTGACATCAGCATTTTACCTCTTTGATAAAGTGTCCCATGATATATTCTACCAGGCTTCTTGTTGATTCCAATGGCAGTTCTTTTGACTTAACCCTGCCAAATCTCTCGGAACACTTTTCTGACACAACCACCACCACCCCCTTGTGAGCACAACTGAGTGGAGCCTTCTGTCTCAGAATGCAGTGGTCTACAAAGCCTGACTAAATCATGATGAAATCATAGATTACAGGGGAGAAAGAGAATGCCAAACATGTTTTTTCTGAATTGTTTTTCATCAGGAAGGGAGGAGACAGGTGCAAGGCTCTATGTCAGTGTGGTCCTCGGAGTTTTGCAATGAAACTAAAGAAAAGCAGTGAAAACAATAGAAAATCAGGCTGTTCTCATAACAAGGATACTAACCGTGAGGTCTAAGCACTGTGATTTCCTTTTAAATGTCTCCTATCTGCTCTAACTGTGCCCTTATCAGGCATATCAGCCTGACATGGGATCAACCATAAATCCACAGACTGAGGGCTTAAAGTGACAGTGTGAATCTGCTGTGACCTACACAGTGATTGTTTGTCCCTGCAGAGAAGCACAGATGGCAGAGAAACAATAGTTGATTTTTACCACTCGTTGTTGTAAAACCAGAGCTGAGCCAGAGCAGCCAACTCCCAACCCAAAGGGCCCTTTACACCATACACTCTGAGACTGAACACGACGAAACCTCAGGGAATTCTGAGCAAATGCTATAGAAACTGTCACTAACACTGACAGGAACTGAGACTGAGAGTAGCAAGCGTGACTGAATAACTATAAAGGGAAAAAAAGACATTATTAAGACTTTATATAAAGCAGGGATCCAAGAGGCCTAGATACCACCTACTGGAAACCAAAAGAAAAACACTTTCTTTGCAACAGGTTGGAGAGAACTTTGTAGAATAA
>NW_006442512.1:86777-96404 GCF_000325575.1 Pteropus alecto
TATATTTCCCCCAACATTCATAGCAGCATTATTCATGGTGGCCAGGACATGGAAACAACAAGTGCCTTTAATAAATGATTGAATAAAGAAGATGCGGTACATATATACAATGGAATATTAATCAGCTATAAAAAGAGATGAAAACTGCCATTTGTGACAACATGGATGGACCTTGAGATATTCATGCTAAGTGGAATACCAGACAGAAAAAGTTGAAAATCACATAATATCACTTATATGTGGGATATAAACCTAAAAGTAACAAATAGCGCAGAGTCTCATGGACATAGATAATAGACTAGTAATTACCAGAGGCAGGGAGGGGTAGGGGAAAGGTAGATGAGGTAAAAGGGGTCAAATATCTGGTGACAGAAAGAAATCTAGCTATGGGTGGTGAACATACAATGCAATATATATGCCTTACTTTTGAATTGTAAAACTGAAACTTATTGGATTTCATTAACCAATGTCACCATAATAAAAATATTAAAAGAAAAATTTGTTCAATCAAAAAGAAATGAATAAATAAATAAATAAATAAATAATAGCATTGCTGTATAAAATAAAAAAAATAATGTCCTCCACTATACATATGCTTATTATCCCACAAACCTGAGCTGAAAAAATGTGGACTACTTGTCAGTGCTAGGTTGGGTGGGCAGGAAATTATTTCCTCTGATAAGAAACATCTGGAACATATTCATGGCTAGAGAACATGAGACCCCACAGAGAGTCTAAATGGGAACTGGCCTTGTCGTTGCTTTAAAACTGCTACCAGACTTATTTTCTTGATTTTCATGAGTTGGAGCTTTCTGCATAATGGAGATTATGCAGAATGTTGGGAATCAATTCCCCCATGCTGGAGGGCTCTGGATGCTCAAGACCATAAAACAGTGCTCCTACTTTGCATGCATGGGCAGCAACAGATCAGGATAACCAGAGTACAGGGGGGACAAAAGGCATGTATCTGGAAATGCCAGCCTCAGGCACTGGCTCGACCTCTTGGATGTACAAGGATTATACCTGATTAAAATTCCTTACCTACACATATCCTTATTTCCCCAACAGGGGTTGAGCTTAGAAAATCTGGAGTTTCTTCTCAGGGCTAGGTTAGGTGGGCAAGCCATGGTTGTTTTTTGTTTTGTTTTGTTTTTGTTTTCAATTGAGAGCCACCTGGACAGTCTTGATGGCTGGTGAAGCCTAAGACTTTAATAGGCAGCAAGTTCAAAGGGAAACTGACTGTGGCACAGCTTTAAAGCTGCCACCTCACAACAATTTTCAAGAATAGTTGAGACCCCCATCATGAGAGAGATTATACTATGTTAAAAGTTAGTGAGCACCTTAATTTTCGAAAGCTCTGATTGCTTAAGGCCAGACAACAAGGCACTTACTATTACACATGAATGGGTAGCAGCAGGTCAGTGCATGGCAGATCCAAGAGGAAAAAGGCAGGTATCTGGAAAGGCCAGTCACAGGAGCACAAGGCATATGCCTATAAATGCCCCCAAAGCTGGAGGCACCTAGACGGTTGTGATGGCTGGAGAAGCCCAGGATTCCAATAGGAAACAAGTTCAAATGGAAACTGACTCTTGCTGTTTTAAAGATGCCACCTCACAACAATTTTCAAAAATTAGACTTGGTACATAATGAAGGTCATGCAGAGTGTAAATGTTACCTTTGGAGCGATCGGAGTTCCAGTAACACACAATTTTAGGTCCTTTTCACTGCTGAAGAAATGAATTTCAACTCAGTGAATATGAGAAATATTTGTTTATTAAAAGCACATTATGAGGTAAAAGATGGGTCACGCTTAAAATTGGCTGACTACGTGGAAAAAAGTTTACATACCTGGGGTGAGGGGCAGGTATGGGTTACAGCCAGGGGAGATGGAGACCTACAACCCCGGGGAAGGGAAAAGTCTGCATTTTATTTGGGACCATGATAGGGTGGTTCCAAAGGCATTCCTAGGTGATTGGCAAGTGAGGTCATTTTGATTGACACCTGGCTGCTATATAACTCTGCCTAGTGCACATGTGCTTACCCAGAATTTAGTCTTTTATAATTAGATTCATGAACCTCCAGGCATAAACACAGTATTATAATGAAGCCTAAATTGTGGGCAAATTAAGGTAGTACCTTCTGCGCAAGCATCTGCAGCAGATTAGATAAACTATAGATTATGGCCCTCATGTCCTTTGTCTCTGGGGATGCAGGAGGGATTCTCTGACTACCAATAGAGTGTTCTTTGGGAGGTCCCTAGGCTGGACCCCGACTCCTGTTTCCCTGTAGCTCATGTCTGATTAGCTACCTAACAGTAACATTTGGTGTTCTGAGTACCCCATGCCTAGAAAAGTTTTGGCTGTTCAAAAATAGCCAGCAAACCAGGCATTATAAGGAAATGCTTATAAGGAAATGCTGCCCAGTAGAATCTTATACTTCTCCAGCAGTCAATACATACAGATGTTGAGGAGAATCTTAGATAGCCAGCTGATTGGCCCCAGCCTTGCAAGGCAAAAATGTCCAGCTTTTCAAAGCTCAGACTTCAGGGGTAATATGCACATTTAAATAGGTTAGGGCTTTTAATTAGGCACCTGCCTTGTAATGCAAGACCCAGTTCCTAACACCTTCTGCTTCTCCCACACCTGCTCCTTGTTCCGGGTCCCCCTTATCTTGAACAACAGAGATTCTAGAATGCACAGTGCCCATTCTGTGGGCCTGACTTTAACATCCTGTGCCCTTTGGGCATGTGAGGTAGGGGTGGTGCCCAATCAAATGCACAATCTCCAGAAGTAAAATGATCCTTCCTTCATACTGATATAGTTTATCTTTCTAGGGAATTGCTGTCCACAAAGGTCCCATACATCTCAAGCTTTCAAGATGTTCAGGTGTCTCTTATTGAGGGAAGCCTGACCAGCCAGTGCCCCCTAGCCTTGCTCTAGCAATTTTTACTTCACCCTTAAAGAGGAATATGTGTATTTGAATAGGTTAGGCCTTTTTATTATGAATCTGCCTTGTAATAGAAGTGTCACGGGATTCTCAAATGGCGAGACGGGATGCTGAGGCTATAAGCAGGAAGCAGCGTTTATTGATGCCAGCACCGGTTCAGCGGATTCTTATCCAAAAGCTGAGCCCTGATTGTAACATGACAGGCAGTTTTATACAGTCTTGTCATCCCTACACAGCTACAGAACATTGATTGATTGGCAAGCTATGAAAGAATAGATGTTAGCTGGAGAGTCCTTGAGGTGGGGGGAGGGTAGTCAGGAACGAATTCGTTTGAGCAGGAAATGGCCAGGCAGGGTCAGGCTGCCACATTCCCCCTCTGAGGCTTAGACTCAGGACTGAGTCAGAGAGCATCATCACCTTTTTCTAACTTTTAGTTTAGAGGCTGGTACCTCTATAGCATCAGGACTTTTGCTGTAGTATTATTGGCCCAATACTAGGAAGGAGCCTTAGGCCACCAGTTTAGGTTTGTGTGATTTAAAAACAGCATTTTTTTACATGGGGTTTCTCCAACACACTGAATGTTTCCTGGACCCATCTGGCCAAGACATTCTTCCCCGACTACTTCTAGGGAGAGGACTCAGCTCTGGGGTCAACCCTCTTCATGGTGAGCCACTGTGTGGTTCTGCTGGAGGAGGTAAAAGGCATCTAGGCTAGTTCTCTATCCAAGGCCAATGCTCACTCATGAGTGTTCCTCCACAAACCCAGCATTTAGTGACACCAAGTTCATGGGCTATTCTCTCAGCTAAGTCAACAAAGAGGTTCTTCCCTAGGTTTTTGCCCAAGGTGGCCTTTAGCTGATCATACATTTGTGGGCTTTGGGGCCTAGGAAACAGTGTAGGCTTAGATGAAGTTGGGTTAGGCAGCCATTGCACAATTTCTTTGACTACTGGGTCCTCTGCATGGTTATGGACCTCCTACTCCGCTTGAGTCCATCACCAACACACCCAAGATTCCTCTAATTTTTCAGGCTCTTGGCCGGATTGGCTGCTCTCAGATCTAACCTTTATGTATCCCATCCAATATTGGAATCCTTGATGAGTGCAGAGTGTGGTGTTTGGGGCATATCTTTAGGCCAGCTGTGGAAGCGAAGCTGGTGCCTATGTTGGACCGGATCCAGTTCTTTCACATGCGATGGGTATAAGGGGAAGGAAAAGTGGGGAGACTGGCACCACACATATGGTGGAATAGGAGGAGAAGGAAAGGAGTCTTTAGCGGTGCCATCCGGACGAGACATTGTCCTCAGGCTTCTGCCACATGTAGATTGGTCAGCTTTTGGTGTGACCAAAAGGGGGCTGATGTCTTACCCTTGGTCTGTTGGCACAGCTGGTGTTTTCTTCTGGAGGGTTGCTCAGAAGAGTCTGGAATACATTCCCATTTTGCAGCTTCAGGTTTAAATCTGCTGTGATGTATCCGGGGTATTGTTTCAGCAACCTTAACTGCAGTGGGGATAGACAAAATGACAGTAAAGGAGCCTGCCTCTGCACAGTGGTTTTAGGGGGTGAATGCTTCACTCCTTTACCCAGACAGAGTCTCCTAGCTTAAAGAAATGAACTTCAGTGGTTAAACTGACAGGGAGCCTTTTCCTAACCCATTGGTTGAGTCTGAAAGATGGTCCCTAGGGTCTGAAGCTATTGTCTCAGAGCCAATTCATCTATTTCCTTAAGGTCTCCTCATAGTCCTTCGATGAGTTGTGGTGGCCAACCTGATTCTTAATAGTGCCATGGGGAGGACTTGGTTCCAATGTAGATGTGTCTCCTGACATAGTTTTCCCAAATAAGTCTTAAGGGTCCTGTTTATGCATTCTACCTGCCATGAACTTTGTGGTTGATAGGCAGTATGCAATTTCTACTTAATATTTAAATTCTTGGCTTGTAGCTATACTATTTCTGCTACAAAAACTGGCCCATTATCTGAGCCAATGGTAATTGGTAGGCCAGATCATGGAACAATTTCTCAGAGGAGCAGTCTGGCTATTTCTCGGGCCTTCTCAGTTTGGGCGGGATAAGCCTCTACCCAACCGGAATAGGTGCATACAAAGACCAAGAGATACTTGAGGCCCCCTGAAGTCTACTTTGAGTTCCTCAAAGGGAGTTCCACCGACACTTTGGATCCCTGGTGAGGCACATGGCCCTTGCCTGTGGGCACAGACTTTGCACCATTTACACACTGCTCGGAAGATGCTAGAGAGCTGGGGGACATAGAATTACTGGCCCAGAGTGGTTTCTAGAACAGTATGACCAAGATGAGTCCTTTGGTGAAACTGCTTGTCAAAAGCTGGGTCTAGGGTCCCAGGGACTGCAATTCGTCCATCCTTGAACTTCCACCATTCACAGGGGGCGAGGCTCCCCTCCTCAGTCTTAAACCAGGCTTCTTCTTGAGGCAAGTACTTGGGGTCCTTGTGACAGGTGGAAGCCGAGGTATTTGATTCTTTCTTGACAGATTTCAGCCTTCCTTTTAGAGACTTTGTAATCCTCTTCCCAGGGATTGAGGAGTAGATGTGTTCCTTTCATGCATTCCTCATAGGTTTTTCTGCTAAAAGGAAGTCACCTACATACCAGAGTAATGGACAGCTGTGTTGGTTTGCTGGAAAGGCCTTTAAATCTGAGGCTAGAGCTGTCTCAAAGATGGTCAGGGAGTGTTTGAACCCCTGAGGCAGTTGCGTCCATGTCAACTGGCCCTTGTCTCCGCTCTTAGGGCTTTCCCATTGGAAGGCAAAAATTGGTTGACTCTGATGAGCCAGGTGAAGCAGAAGAAGGTGTCCTTGAGGTCCTGACAGGTGAAATGAGCTGCCTCAGTGGGGCCTAGGAGGTTATATGGGGACAACAGGGTGCAGGACGACAGTTGCCTGGTTGACTGCTTGTAAATCTTGGACCGGCCGGTATTTATTGGTCTCTGGCTTTTGAACTGGCAGGAGAGGCATATTCCAGGATGATTGGCAGGGACGAAGAATTCCATACTTCAGAAGTCTCTCTAAATGTTTTTGGATCCCCACTTGTGCCTTATGGGGGATGAAATACTGTTTTTGGTGGGCTGGCTCAGCTCATGGTTTTAATTCTACCACCGCTGAAGGAATGTGTTGGGCCAGTCCTGGAGGGTTGTCTTTAGGTCACATTCTGGTCACCTTGAAGGGGAGCTCAGGTCTCTGCTGGGACCTTTCTATGAGACTATAGAGGTGCCATTCTTTTCCTTGGGCAACCGTGAGTGACATGATCCTTGATTCTGGCCTCCCCAAGGTTAGGGCTGCTTGGACATATGTCAAAGGTAATTTGAGCCTGTAGTTTTCCTAAAAAATCTTCTCCTGTCAGTGCCACGGAGCAGTTGGGAATATATAGGTTTTCATGGATGACTTCTCATCCTCCTAGGTTGCACCGGCAGGGCTACAGGAAGGGGCAACAGACTCGTCCCCCAGTTGCTCCCATAATGGTAGCTTGTCTTTGAGAAAAGGGGCCCCACAGGCCAAGTTACAACTGAATGTTCAGCTCCAGTGTCAACCATAATGTCAAGAGGTTGGCCCCCGACTATCATTTGGACAATAGGCACCTGGAATCCTAGCAGAATGGAGCCTGGTCTGGCCTAGTACTGGCAACCCAGGCTTCTTTTCCTTTAACTGACCTTGGGAGAGTGCCAAGGCTTGGGCTAGGAGGACCCTACAGTTATCCTTTAGGAAGACTCTCAACCAAGCGGGTCGGGTACAAACTATTGCCTCCCAAGAATCAATGTAAGGGAATTAGTCTGGGTGGCCAGGTTGACTAGTAATGACTTGAGAAGTCTTTGCAATGATTTCCTTATCAAGAGCTTCCTCTGCTGGCCATCCAATGCCCAAAGAGGGCCAGTCAATCTCACAAAGTGTGCACTTAATGTGGGTGAGTTTAACTCCATAATCTCCTGAATAATACTTTTTGAAATTCTTAAATATACAACCTAAAGGTTTCTGTTTACTCTGTTGTCCGCCCATCCTTCCACTCGTGGTTGGTGACTCATATGCACTCAGATTTGCTTCACCGATCTCTGGCTGCTCCCCTCACGGGGATCTTTCAGGAGCCTCTTAGCAACTGGTGGGTTGGTATACACTCCTGACTCAGATCACTGGAGTAGACTCCAATCCAGTGACACCATCCTAAGCCATATGAGGTTCATCACAGAACTGCGGAAAGGGGCTCAGCTCTCACTTAGTAGAAGGCCATGTCTCAGCCACACACAGTCACACACCAAACACACTCCACTCTCTGCCCTATATACCTGAGAGATCACAGTTTCCTCTAACACATGTTGAGTACTCAGGTGACCTTGGGAGTTGATTAGACTCCCCTTCTGTCCTCTAGTGGACAGGCTGTTCCTGGGACCTAGGTCCTTATCATTCAGTCAGGCAGTACTCCTGGGCTGGTTCCCACACCTCTCTGGGGTCTGTTGTGCTTCTGAGACTGGCTCCCAAGGTCACTGGAAGAGATGTTTCTCCCCTCATGGGCAAAGGGTCCATTAACACGCCAAGTGGAGTCCATGTTTCCCAGAGTCCTGAAGGCCAGATCCCAAAGACAAGGGTGGTGAAAAACCACCGTCTCCACATCCTGGACGAGCCCCCAGAAATGTTGCGGGATTCTCAAACTGAGAGATGGAACACCGAGGCTATAAGCAGGAAGCAGTGTTTATCGATGCCGGCACCGGCTCAGTGGATTCTTTTCCAAAAGCTGAGCCCCGATTGAAACATAACAGGCAGTTTTATACAGTCTTGTCATCCCCACACAGCTACAGATATAAGAAAGAATATTGATTGGTTGGCAAGCTATGAAAAAACAGGTGTTAGCTGGAGAGTCCTTGAAGATGGGGGGAGGGCAGTCAAGAACAAACTCGTTTGAGCAGGAAATGGCCTGGCAGGGTCAGGCTGCCACAGAAGGACCAGCTCCTGAAACCCTCCATTCTCCCACACTGTTCTCTTGTTTTTGGTCTGAAAAAAAGCAGCTTACACATGTGCAGTCCCAATTAAGTAAGCCTGCCTCTAGCAGCTTGTGCTTCCCAGGCATGGGAACCAGGGGCAGTTCCTAACCAAGGGAACAATATCCAGAGATAGAGGGATAAATCCTTTACACAATTGTAATTTGTCCTTATAGGGAAGTGCTGCTTGGTCGGGTCTTGTTCTTCTCAAGCCTTCAAGATGTGTAGGTATCATTTATTGAGGAGAACCATTGCCATATAGTCTAGGAACCTCACCTTGGCAGTGGAAGAATGTCCAGCAGTTTCCAGCTCAGCCTTCAGGGAGAATATGTACATTTGAATAGGTTAGGTCTTTTAATGAAGAACTTGCCCTGTAATGGAGGAGAAAACTCCTGAGACCTTCTGCTTTTTCTACACATATTTCTTGTTACAGGCCCCCTTTAGCCTGACCCACAGTGATACGGGCCATTATTTACAAATTGTGCTCACAGAACTTTTAATCACTTTATTTTCTTTCCTTCGGAAAAAACCCCTGTCCCTCTAATTCAGATAATTACCCTGAAACTTGTAACTCAGGTTATTGATTAAGTAACTCAAGTCTTCTGGTTATTGACTCATGTCCTTTGGTTATTGATTAAGGATCACTGAAGATTAGCATTCTTGTTGGTCCATTGTAAGCAGAAATTGCCTTATGCCAGGCAGGGCCATTGTAGCCATGGGGTGGAGGGAACACTTAACCCAAGGCTTGCTTTTTTAAAGTAATATATTAACCAAGTCTGTCTTCCCAATGTAGGGAGGAGGCAAGAAAATTAAAATGTTAACCAAGCCACATTCAGAGACTGCAATATGCTGATCAGCTCTGCAGCCAGGCCAGGAGGACACCTTCAGAACAAAGGAAGATTTCTACTGAGATTATTAATAACCCATTTCCCACATCTGTGAAGTGGAAACAGGAACCAAAAGAGTCATTCCCTATGGCTAAACCATGGGAAACCTATGGATTAAAGGCTGGGAACTGCCAGCAGGCATTTTATGCTACATATTCTTACCTTTTCATGCTACATACTGTTCCCCTTCCTCACTGTATGTCCATATCAAAGGAAATGAGCTAACAAAGTCTTTTAAACTAAAACTCACAGGTACTAAAGAATGATATATAAACTGAATTCCCTGAACACTCAGGGGTTCTCTCTGTGCCTTTACTCTCTCTCACTTTCCTCGTCTCTCTCTATTGTCACCAACCCTCTCACTGTCTCTCTCTCTGCCTCTGAGAGGAGACCACACTCTGTCTGTAGATTGTTGTCCCTTTTCTAATAAACTTTCCTTTTGACTCTAATTTTGGCATGTATGTTAAATTCTTTCTACACTCTCTGCCAAAGGACTTTCTTCTCTCATGCAAGGGTCGGTCTCCTCTCACCCCCAATTCCCATTTGGAGAAATTTGCCCTGTCTTGCATCATTCCTTTACTAACTTCTTCTTTTCACTTAATAATAAAATCGATAGTAAGAAAATTAATAGATATATGATTTAAATAACAAATTTACATCTTCCTTTCTTTCTTGTCTAGGGACAGGGGTGGCATCTCAGCAGAATACATGCTTTGGCAGGAGAATTTGAGACTGTATTCTGACTGAGACAGAGAGAGAAAGAGCTCCATGAACTTCAGTAGTCGAGGACTATGACCCTCCTCAG
>NW_006442512.1:96430-104014 GCF_000325575.1 Pteropus alecto
CCTCAACATCCATACTAAAAAGAGGTTCATAGCTCTTAGAAAAAAGTTAGGCAGGAAAGATAGGGGATTTCGGGTCCCCTGAAAAATGTTGAGGCCATCCTGTTCTAGAAAAGGCCTGTCCCAGTTCACCCACAATAAAGCAAGCCAAAAGATATTTTTGGGCTAAAAAGTAACTTCTGCAAAGAAACAAGCAGAGAATTAGGTACCAGTTTAAGCTGATCACTCGCACCTGTGCAATGAAAACCATAATGACCTCCAATTCACCTGAGCCTCATTGTGCCATCATTATAATATAATGCATATACCTGAAAGTTCATTAATATCATTATAACAGACTGAATTCTGGGAATGAACATGTACGGAAAGTAAATGATGAGTCACTGAGTCCCATCCATCTTAGTTATCCATTAAGGAAGCCTAATCCTCTAAGAAAAGTAAACGCCAACAGTAATTAGGTATAAAAACCCAAAGGTTTTGTTACCAGACCCTTGAGCCACCCTTTTCTTTTTCTGCCTGCTCCCACATCAGGAAGTATACTGTTGCTTTCCTTTCCTTTCCAATAAAGCTATTCTTTTGCTGCTGTATTTCGGTGTCTTGCTCAATTCTTTGTTTGAGACACCAAGAGCCTGGACAACCTGTCAAGAGGGGAACAGAACCTCATTCTCTGGTAACAACAGTGGCTGGTGCATGTGTAATATCTATTTTCTCAGCCAGCCTCTAGCAGCCTGTGTCCTCCAGGCATGGCAGCTAGGGATGGTTCCCAAGCAAGGGCACAGCCTCCAGAAGTGGAGGAGCCTTCCTTTACTGGAGATAGCTGGTGTTTATAGGGAAGTGCTGCCTCGTATGGTCCTGTGCTTCGCAAACCTTTAAGACATCCAAGTGTCTCTTATTGAGGGCATCAATGGCTGGGGAGCTGATTGGCTCTACACTGCCAAGGCCAAAATGCATAGTTCTTTTCAGCACAGACTTCAGGAAGAAATATGTGCATTTGAACAGGTTAGGCATTTTCATGCTGAAGGCTGAGGGCTTAGCGGGGGAGGGAGGGTGGTGCACGCTGCCTCCTGCAACTCGTTTTTCAGGAAACTTCTGTTGTTACTACCGAGGTGCTATTGCTGGGATGACCTAAGCTAAACTTCCCTCTCTGCCTATTTCTTAAAAGGCCTGTGTCTGAGCTACTACAGATGCTCCTGAATTTTGGTAAATAGATTCACTCTTATCCCCCTATCCTGCCAAATCTTCTCTTACAAATACCACCATTTAAGAGTTCTTTCACCTTGTCTAGAAAATACACAAATAAATAACCCTCTATTACCCCCAAATATCCAACAAACAAGCAAAAATCCAGCTGGTATCCTACCTCATTCACTTTAGAAAGTCACTCTCATAAATACATGAAGCTTAATTACTATTTTCTCTCTTTCTCTGGCACAATTCCATTCCAGGATGAGCCCAGACTTATACTGGTATACCTACATCACTAAGGTGAGCTGGAGACCATATCCAAAAGTGGCCACCATACATTCAAAATGACCTATACATCAAATTAGTCATTACCATCGTCCAGAAATTATTTACGTTCATGTGCCTCTGATGAAATCATTGCTCTGAAAACCCCACCCTTTATAAGCAGTCTTCTATATGTTCTTATCTTTATTCTCCCTATTTTTGCCTGATATCTTACCTGATCATACAGAGAGAAATTAGATACCATCTAGCAAGAGCTGAATCATCTTCCCCCCATACAAGGAAAAATAAGCACAGGCCCACATCCATCCTATTTTTCTCTGCTTGCCCTCATCTTGTCTGAAAAATATGTCCCTCTAATGTAGAGAGGAAGCAAGAGAACTAAAATGTTAAATGAAGCTGCAATATGCTGATCAGCTCTGCAGCCAGGCCAGGAGGACCCCTGCAGAACAAAGGAAGATTTCTGCTGGAGTTGCTAACAAACCATTTCCCCACACAAGAAGGGAAAACAGAAAGACAGAGCCTTTAAGTGGTTTGCTACACAAAATAAAATTATTCATTACCTGTGTCTATGGATCAAAGACTGGGAACTGCCAGCAGGCCTTTCACCTACATATATATTCTTACCTTTACACGCTACATATGCTTATCCTTTTATATTGTATGTCCATATTATCAAAGGAAAATGGATAAACAATGGGTCTTTAAACTGAAATTCACAGAAACTAAGAATGATATATAAATTGAATTCCCCAAACACTTGGGGTCTCTCTCAGTGTCTTTTCTCAGTCCCTCTTAGTGTCTTTTCCTCCGTCCTCTCAGTGCCTTTACTCTGCCTACCTCACTGTCTCTGTCCCTCTCTTTGTCTGTTCCTCTGAATCTCAGGCTCTCTTGCTCTCTGGCTCTGAAAGGAGACCATGCTCTGTCTATAAAATGTTACCCCATCTCTAATAAACTTTTCTTTTGACTCTAATTTTGGTGTGCATTTGAATTCTTTCTTGTGCTCACAAAATGCTCTCTCTCAGTGCAGGCCCGCTTGGGAGAATTTGCCCTGTCCTGCTTCACCTCCTGTCAAAAGCCAAACCCAAGATGAAAGACTTAGATGTAAAAAACACCAGAATATTATTTTGAGCTACAGATACTTTAAAACAACAACAACAACAACAACAACAACAACAACAACCAACAACCGACAAACAAAACTCCTCAAAACAGCAGGTACAAGAAGGATGCTGTGACCTTTCCTTTCTGAAAGCAAGTGATAACCCCCACTCTCCTTATGGAAGATAACTTCCTTATTCCAAAAGAAGAGTGACATTCTTATTGTCCAGGATGAGAAGTTGAGAATGAGAGAATTCTGAACAAAAAGACCTTGTTAATAATAATTCTTATCTTCCCTTAGCCTCTCCACCTAGTTTAGTTACTTTTCCACAATCACCTCTTTTTCAACTTAATATAAAAGCATTTAAGTATTGTCACTTCTCTGGGTCTTCTCTGGTATTTTTAGGAGGACTCCATTTATAATGTAAAACTTAAAGGAAATAAATCTGTATTTCTTACAGGCTCAGTCATAAACCCTAAGGAGGTGGAGGTGAGGTTTTTGCTTCAGTGACATCTTCCTTTCTGGCATCTTTGAATTCTACCTTCTTCATTGGCTTGATTCTTCAGTATGCTGACATGCTCTCAGCTACCATCTTAAGAAACTCTATGAATATGGGTGATGTCTTTCAAAACTAAACAGATATACTCTTTCTGTATGATTCAGTTATCCATCTCACTCTTTGGTATTGATTGACTAAAATGAGTTGAAAACTTATATCCACACAGAAACCTGCACACAGATATTTATATATAACTGCCAGAATTGGAGGCAACTGAGATGCCCTTCAGAAGGTGAATGAACACATAGTCTGAGGTTCATCCAGGCAATGGAGTGTTATTTTGCACTAAAAAGAAATGAGAGAGCTATAGAGCCATGAGGGGACAAGTGGGGATCTTAAATGCATGTTGCTAACTAAAAGAAGCCAATCTAAAAGGGTCATATATCTCCTGATTCCAATTATATATGACATTCTGGAAAAGGCAAAGCTATGGAGAGAATGAAAAGATCAGTGAGTTGTCTGGGGTTGCGGGGTGGGTAGTGGATGGTAGTGGTGGGGGGTGGGAACTGGGAACAAATAGGTGGAACACCGAGAATTTTTAAGGTAGTAAAACTATGTATTCTATATGATATCATACTGATGAGATACATTTGTCAAAATACATAGATAAAATGTACAACACCAAGAGTGAACCCAGATGTAAACTCTGGACTCTGGGTGATCATGATATGTCAGTGGAGATTTATTGATTGTAACCAACACACTGCTCTGGTACAGGATGTTAATAGGGTAGTGGGGAAGTGGAAGGCTCTGAGCACCTGTGTGTGCGTGTGTGTGTGTGTGTGTGTGTGTGTGTGTGTGTTGGGGGGAGAAATGGCAGTAGAGCAGGGGGCATATGGGAACTCTGCACGCTTTGCACAATCTTGCTGTGAACCAAAAAGAGGTCTAAAAAAGTAATAAAGCTTATTTAAAAACAAGCCCCCAAACCACATTTCAGTATTATATGACTGTTTCTCTTTGAGTACCCAGGTTGTCTGGGCCACTTCAGAATTGAATTTTTGGGAATATTTGTCATTTCAACATGCATCCTTTCAATATCCTCACCTAACATTTGCTCTGTATACACTCTTAAGTCTTCTACCAGATATCTCCAAAAACTGCTCTCTCTTGCCATGGACACTGAATACTTTTGTTCCGAACATCTAATGTTCACTTTTTATTTAGCATCTTACTGGACATTCTAGAAGCCATAATGAAGAAAAGATTCTCCTCTGCCCTCTTAGCATCTCTGGCTGGGCTTAAGAATGCAATTGACACAGGGAAGATGAACAGGAAAAGTGTGTACTGATTTCACTTAATGTTTACATGTGCATGGGAACCTTCACAAAAGAATGGAGACTTGAAGTGACAAGAGCAAGAAGCTTTTATACCTTTTATACCTTTTAGACAAAGAATCAATAAATTTGTGAAGAATAGACAAGACAAAGGGATTGGTTTGGGCTAAGGGTAGGTAGTCCACGGTGAAGTATAACTAGGAAGACAGCAGCTTGTTTGACAAAGGTGGTTGGTATAGATTGCTAAGACCTCAATATTCCAGTCCCCACCTCCACTCCTCCTAACCTCTCCATCCCCCATCTTTGGTGATTAAAACTGTCTTTCTTCCTCCTGGTTCCAGGGAGGGTACCTTTCACATGGGAGTTTTATCTTCTACTCTCAGGAAGAAAAAGGAAGTTCAGAGAACCTTCGAATCTGCTGTGTTGTGAGTTTTATTAAAAATGACCAATGTGCCAAAGTGGCTCATTTTTGGGGTGACACATTCTGGTTTCTTTCAGAGCAGTCCAGGTAAGTGGCTTGCTCATCTTTATTCCTCAGGACCTTCACATCTCTGGCTCTTGACAACAAGAAGCTTCTCCTCCATTTCTACCTTTCTTAATGATCCTCTATGGCATGTTTACCAGCATAAGATCCTCTACGTGGGTGATAACATTTGAAGTGCATCCACAGCTATAGCTCAACCATGGGCCCTACAGAGTCTATTATCACTATGCTTCTTTAAGGGTTCTGAATCTCTGATTTATTAGACAGCATAGAAATAACAAAATGAGCTCAAGCTGCTCAGAAATAGCAACTGGGCTTGCTGGGAGAGAAACAATTCTGACTGCTGCACAAGAACACTGAGCCTCCTTACCCTACACACAGTCAGCATGAAAGGGCACAGACATATTTTGTGTCAGACAGAAAACAGAGAAATCCACATACAAAATAACGTGTCTGCAATGATTCTAACACATCCTTTAGGGCAGGGGTCCTCATCCCCCAAGCTGTAGACTAGTATCAGTCAGTGGCCTGTTAGCAACTGGGCTGCAGAGCAGGAGGTGAGCAGCAGGCGAGGGTGTGAAGTTTCATCTGTATTTGCAGCTGCTCCCCAGCGCTAGTATCACCACCTCAGCTCCACCTCAGATCATCAGACATTAGATTCTCATAGGAGCACTGGTCTCTGGTGCCAAAAAGGCTGGAGACCATTGCCTAAAGGGATAAGTACATATTTGTAGAAGGGAAAACAAAGCTCTCTATAGAGAAACCACTTTTGCATGGTGATTAGGTGGAGTTTTGTTTCTGCAACTGTCACTTGATGAGTGAAGATATCATCTTTGGGATGTTTCATGTCATTCATTTCATATATATATGATGATGCTATTGCAAGTATACTCCCATCATTATTAAAGGCAAGTGATGTGATGCTGGTGGGGTATTGATGAAGCTGGCACAATAACTTTTTGTTAAATGGATCCCAAATATTTACAGATCCATCAGAAACACCTGTGGCAAATATAATGTGGATGTTGTGACAGGAAATGGCATTGACTAGGTAAATCTGCTTAATATTATTTTCTTTTAGTCTGTGACTTGAAAGCATACTTCTTCTGTACCTCAGGGCTTGGGTCCAAGTACTCAACAACTTGGCCTTCAATAGAGCTCAATACATAACCTTGTTTGTTTGGAAATGCTTGTATGTGGTGAATCTGGTACTTCAGGCAAGACTCCCAGGGCTGCTGCACATAGCCCACGTTCTGTAAGTTTCACATCAACACTCTGCAGCCTGCAGTGTGCATAATCAGCCCATCTCCAGACACTGAGAGGGTATACACCTTTTCAGACTGAGAGAAGGTCCCAAGCATTACAAGGAGTTCTGGGATCCCACAATTTAACTGTCTGAGTCCAACTCCCAGTAACCATCCTATTCACTTCTGGACAGTATTCAACACATCCGATAGGGGCATTGTGGGTTCTGACCAGATTTTCTTAATCAGTGTTCAAATCCCGAATTTTCAATTGATGAACTAATCCCCCACTCCGGGCATGCATTGAATCACAGAAAGTGCAGTTCAGGACCCTGCTGGTGTGCTGGCACTTGAGCTGCATGGAGTTGGATAGCACATCGTAGAGGCACACCAATGTGTCTCAGGAGGAGATCAAGAGAACCTGGGAGGTGCCGACTTTGGGTAGCTGGTTCAGCTTGAACTAGTTAGAATGAGTCATCTTGAGCTCCTCTCAGAATCATGTTGGTTGCTGCTCGCTGCTGCGGCTGCTCATCACCTCTTAGCTTCCCTCAGAGCGCTCACCTCACTATAATTTTTTTTTGTTACTGCTCTTTGCTTGTTTATTAATGACCTGTGGGGGAGGAAGAAATTTTTCTTCATCTTCCAGGTTATTTTGGCAGGTCTAATAATTAAAGTGTTATGAAATAGATTAACAAGAGGAAATAACCAAATTTAATTACATAGGTACTTTAATTACATATGTATGGGAACTCCCTATACATGAGAGAGTCGCTCCACATACATGAGTGGTTCAGAGACAGAAAGGTAAAATGAGGTTCCAGAGGGGAAGAGGGCCATTTGCAGAATGGTAAGAAAAGCCGATGTTCAGTCATTAGATGTTCTCCTTGCCGTATAGATAGGTCATAAAATGTTATCTTATTGTGGGCAAGTCCCTTAATTTAAATGCTTGTAGATAGTTACGGGGGTACAGAAGTTTCTTTTGAGTCCATATGGTCTTGATTGCCTTTAACGAAAAATAATCCAAAGTAGTACTTCTTGGGGGGACCTGTTCTGAACTCCTTCAAACCTCTGGGTGATCTAGTCCATTTATATGGCATTCATTATGAACTTTAAGCATGTAAACCACAGATTTTATCTCCATCTAGAATTAGACCTCCGACTGTCTGGCCGGGTTTACTTTTCTGACATGGATGCCTCATAGACATGACATATTAAAAAGAATCCAACCATAAAATCTTGGTCTTCTTTTTCACCTTGGCCATGCTCCACACTTTCAAATTGAATAGATTGTACCACTGTTTGCCTCATGATCCCATTTCAAGCTCATGGTTTCACTGGTGGACCCTGGTGTCTCTGGTAGACTCTTGTGTTCCTAATATACTCAGGTATCCATGGAGGACCCCAGTGTCCCCGAGAGACCACAGCATCCCTGGTGGATCCAAGTGTTCCCTGGTGGA
>NW_006442512.1:104036-114092 GCF_000325575.1 Pteropus alecto
CCTGGGGGATCCAGGTGTCAACGTTGGACACAAGTGTCCCTGGTGGATCCCAATGCCCTGGTATCCATGGTGAACCCTTGTGTCTCAGATCTCTGGTGAATCTTAATGTCCCTGGTGGATCCAAGTGTTCCCTTGAGCCCCAGTGTCTCTGGTAATTCCTGGTGTAACTGGTGAACAACGGTTTCCCTGGTTGACTTCAGTGTCCCTGGAGGTTCTTGGTGTACCTACTGAATCCCAGTGTCCCAAGCAGATCCTGGTATCCTTGCAACCCAGTGGCATTGAAGAACTCCAGTGTCCTTGGTGAATTCTGGTGTCATTGGGAGATCCTAATGTCTCTAGTGGATCCAGGTATCCCTGGATGATTCATGACACTAACCAAAACTCTAATACTAACTTTTAAAGCCTAGTTAGGTTTCATCCTAAACCTAACATTAAACTATGAATATAACTTCCCTAACCCTAACCCTAACCCTAACCCTATCAATTTAAAACCATAACCCTAAACTAAACCCTAACACTATGACTAGCCCAACTCTAATCTAATCTTTAACCATAACTCTAACTTCATTACTTTTAACACTACCCATCTCACTTTAATGCTAGCCATAATTTATGATTATAAATTTAAATTTAAAGTTATAATCATAACTTTATTACCCTAACCCTAACACAATCTTAATCCTAACCTTTACTCTAATACTAACATTAACCCTAACCCTATTCTAGCCTAAATCCTAATTCTAACCTTAACCCTAAACCTTCACTAAACCTAATCCTAAACAATAATCATAACATTAACCCTAACCTGAATCTGAACCCCGATTCTACACCTAACCCTAACCCTGATCCTAAAATTAAGCTAACACTAATCATTAACCTTACACTAACTCAAATCCTAAAATGATGCTAAACCCTAACCCTAATTATAAACACAACTCTAAGTAAAAGCCTAACCTTAATGAGTTCTAAATCTTAACCCTGACCATTACCATAATGCTAAACTTAAACCAAACCTTAATGATTACCCTAACTTAATATTAATTCTAAACATTATCTCAAACTCTAACATCTAACAAACACTAACACTTATCCTAACCTTAACCTTAAATTTCAATCCAATTCTAAACATAAATTTAACATTGTAACCCTGAAGTTAACCATAACCATAACCATAAGCCTATCTCTAACCTCAATCCTAACCCTAACCAACCCTAAACCTACAATAACCCAAACCCTAATTATAACACTAAATCTAATAGTAACATATAATTGTAACTTTAACCCTAACACTAACTTTAATACTAATCTTAATCCTATTCCTAAACTGAACCCTACTTCTAAACCTAACCTTAATCCTAACCATAACCCTACCCTTAACCCAATCCCTAAACTAACCTTAACCCTATCACTAATCTTAACCTAAACCCTAACCTAAACTGTAAACTAACCCTAACATTAACTCTTTCCTTAATCATAATTTAAATCATAATTGTAACTTTAAACCTAACCCTTACCCTAAACTTAATCCTAACCCTAACTCGAATGCTAACTTGAAACCTAACCCTAACCCTATTATTAACCCAGACTACATCCTAACCCTTAACCCTAACGGTATCCCCATACTTAACACTAATCCTAACTTAACTTTAACTTCAATCTTTAACCAAACCATAAACATAACTCCAACCTTTACCATAATTCTACACTAAACCTATCCTTAATTCTCACTCTAACATTAACCTTATTTGTAAAGTCAACTTAACCCTAACTCTAACCCTAATCCTAACACTTACCTAGCTCTAAATTTCTAACCCTAACCATAAACCTACTCCTGTCTTTAAACCTAACTCTAATCCTAATATTTACCCTAAAGCGACACTAGTTTTAACCCTAACATACCCCTAACACTAACCCTAACTCTAACACTAATTTAACATTAACTCTACCCCAACCATAACTGTAGTCCTAAACCTAACGCTAACATTAACACTGACCCTAACACTAATTCTAAATATTAATCCTAATCCTAAAACTAACCTTAACTTAATCCTAACTTGAAATTCTAACCCTAACCCTTCACCTAACTTTAATATTTTAACCCTAAATTTAACCCTAATCATAATCATAATCCTAGCATTAATCATAAACATTTTCCTAACCCTAACCCATACCCTAACCTAAACTCTAACCCTAATCTAATCCTGTTATAGAAAAATCAGACCAGCGAGAAACCAAGCACCACTCGGAGAGTTGAAGAACTCAGGTTTATTATGCCAGTGGTGCCAGAAGAGCTAGCTCTCTGAAAATCTGGGCCCCAAGTTCAGGAGTAACCTTACTTTTATAGGACTTATCTGCACAGTTACAGTTGGCATGGGCCGATTGGCTCATGAGATTCTCAGACAGGAATTTAGGCAATACATCCATTATCAAGCAAAGGCAATACATCTGTTATATGTATGGACAGAACAAGCAAAGGGGAGGGTGAGTCTTTAGTTAATCTCAAGGTCACCCTGCCCTTCAGCCTATGCAGAAAGCATGTCTACAGAAGCAGAACAAAGAGCTGATTACAAGGTTAGCCATTTGAGTGGAAAATTCCTCTTCCATCCTACCCTATACCTAATCCTAATCCTAATCCTAATCCTAATGTTAGTGCAAACCTAAATCTAATCTCAAATACTAAACCTAACTTTAACTCTATATATAACCTCAGTTTTAAACATAAACCTAACCTTAACCCTACACTAATCCTAACCCTATCTCCAACATTTTAATCATAACTGTAACTCTAAACCTAGCTGTATTCCTAACTTTAACCATGACCCTAACTCTTATACCAATGCTGACTCTAACTCTTATACCAACCCTTACCCTCATCATACCCCTAACTTTAATCATAATTACAAACCTAAATGTAACCATAATCCTAACCCAAACACTAACTCTAAACCTTAACCACAACCCTTTAAACATAACCTTAATGATATCTCTAAACATAATTAATTCTAAAAACTAACCCTAACCCTAAAATTAACTCTAACCTTAATCTTACTTCTTATCCCAACTCTAACATTTATTTTAACATTAAATTTAAAGCCAACCCATTTTCTAAACCTAATCCTAACACTTTACTTCTAACCTTAATTCTAACACTAATCATAACCTTAACCTTAATCTATTCCTCACCCTAACCAAAATCCAAACCTAACTTCTAACTTTAACTCTAGTTCTAACCCTATACATAAACCTAAGCCTAACCCAAACCCTAACATAACCTCTATATTAGACCTAAACTTAACCCTATAATCTCAATTCTGACCCTAACCTTAGCTCTACACTAATCCTAATCCTAACTATCAACCTAATCCAAACTCTAACTCTAACATTTAATGGTAACTTTTACCTTAATCCTGGCAATAACCCTAATCCTAACTCTTACTCTAAACCTAACTGTAATGTTAACTTTCCAACTCTAAATTTAATCTTAACCATAACCCTAACCCTATTTCTAACCCAAATGCTAAACTAACTTTCAACTCCAACCAAAAGACCATCTTTAAATCTAAACCTAAACCTAAACCTAACTTTAACACTAACTGTTGTCCTAACCTCTAACCCTAACCCTAACACTAACTCTAAACTTAATCTTAATAAAAACTCTAACCTTTATCCTAAACCTAACCCCAAATCTATAATCCTAGTCCTGACACTAACCTTAAAATTATCCCTAATCCTAACCCAAACACTACCTAACATGCAACTCCAACCCTAATCCTACACCTAACCTTAATTCTAAACCTAATCCTAACCCTAACCCAAACTTTAACCTCATCTCTAACAATAATCCTAACTTTAACACTCAACATAACTTCCACTCTAACCTTACCCTAACCAGAACTTTAACACTAACTTTTTAATTATAAAAATAACTCTAACCCTAACCCTATGCCTACCTTTAGTCCTAACCATAACCTACTCCAATCCTAACAATAAAACTACTCCCACACTTAATCCTAATTCTAAACCAAACCCTAACTGTAACTTTAACCCTAATACTAATTCTAAACCTTAATCCTAACTCTAAACTTAACCCTAACCTTAACCTTAATCCTAACACTAATTCTAAACATTAACTCTAATAGTAAAACTAACCCTAAACCTTATTCTAAATTCTAATCCTAAATATAACCCTAACCCTAATCCTAAACTTAAACCTAACCCTAATGTTTTAACTTTAATTTTAACCTTAACTGTAACCACAGCTATAACTCTAGAACTAATCATAAGCTTATTTGGGTTAATTTTAACCCAAACCCTAACCTAATCTGTAATCCCTAATCCTAAACCTAAACCAATATCTAATTCTAAATCTTAACCTACTTAACCCAAATCCTCACTTAACCTCTAACACTAACCCTAAACTTAACTATATATCTAACTTTGATTATAGCCTTAACCCTAACTTGAATTCTAACTTTATAATCCTAATCCTAATCACCCAAACACTAAGCCTAATCTATAATTGTAACTTTATCCTCACCCTTAACCCTTAATTATAAACATAATCTTAATTAAAATCTTAACTCTAATACTAACCTTAACTATTTAACCTAAACTTAATTCTAACCATAACCATAACTCTAACACTAACTCTATTCCTAAACCAACCCTAAACTAACATTAAGCTATAAAGCTAACCCTATACCTAACCCTAACCCTAAACCTAACTTTAACAACTAACTTAATCCTACATTTAACACTAATAGTAACCCTAAACCTACACTAAACCTAAACCTAACTTTCTCCTTAACTATAACCTTAACTCATAATAATAACTTTAATGTTGGCCCTAACTATAACCCTAATTTTATCCTTAATCCTAACTCTAACCCTAACCTTAATTTTCTAATGCTAAACTTAATCTTAACCTAAATCTAACCCTAATTCTCACCCAAAATTTATTTCTAATCCAAATTCTTAACTAACCATTAAGACAAAGCCAATACTTAACCTAAATCCTATCCCTAACTTTAAACTCCACCGCAACCGTAACCCTAAACATAAACCGAAGTAAACAATAACTTCTAATGCTAACCCTAACACTAACCTAATCCAAACCCTAACACTAACTCTAACAACTAATCATAATCCTAACTAAAACCCTAAAATTAATCATATTCCTAACCCTAACACTAATTCTAAGCCTAATTAAAATCCTTTAAATTTCTAACCCTAACCTTACCCCTAACCCCAACTCTAACCTAATCTCTAACACTAATCTTAACCTTAATCCTAAACTTAATCCAAACTCTAATTAACCTCTAACACTAACACTAACTCTAATATTATATCAATATCAATACTATATCTAATATCAAAACTAATCCTAACTCTAATTTTCTATTTCTAACCATAACTCTAACCTATTCATATTCCTAACACCTTAACCATAGCCTAAAGCATATAGCTATCACTAATCCTTTATCAAAATCTACTCCTAACCCTAACCTCAGTTCTAAACCTAACTTTAACTATAAACCTAACCATAAAACAATCCTAACCATTACCCTAACCCTAACCCTAATCCTAACGTAACAATAATACCAATTCTAAGCATTAATTCTATCTTTAATATTAACCTTAAACCTAAACTTAACTTCTAATCCTAAATTTAACCCAAATTCTAAAACTAACCGGAATTCTTATGGTTGCGATGGAGTTTAAACTTAAGTTTTAACAGTAATCTTAAACCTAATCTTGACCAAAATCGTAATCCTGTCACTAACCATGAAGCTTTCCCTAACCCTAACCAAAACTCTAACCTAACCTCTAACACTAATCCTAACCTAATCCTGTAGGTAAACTCAATAGTATCTCTAACCCTAACCCTAAATTATCCCTAAATTTAACCTCAACCTAACCTTAACCTGAACCTATAATTGTAATTTTAACCCTAATCATAATCCTAACCCTAACCCTAATCCAGCTCTCACCCTAAAACAACACTAACCTTAACATTAACTCTTAACTCTATTCCAAAACCTAATCCAAACCCTACTATTTTATAATCCTAAACCTAACATTATACCCAACCTAAACTTAACACTAACTTTAACCTCAATTCTAACCTTAAACCTAACTCTATAATAACCTTAACTTCTAATTCTAACCCTAACCTTACTCATATCTAGCTTAAAAACTAATCCTAATCCTAACCCTAACTCTAACCCTAAACTTAACATTAATTTACCAACCATAAACTTAACTTTGAAATTAATCCTAACTGTAACACTAAATCTAAAACTATTGCTAACCCTAAACTCAACCCTAATCTAAACTCTAATTTAATTCTAAATTTAACCTTATACCTAACAGTAACCCTAGCTTTAACTCTAACATACCTTCTAGCACTAACCTTAACATTAATCATATACCAAACCTCAATCTAAATTCTAATCTTAAACCTATAACTAACTCTAACTTTCTAACCCTAAATCTATTTCTAACATTAACCATAGTCCTAAAACCATCACGTACCCTAACACTATTTCAACCTAAACCTGCTGTTAATTCTAAACCTAATTCTAAACCTAATCTTAACAATAACCCTAACTCTAACACTAATTGTAAACTTTATCCTAACCTAATCATAATCCTATTTCTATGCCTAATCTTAACCATACCTCTAAAAATAAAATGAATTGTAAATGTTAACCACAATCCTAAAACTAACTCTAACCCTAACTTCTAATTTTAATCCTAAAACTAACCTTAATATTACAGTTAACATTAACTTTAACCTAATATTTACCCTAACCTTAACCATTATAATAACTATATTACTAACCAGAAACATAATTCTAACCTAAACCAAAATGTAACCTAACCCTAACCCTACCCTAAACCTAAATTTAACCCAAACTCTAACTTTAACCTAAACCTTAACCTAAACTAAACACTAATTCTAAACTTAACCCTATATTTAGCCTCAATCCTAACCTTAATCCAAATTTAACCATAAATCTGTACTAACCTTAACCCCAACTCCAACCCCAACCCTAATCCTAGTTTAAAATTGTAATTTTAACTCTAATCCTAATTCTAACCCTAATTTTGAATTTACTCCTCAAATTATTGCTGTCCTTAACTTTCTAACACTGAACTTAATTCTAACTTTAACTCTAATCTTAAACCTAACTCTACTCCTAACCAAAATCCTTAATTAACCTTTAAACATCTCAAACATTAATTCTAATTTTCATCTCAGCACTAACCCTAATCTCTAATACCAACTGTAATCCTAATGCTAACATCAACCCTAAACCTAACAGAAATCCTATCCTAGACATAATTTGAACCTTAACCATAAAACTAAGCTAAAATGATTCTTCTATTCCTAACATTAATGCTAACACTAACCATAACCCTAAGCCATAGTTAACCTATAATCTAACCCTAGCTTTAACCTCAAACTTAAACCTAATGCTATCCCTAAATCTAAAATGAACTCAACACAAACCACAACTTTAACTCTCACACAAACTTTAATACTAACCTATAATTATAAATTTAAACTTTAATCCTAAAACTAAATTTAACCTTAAACTTATTATTAACCCAGATTCTAAACTAATTTTAATTCTAATTCTCACCACATAACTAATAGTACCCTCAACCTTAATGCTCACCCTAAACCTAACCATAACCTTTAATGCTAATCCTAACCAAACCCTAACACTAACTTTAACCCAATTAAACTCTAACCCTAAGACTAATCCTAAACCAGAGTCTAATGCTAACCACAAAACCTAAACTCAATTCTAATCCTAAAATTAACACTAACCCTACCCTAACCCTAACCTCAATCCCACCCTAACATGAACCCTAACCCTAATCTTAACCACAGCTATACTAACCCTAACCTTAACCTGAATACTACCCTCAATCCCAAACCCAAACATAACCCTAAACCCAATCCTAAACTAAACTCTAACCTTAACACTAATTATAATCTTAAACCTAATCTTGTACCTAAATTCAATCCTAACTCTAACCCTGAAACTAATCTTGAGCATAGCCTTTACCTCAATCCTTAACCTAAGCCTCACCCATATTTAAATCCAAGTGTTAAACTCAAAGCTAACTTTAACCCTAACCCTAACTCTAATTCTCATCATACATTTTACACTAAACTAATTCTAACCCTAACCCTAACCCTAACCCTAACTCTACAAACCTAACCCTACCTCTAATACTAACCCTAAACCTAACACTACCATTAGCTCTTACTCTAACCCTAATGCCAACTGAATTTTTAAAGCAAACCCTGACCTCAAAGCTAAATCTAACCTTAAACCAAAACCTAAGCATCAACTCAAATATTAACCTAATTCTAAACCTAAACCAAAACATAACCATAACCTCAGCCCTTATCCTAACCCTAACCCTGAGGCAAACCCTAAATTAAAATCTAACCTTAAACTCAAAGCTAATTCTATTCCTAATCATAATGTTAACCCTAATCATAAACAAAACCTGAAGCCTAAACGTAACTCTAATTCTACACTTAATTCTAAATTTAATCCTAACCTTATCCCTATTCCTAAACCTAACCTTAAAGCTGGCCTGTACCCAAACCCAAACCCTAGCACTTACCCTAAACCTAAATCTAACCTGAATCATAAACTCAGCCCTAACCTTAATTCTACTCTTAATCTAACTCTGACCCTAACTCTAAACTTACTTAAAAACCAAACCCCAAATCTAAACCAAAACCTAACCATGAGGCTAATCCTAATTTAAGTTCAAACCCTAACCTTAAAAGGAACTCTAACCTAACACTAACCATAATCATAAAATCAATCTAGAACCAAACCCTAAATCTAACCCTTACCCTAGCATGAATCCTACTCAAAACAACCCTAACTATAAACTTAACCCTAAACTGAACCTTGGCCCCCACCCTAAATCTAAACCTAACTCAAAATCTAACCCTAAACTTAACTATAAACCTAACCCTAAACCAAATCTTTACCCCTAAATTAAAACCTAATTTAAACCCAAACCCTAAACAGAAAGCTAACCATAAGACTAACCCTCATTTAAACCTAAACAAGCTCAACTTAAAAAATAACCCATAACCTAACACTAAATCTAATGTAGACCTAATCCTAAACCTAACTCACACTGTAACCCTAACCCTAAAACTAATCGAGCACTAGGCCTCTAACCTTACCCTAACCACAACCCATATTAAACCCAACACCAAACACTAACCTCAAAACTAGCCCTAACCCTAATCCTAATAATAAATTCAACCCAAACATTAACCTGAATCCTATAGTAAACCTAAGCAGAAAAATAGCCTTTACCCTAACATTAAAACTGGCTCAAAGTCTAACACTAACCATTGCCATAATCCTTACTTTAATTCTAAACCTGTCTCTTACTCTAATCTTAACTTTAACTCTAAAAACCAAACCCTAAATCTAGATACTACTCTAAACATAAGTCTCATGTAAACTAAAATTAGAGTTAGAATTACCTGGCCACTGTGAATAATGCTGCAATGAATATCGGTGTGCAAATATCTTTTTGGATACGGGTTTTCAAGTCTTTGGGGTAAATACCCAATAGAGAGATTTTTGGATCATACGGTAGATCCATTTTTAGTTTTTTGAAGAAGCTCCATACTGTTTTCCATAGTGGCTGTACCAATTTGCAGTCCCACCAGCAGTGTATAAGGGTTCCTTTTCTCCACATCCTCTCCAACATTTGTCATTACTTGTCCTGTTGATTATAGGAATTCTAACAGGTGTGAAATTGTATCTCATTGTGGTTTTGATTTGCATTTCCCTAATAGCTAGCAATGTTGAGCATCTTTTCAAATATTTGTTGGCCATTTGTATGTCCTCTAGAGAGAAGTGTCTGTTCAGTGTCCTCTGCCCATTTTTTGAATGGACTTTTTTTGTTGTTATTGAGTTCTATGAGTTCTTTGTACATTTTGGATATTAGTCCCTTATCGGAGGTGTTGCTTGCAAATATATTTTCCCATTCGGA
>NW_006442512.1:118227-158643 GCF_000325575.1 Pteropus alecto
GAGAACAGTCGTTCGCCCCCCCCCCCCCCCCCCGCCCCAGAAAGAAGATTTATTCTACAAAGTTCTCTCCAACCTGTTGCAAAGAAAGTGTTTTTCTTTTGGTTTCCAGTAGTTGATGTCTAAGTCTCTTGGATCCCTCTTTACATAAAATCTTAATAATGCCTTTTTTCTTACAGATATTCGGTCACACTCACTACCTTCAGTCTCAGTCCCTGTCAGTGTTAATGACAGTTTTAGTAGCATTTGCTCTGATTCCCCTGGAGTTCCATGGTGTTCGATCTCCGAGGATCTGGGTGAAGGGGCTCTCTGGGTTAGAGTGTGGGGTCTGTGGCTCAGCCTCGGGTTTTGCAACCATGCCTTCTAATAATCAGCTGTTGCTTCTCTGCCCTCTTCATTTCTCTGCTTTCTGCCCTGATCCGTGGGCACTGCCACTGAGTGGAGCTCACAACTCTCTCAGACAGGGCTGTTCAGGGAACTAGTGGCAGCTTCTCCCCTCCCCCTCCTGCTTCACTGAGCTCCAGCTGCAAGTGGCAGCTTCTTTGTTTTTCCCAGTCTACTGCCAGACTTCTACAGTTCTGACCTGTGGTAGCTCTTATTGCAGATCCCTCACTCAGATGTGCTTGTGTGCAGTTTGGGTGTTTTTTGTTGAGTTTTAGATGTTTGGCTTATTGTTGTTTCAAGGGGAGAGATCTTAAGACATGTCTCACTCTGCCATGCTTCTGATGTCCAGTTGAGGACTTTTAATTAGGCATAAGCCTTGTATAAACAAGAATTAGAGCCACCTCCTAGAGCTGAACTTTCCAGATACCTGCCTTTCCCTGCCTAGTCCTGTCGTACACTGTCCTGCTGCTATTTCTGTGCAACCTCACACAAACTTTATCTCTCTAATGTAGATTTTTCTCTGTTCAAATTGGTTTTTCCCAGATAATGGCATTGTGACTCACTTACCTTTTTCCACCTTATCCTCTGTATGTCTATTTCTTTTATCATTAAGCATCAGGACATAAGCTTAACCAAGCCTCAAGTGTATAATCATGAGGACAATAGATTTTGGTTTGACTTTAGATTAAGGATAACATCTTGGCTTTAGATGTGTTTCAACCCTAGGCCCGTTGAGGCAGAACAACAACCCCACCAGCCATGGGACCAGACCACAGTACCAGATGGGATGGCGCCATGGCTGATTCCAGAACCAGACACAATGATCAATTACCTCATCCTCCTCCAATAGTCTAATCAGTAGCACCCAGAACCCAATTCCCTTTGTTTCCATAACTACTGATTATTCCCTATATAATCTGTACTCCCAAGACATCTGGAGAGCCAGGCCTTTGAGCAATAGCTTACTTGTGTTTCCGGAATTTGCAACTCTAATAAATCTTACTTTCTTTGCTGCGAAATCTGCATGTATTTCTTCTTCGACTTAGATGCACACAGGCAAATGTACTCTTTTTTTTTTTTTTTTTTTTTTTTTTTTTGTCCCAATAACACCTGCATAGGCAGTAGGCACCTTGTCAGCTGGTCTTTAGTAGCCAGGTTTTTAATCACTGTGACCCTTAATTTTAAAGTAAAAGCCAATTGTTATAAAACATCTTGGCCATGAAGTGATGGAGGGAGTAGAGCATTCCTTCAACCTAGTAGGTCCTAAAGGGACCATTATTTTTTTTTTCACTTAACAGGTTTATTTTAGCAGCTGTTTTTATTACAGTCTACATATTTGTTTAATTTTATTCTATCTGTTCTGCATAGTTGGCATATTTAGTAACTTTTATAGTTGACTTTTTCATTCGATACTTTTTTTTGAATTGCAAATGCTTCTGCTTTTTTTTTTTTTTTTTTTAGAAAACCTGCCATGATTATTTTTTTAATAAGGATTTTCCACAAAACAGGCTTGCTCTACATGCTAGATTTTTAAACAATTCAGTGACACCATGGGGCAATTCCCAAAATGCTACACAACCTCAATCATGTGGGGAACTCCAACTTCTCCCACAAATCATTGTGAGACCCCAGCTTTAAAGCAGCAATACAGTCAGTTCTCATTCGGACTTGCTATTTGTTGGGGTCCCAGCTCTCCAGCCAAGAAGTTTTAGGTGTCTCTCATTGGAGGAAACTGGCCCGCCTGCCCAACCTAGATTTGGCCAGTAATCCAGATTTTCCCAACTCAGCTTTCAGTGCGGAAATAAACATATGTGTGTAGGTGAAGGCTTTTATTTAAGCATATACCTTGTACACTCAAGAACTATTATCAGCACCTGGGGCTGAACTTTCCTGGCCTTACTTGCCTTTTCCTCCTAGTCCCAGATAACGCTGACCTGGCTCAACCCAAGCATGCCCAGTAAGTGCTCTGTCATCTGGCCTCAGGAAACCAGGGCCCTTTGTACATGAGGGGCTTGGAGTGGCAATTCCTAACCTCCTTCATAGTCCCCAACACAGGGGGAGCCCTCTCTTTTCTCAAAAATCTTTATGAGGTAAAAGCTTTAAAATGATGACAGTCAGTTTTTATTTTGTCTTGCTGCTTCATTGGGTCCCAGAATCTGCTATCAAATTTGGAAATCTGCTAGTACAGCAGATGCCAAAACTCTTCCCTGTGCCTAGAAGAGAAGTTACGGAAGTCTGAAGAGCCACAACCTTCCTGTAGCACCAGGCCTAACTCTTAAATCACAGGATTTGGAGTAGGAAAATCTTGTATGTTTTTGAAGTTGAGGAGCAACCTGTCTCCCCTCTTCTGCTTTGGAAGAAGTCATCCCAGGGTATAGTTGAGAGGCTCAACATCTCCAAAGAATTTACTTGCAAGCTGCTTGTAACTCCTAAACACTGAGCTTGCCCCTCTCACACAGCTCGGAGTAGGAGCAAGTGACTTATCCCAAAGCTTAGAATGACTAGGGGCAGGAGGATGCAAGCAGAAGACTGAAGCAGGGACACCTTGGATTCAGGCGACACCTATGTACATGCTCCCATATCCTAGGCTAGCCTGTGGGGAGCAACTTCACTTACTACTGAACTGAAGCCACAGTCCAAGAACCTCCAGCTTCTTGCACTAAATAAAATTCAGTAACACCCAAGTAGACTCTGGCACAAAGTTCTTCAAGCCCTAAGATGAGGCTTAGGAGACTCTTGCTGATTTCCACTGCCCCACTCCACTGGCCTTCAGGGGGTTCTGTTCCTCCAACATCCCAAGTGTCTGAGCCAGAAGCAAGGGCAGCTCTCGGTCCACTGAGATAAAGGCTTGGGAAGAAGAAGGGAAATAGGCCTTGGCAGAACCCAAACTGAACTCCTTGGGGGTATATCTTGGCTCTCTCCTGCCTTGCTTCAGTAGTACCATCTTTCTCCCCTTCCTCCAGGAGTCCTTCCTATTCATCCAGACAATTCCAAATATAAGCCAAGGAAGGCTGAGCCCTCCCTCTGCACCCCTGCATAGTCCTGCAGTTCCATTTCCTGCCTCCCTAGCAGGAGAGCAGGGAACTTCCCTAGTAAGCCTCTGTGATGACCTTATCTTAGGAATATACAACCAAAACTTCTGTGTGTAATATACCCTACTACACAGTAAGTAGTGGAAAGGTGGCATGGGGAAGATTTTTCTTTGTCCTCTGGACCCTTGTCCTATGGGCATGACTGTCAAGTAAGAACTGCCTGGGGCAAAGCCAACGAGATTGGGGAATGGGAGAGTAGGGAGGTAAGTAGAAGTTAATGGGGTGTGAGTACCTCTGGGGCAGTCTAGGGTGGTGGTGGGTAGAAGACCCCCAGGAAATAACCATGACCCCTGCCTGGAGAAATGGCCCTTGCTGTGAGAGTAACATTTACTCATTCATCCCACAGTACTCTTTAAGCATCTCTTATGTGTTAGGCACTGTGCTAGTTATAGGATACAATTGCAAACAAGAGGTGTGTGGTTTCCACTGTCATCGAGCTGACATTGGAGAGCAGAGGACACAAACAGTAAGATAAATAATTATAAACTGCAATAAGAAAAATGGAAATTGGGAGGGTGCAGAGATAGAGAATAAAGAAGAGAAGGGAGCTATTTTAGATATGGTGGATCAGGAAAAAAGGTACTGAGAAGATATTTCTCCTGAGGCTGAAGCAGTGAATTATGGGAGGTTTCCTCTAGCCAGAATCCCTTTTCCTCTTTTTGTACATCATTCTCAGTCTCCTTCTCTGTTCTTGATCTACATGGACTCCTAGAGTCAACATGTGATACAGATCTGGCCAATCAAGGCACCCCATCCTACTGCAACCACAGTGACTGGTTCAGAGATGGGCATATGACCCAAATCAGAAGAAGGAGAGTCAGGCTGAAAACTTTGGCTGGGCCATTGGACAAGAAGTATATCTTTTTTTAACTGAGAATGCTAACTGAAAATGTAAGCCTTGAAGAGCCAGAGGCAGTCACATAGAACCCTCTGAGAATAGAGCCAACCCTAAGAAAAGCAGAGCTGACAAATGAAGAAGGAGAGAAAGAAAATGAGAAAGGGAGAAAGTGATATATTGATCAAGCCCTGAATGTGCAGGATAGAAGAAAAGAAATAATTTTTGATTCTCTGAATATGCAGGATAGAAAAAAAGAAACATCAGCATTCCCCAAAACTCTTCAAAATCATCGTCCTTCACAGTCTCCTCACTGCCATCAATTCTATATAAAGCTAGAGGTGGGGGCTGGGTAGAAACCCCCCAGTTCAGGGCCTATCTGGAGCCCCATCTTAGCAGGTCCTGCAAGCACAGAGTCTCCTAACATCTTTTCTCATCTTCACCTCTGGGCAGCAGCCAAAACTCTGAGATAACAGAAAAACCCCTTTCAACATCCTGTTACGTGAATATTGTTGGCCCTTTTCTACAAATGAAGAAAATGATGCTTAGAGAGGTTAACTTGCCAAGAAAACATGGCTGGTCAAAGACAGAGCCAAATTCACACCCAGTTTTATCTGGTTTCAAATCTTCCTCCCCCTTTCTACTACTTCAGCCTAGGGGTGGTATGATCCAGCAGGCTGGGCAAACACGGTGGGAGTAGACACAAGCCTATATGGAGCCAGGTGGCTCCTAGCATTGGAGCCACAAGCAACTTGACTACAAGCAGCTTGGAATTCAGGGCCCTATCCAGTTCCTGCAGGCTGGGGGCAGGGCAGTCTCATATCCAGAGGAAGTGACATTTATGGGGTTGGAAGGTACAGCTCAGGGTCTTGGGTTACCACCACGAAATGTGGGTACCAAGCCAGGAACTTCACTGTGCTACAATTTTTCATCCATTTAGAAAAATGATAAGTCCTGCTGCTAAATGCCTTCTTATTTTCCTTTTTTGAGTCAGGATTGACCCACGCGATGGAGTGAGGCTGAGGCTGGCCAACAGGGAGCCCCAGCTGTTAGGAGCAAAGGAAGACAATGTCAGGAGCCAGATCCCCGAATCCTTCTCCACATTCATCCCAGCCTGGCCCTGGGTCTCCTTATGCCTCTTCAGAATCTTCACCTGCCTCTTTGCCTCCAGCCTTACCGCTCACACCTATTCACTACAACTGCCACTGTTTTCCTGATAATTCATTCACCCTTTTTCTGCCAAATTAATGTTCCAAAAATGTATTTTAGAATGTCGACTTTTATCTACAGAGGATCTTTGAAACTTCTTGACCTGATGTGTCAAACTGTTTGCTTATTTCTGATGCCACACCTTGGCTACTTGGCTGTTTCTCTGCCACTCCTGCCCTCTCTTCACTATCTGGTTAATAAAATAACTCACTCACTCACTCAACCTTTAATCCAAGTATTTCAGGCATCTCACTCTGTGCCAGCCATTCTTGGACAGCTCCACCGACCTGCAATTCTGACACCTCATTCCTTATACTGTGATTTCTTTAACCCTCACTTATTAACCTCCTTCATAAGACCTTACCCTTATTCCCCTGTTCCACCCAACTGTAAACCTTTCAATGGCAGAGGCTGTGTTTTGCCCATTTCATAGCCCCAAGGTGCCCTGCTTGTGGCAGGATCTAATAGATGTGTGTCACATAAATGCGACAAACACACGTTCAAGCCAAACACTGGCTTGAGAGACTAGAGCTTAGACCCAGCTCTGACACTTATGTGGCTTGTGTAGAGCTGCTGTCTTTCTCCAGGCCTCCAGATCCCCACCTATAGAATGGGACTTCTATCCTTGCCCTGGTTACTTTACTGGGCTAAGGTGGGTGGGAGACTCTCTGCAGGTGTGAGTTGTTATTACTATGATTTCCCTTATAGGCAGGATGTGTTGTGAGGGGCAGGGAAAGATGATTATGTTTTTTGGAGCCTTGTGGCCATAAGAGCCGAGCTGAGGAAAGGCAGTGTAAGTCCCCTCCCATGACCCTCAGATGCCGCCTAGGGTGGTAAGGTAGGGGGAAACTGCACATCTATATGGGGTGTGGGTGAGATGCTCCTATGCTCCTGGCTTTCTACCAGTGTTCAGGAGGGGCAGAAAGTTTTCTTTAGCCTGAGGCTACCTGTGAGGCCTCAGTGTACATGGCCTGGTTTGCAGTCCGACAGTCCCCAAGATTCTAGACTGCCTCTAGAGACAGACAAGGTAGGGAAGGAGAGGTGAGGGAAGAGGATTTGAGTCAGAACATTTTATCATCAAGGGCTATCTGTGATGGTGGAAAAGATCAGCTGAGCCCTCTGAGTCAGCAGCCTCATTGTCCAGAGAGGAAGCCAGAACTCACACAGGAAAATAGACTTGCCCAAGGTCACTTTTACAGTCCTGTGGATTTTGGAGACAGAAAAAGTTGAATCTCAGCTCTGCCACTTACTAGTTATGAGAGTTGGAGCAAATCACAACCTGAGTCTTATTTCCTATAAATGTTAATGAGGGGTTCAATTCTAACATTTTAGAGCTGTGAGGGTTAGAAGGAATGATGTATATAAGGTGCCCAATCCCCAGTTCTCAGGCATCTGGTTCCATTCCCTGGGCCCAGAGTAATGCAGATATGCACCCCTCAACATTCTGAACTGCTCAGGAGAAATACAGTCCTGTTTCTCAGGTGACAAAGCTACCATAGGCCTCAGGAGAAAATTGGGTCAACTTTGAGCCTAGGGCTAGGAGGTAACAAATCTAAAATCCTGCCAGTCAGGAGACTGATTCCAAGGATACAAGTGTCTTGGGGCCTTGCTTTCTCAACCCTTTCTTTCCTTCATTTGTTCATTTGTTCCACAGATCTGAATAAAGCGTCCACTCGGAAATAATCAGACAGAACCAAAACCAGTTGCTCCCCACCCAAAATGCTCACAGTCTAGTGGAGAGAGAGACAAAGCAAGGAGACACTATCAAAGTGGAAATTGCTGTTAAAGTCATGTACAGGAAGAAAGAGAACACTGAGGAAGTGAAGTTGCTGAAAGTTCGAACTTCCTCTTTTTCTTGTTTTAATTGCAGAGCACGTTTTTACGGTTGAGATTGAGCTACATTTATAATTTTATAACCTACTTTTTTATTTGGCATTAGGTCATAAACATTTCTCCCATGTTATTATTAAACTCTATAAATTTTTTTCAATGGTGCAGCATATTTTCAGTCAAGCAATGCCATAATTGAATTAGGCTTGGCCATTTAGGTCATTTCCAATTTTTCTTTTTCTGTGATAAATAATACTGTTACAAACATCTTAGTGCATAAATTGTTTCTCATGTTTCTTGTTGTTTTTTTTTTTTTTTGACTAGATTTCTACTCATGGAATTTCTAGACACTATATATCAACATTTTTAAATTTTTCAATAATCCTTGACACTTATTGCCAAGTGACTTTCTGAAATTATTTTCTTGTGGCATTGTCAGTCCTTAAGTCTAAATGGAGATCCAGGGTTATAGTAGAAAGATAGGGTGGGGTGAATCATACAGATTGGGGTTCCAGTCCCAGCTCCTTCACTTACTAATCACATAGCCCTGGCCATCAGTTCTTCCACCTGAGGATAGTATGACCAGGGTGGCAATATTACCTTTGAGCAGTTTTGTGAGGACAAGAGATTGTGAATATAAAGCTCCATCCATTGCCTGGCTCACAGTAAGAGCACAGTAACTGGTTACTGCTTCAGTATGATTACTTCCTGGTCAGGATTCGTATGAATTCATATCCTCTGGAAGCTGCTGCTGCAGGATGAGGCCTCAGCTCCAGCCTCCACCAATCCAGGCACAAGTGTCCCTATATTGTCAAAGCAGGGGACCCCCAGGAGCCCAACACACAATACGGCAGAAGGTAGAAGCTAAGGCCAGAAGCCAGAGAAAGTCAACAAAAGACTATGGGGGCAGAACAGAGGGAGAAAGTGATCACAAGTCTTCCTGAGAAGGGGAGCTGAAAAGGAGAGGGAAGGGGTGGGGAGTGTAGCCTACAGAAATAGTCAAGATCAAGAAGGTGAGATCCAAAGGGAAGGGCTGGTTCAATACCAGGATATAAGGTGAATCCAGGTTTCAGGGTGCTAGAGGCTTGTCCAAGGACAGGAGTGGGCAGCAAGGGCTCCAACAAGCTGCCCAGCACCTGATTCTACAACTAGTTCACTGTGTGATCCTGGACAAGAACCTTGCCCTTGCTGGGCAAGGTTATAGTAGAAAAAATCAAATAACAGATTTTTTATAGGGAAAAAAAATCAAATAACAGATCATTTTGTTTACATCAAGGGAGTCCCTGTCAGGAGTCAGATCCTATGAGTATGCTGGTTCCTGATTTTCTGGTCTGGCAGTTATGAAATGTCTGGTGTATCATATCTTACCACTTCCCTCACCTCCCCTTGTGCTAGCTCCTGGTAATATGCTTTTTGCTGGGAGAGGGTGTTAGATTATTCTTCAGTTGTGATTTAGGCAAAGAACACCATTTTTCTCCTTTTCCCATTTCTGTATGATTTGGCCATGAGTCCTTGACATCAGGGAGTGAGGAGGCAGTCCCAGAAAGAGACATGACTTGAGTGGCCCTTTAGTGCCCTTAACTTGAAGTTCAAACCTTTAACTTGGAATGTGATGCCTGCCTGAGCCGATTCTCCTCTTCCCAGCCTGGCACAGAGTGGGGACTCAGTGTCACTGAATGAAGAGACATACTTATTATTATAAATAGTGATAATAATAATAAAATAACACATGTTTCTCTAGGCTCCACCAAACCATGGGACTTCCTAGGGTTCAGGATCAGCAATGACCTTAATTTCTTGGCTTACCTGCTTGTACAAAACCTTGACTCTCTCCTCAAAGTCTACTCCAACAATTTTGGGGAGACAAGAGGTAAAAAGCAATGAATTAGGGACAAAAGCCTTGGACTCACCAAGGAACAAGAGATCCTTGGAGAAAAGTTGATTCTAGATCTGAGGGCAGGTAACGTACAAGATGAGCCTGAAACATCTTGTGCCAGGAAGCCAAGACATGCTCAAAATATAATGGGGCCAGACAGAAAAAAAAAATGGCATAGATGATAGAGGCTCTGTTCATCCCTCCAGCAACCAAATCAAAGTTGTCACAGAAACAAGGAGACTCACCTGGGATCTAGATGAACAAGCCATACAACTAGGGAGAAATCTAAGAAATCACCCTGCAACTGCAGAAAATAGGATGGGGAGAGGACACAAGGCTGTCTAGTCCCAAGCAGCTGAGTAGGACAGAGGCTGCAGCAGCTACAGATGCTTCTTAAAGGGGCCGTGCCTGCAAGCGGACTTTCACATTGACAGACCTACTCGCTCTGATCACCAGTGCCAGTTCGGCTGCGCAGGGGACACCAGAGACTTACAGGGGGACACTGAGTTGTTGGAGTGAGGGAAGAAGTGAAACTCACTCTGTACAGAAGTGCCGGCAGTATTCGTTGTTCCACTGTTGAGCCCTTCTCCCTCCCAGCGGGCAGACGTAGCGCCACCATAGCCTAGATGTCATCAAACTGGATAACAGAGGTTGCTCTACTCAGAGGATTCCCTGAAACTCCACCTCCCCCAACTCTCATCACCACCCAAGCCACATCCAGGTGTGTCCTCGGTTAGGTGCCCCTTGCTGAGCAACGCCTAGACTCACACTGGTGGCAGCTGGCCTGGGTTCCTGGTGTGGCCTTTTGAGGCAACTATAAGTATAACATCTGTGGATTGCTTGCTGAATCTTAACAGGTAGCCCCGAAGGGGCACAGGCTGGGGCTAAATTTGGCCTGCATCTGAACCCTTCTCAGGACTGTGCCAGTGGACACCTACCACACAACACCACACTAATAAGATTGGGAGACTTAAGAGCTTTGTTTATTACATAGAAAAAGACACAGAAAGGCAGCCAAAATGGGAAGACAAAGAAACAGAAATCATATGACAGAAAAGAATAGAGATCCAGAAATAATGGAATCAAGTAATCTAACAGATGCAGAGTTCAAAACACTGGTTATAGAGATGCTCCATGAACTTTGGGGAAGAGTAGATGAACTCAGTGAGAACTTCAACAAAGAGGTAAAAAATAGAAATGGAAATTATAAAAGGGAACAAGTCAGAAATGAAGAGAAGGATATTAAATGGAATAAACAAAGTGAATAAAGAAGAGGATCAAATGACCTACATAGAGAAGGGGAAAACCAAGGACACTCAATCAGAATGACAAAGAAAAAAAGCCAAGACTATAATAATAATTTAAGGAACCTGTGGGACACTATTAAAGGTAAAAATAACCATGTTGTAAGGTACCTGAAGGAAAACAAGAGGTTGAAGAGCTATTTGGAGAAATAATGATGGAAAACTTCCCTAACCTGGTGAAGGAAATAGACATAAAACCCCAGGAAGCTCAGAGAATCCCAAAAACCAAGGACCCAAAGAGGCTCGCACCAAGACACATCATGATTAAAATGCGAAAGGTTAAATACAAAGATAGTATCTTAAAAAATAGCAGGAAAAAAGCAGTTAGTTACCTACAAGGGAGCACCCATAAGACTGGCAGTTGATTTAAAAAAAAAAAAAAAAAAAAAAAAAACCTGTGCAGGACAGAAAGGCTTGGAACAAAATATTCAACATGATGAAAACCCAGGATCTACAACCAGCAAAGCTATCATTTAGAGTTGAAGGAGAGATACATGTATTAAAAACTGGAATAAAGAATGGTAATAACTACATTCCTATCAACAAGTACTTCAGATGGAAAAGAATTAAGTGCTACAACCAAAAGATAGAGTGGCTGAATGGATAAGAAAACAAGACCCTTACATATGCTGCCTACAAGAGACTCCCCCCAGATTAAAAGACACACAGAGACTAAAAGGAAGGGAATGGGAAAAGATATTGCCTTGATAGACCTAGAGGGTATATTGCACTGAATGAAATGGGTCAGATAAAGAAAGACAAATATCACATGATTTTCGTACATGTGGAATCTAAAAAACAAAATCAACAAAAACAATAAAAGTGGAAATAAACTCATAGATACAGAGAATATTTAGAGGGATTCTAGATGGGTGGGACTTTGGGGGACAAAAAAAAGTAAAGGGATTAAGAGGTACAAATAGATAGTTTCAGAATAGACATGGAGATGTAGAGTGTAGCATGGGGAAGATGGTTAATAATGTTGAAATAAATATGTGAGGAGGAAGAGGGTACCAGATTTAGTAGGGTGATCATTTTACGAGTTATGTAGATCACTGATCACTAGACTACACAACTGAAACTGATATAATATTGTATGCCAACTATAATTGAAAAAAAACTCATTGAATTGCACAATGTAAATACAAGCAACCAATTATCTATTATATTTCAATAAAGATGAAACAATTGAAAAATATAAATATATAATGTGGCCAAATCAACAGGAAACAGAGATCATGCTAAAGGGTCTCACATTGGCCAAATCTGGGACAGTTTGAACATTAAATTATATAATGACCAAAGTAAATAGAAATTCCTGAGTCCTCCTTAATAGAATAAATAAATAAATAAATGAGGAGAAGGGAGCATTCTTCCTTTCATTAGGATAACAACTAATAAATGTAGATGGAATGATGGAGTTAGAAAATCATCAATAGGTACCAAAATTATTTGGGTAAAGGTGGGATGAGGAATACACATATTTACAAAGACTCAAAAATTTTCCTATAAGATACTTATTAATCACAAAGGGTGAAACAGTAATTTTATGGTGAAGAAAACTGGTGGACACTATCTCAATCAAGTGATCAAAATTAACATCACCAACAGTGGGACAAGCTAACATCACATTCCTCCTGATATGATGCCGAGAAGGACGCAAAATCACATTTGGTATTCCTGCCAAAAATGTATGATCTAAAGGAAAAGACTGGACACAAACCCAAATAGAGAGACATTCTACAAAATGACTCGCCTGCAATTTTCCAAAGTGTCAAGGTCATGAAAGTCAAGGAAAGACAGAAGAACAGTCACAGATTGAAGGAGACCAGGAGAGGAAAAAAAATAGACTTAAGGGACTTTATAATTGATGGAATTTAATTCGAATGTGGAATGCCAATTAAACGATAGCATTGTTTCAATTAAATGTCTTAGTTTTGAAAATTGTGCAGTCGTTATGTAAGAGAATGTCCTTGTTGTTAGGAAAATACACTGAAGAATTTAGGAGTGAAGGGATACTATGCCTCCAACCTACTCAAATAATACAAAAAATTAACATGCATATATAAAAATAGAGAGAAAAACAACAATAAAGCAATTGAGGTACAAATTTTAAAATCTGATAATCTGGGTAAAGGAGACAAGAAGTATTTTGTACTCTTTTTTCTAAATTTAAAATTATATAAAAATAAAAATTTTTAAAATTTAAAACACCAGAAAAACATGCCTCTTACAGAAGACCCCAAGAGGGTGCTGCTGAGGGATAGGCTTGGGAGGAGACTAGGGAAATGGGCACCTGCACCCCGAGAATATGGACTCTCATAGTCTGATGAGAGTCTGTTGTCAGGCTCCCTGCAACGCTCAGGCTGCCAGTTGCTCCTTGGCTTGGTTCTGCTTTTTGAAGTCCTGAGAGTGAGGTTTTTCCATCCGACCCTGAGAGGACAGGGCTGTCAACAGCAACAAGGACAGTTCTAAGAGTACATCATCACCATGGGTTAAAAGCCTGCTGTGTGCAATATCTGGGGTAGGTGCCTTTCATGTTCTCAAACACTGGATTAGGAACATTAGAAAGATCTTTAAGCTTTAGAGCAATCCTGTTAAATACATAGACTCATCAACCCCATTTTCCAGATGAGGAACTTGAGTCCTGCCTAGGTAAGGCTGGAGTCGGGATTCTAACCTTGCTCTTCTGACTCCAAGTCTAGTGCTCACATCCCCCACCCTCACCCGGATGTGCCTGGGACTTTTCTGTTTCCTTGCCTCGGCACGTCACTCCTTTTGCCTACATCCATAGTCCCCTCTTCATGTCTTAACTTACAGACCAGTACAGACTAAAGTCAAGATCTCCTGTCTCTGAATCTGAGGTTCACTGTGATAAACACCAACAGGGCCCAAATCAAGCTGTGCCTAACTGTAAACAAGTCATTTTCTAACTAAATTATACACTGGGATAGTATGCTGAAAACTGTTTTGAAGTTCTTTTGAGAGACAGTTGCCATAATTGGAAAAACAAACCAAAACAGGCTAGAAGGGATGGGAGTGTAGAAGGGGAGATGTCACAGAATAGAGTGGTTACACCCTGCCTTCCCTATTAGTCAGGTCAGTGACCTCTGTCCCACTGGGCCTTGGTTTTCCTATCTGTAAAATGAAGCAGTAAGGCAACAGCAGGAGTTTTGATGCAAGAGTATATGTCTGACTCACTTACGAAACCTAAAAACTGCAGATTGCCTGAACTCCACCCCGTCAGTAAGTCTAGGTTGGGGCTTGGCCTTAAGTTTTTCTACAAAGTCCCACTGCTCTCTGATAGGCTCCCTTCTTGCTGTTTGAGAACCTCTGGATGGTCTCTGCAGGCCCTTCTATCACTGCAGGTCTCCTCTAGCTGACCACTGAAGGAACCCTTCCCTCACTGGGCCTCTGTTGCAGTTCCTCTGCTGACTGCCCATTGGCCACATTGTACCTCTTTGATGCTTTCAAATATCCTGACCAGCACCCTCACTTCTGAATACTGAAAGTGCTTGGAAACTCAGAGTCACACTCTTGTGGCTGGCTGAAAATTAGTAAATCTGAAAGCTCCCTGCCAACTCAGAAGAGCTGTGTGAGTGCAACAAAGCTTTGTTTTTTGCAACTCCTTTTCCGGGGCAAACTGAAAAATACAATCTATATCACATCCTGAAGGCTGAGGGTCACACCCTCGGCCTCCACCACGGAACTGAAGCTGGGATGTCTGCTGATGTCAGATCGACCATGTGGCAGCCCCACTCCCATCCCACATGGCCCCTGGGCTCCACACTTCATCCTCAGCTGGAGACTTGCCTTCTTTCCCCTCCCTACTCATCATGCTCCTGCCCTAGATCCTGGCCTGGCCCCTCACCTCCAGCCCCACACTCTAGGAAGGAAAGACCCCACTTAGGATGGGATTCTGACAATTAACAGTGCCTTTCCTGCCTGGTCTCACTGGTAAGTTCCTTCTCATTAATCAGGTAGGCCCCAGCTCCCTTTCTGCGAGAGGCTTTCCCAGGCCTGGTTCTTCGGCAGAGCCTCTCTCCTTGCACACACTGCTCTCCTGACACTCAGCACATTTCTCTTCCTGGGTGACCTTGTCCATTTCCATGTCCCTAGACAGAAAGGCTCAGCAAATGCTGATAGGTACACTACAGTGGGGCTTGTTCCATTCTGGGCCGGGGTAGTGGGGTTGAGAGTGGGAGCCCCAGCCGAGCAGGCATGTGCCACTGGCCACCTGGCAGGACCCTGTAGGTATTTCCCCCAGTGACAGTGGACCACAGTGGTCAGGTACAGGAACTTTCTAATTTAGACATGGAGTGAGTGGGCACCTGACAGCCACAGCCAGCATCATGGCAGTGTGCTCTGCTCCTTCAGGAAGGAGATACATGTATCATGTGGTCTGCCTAGAGAAAGGAAGCTATTGTCAAGACAACATGTTAGCAGTGAAAGGGACAAAACAAATGCCCCTTGGACCAGTGACAATGCTGTTTCCAACTGAAATTCATCATAAAGGCCTTTTGGCTTCCTGATGTCACCAAGGAGCTTTGAGATGCTCCTTTTTTTGTAGCCTCTTTTCCTCTCTAGAAGGCTCCAAGCTACTGCTTCAAAGTCTTCCTGCATGAAATGAGGTTGAAGGGTAGACTGGGGCCAGATCATGGAGGGTCTATAGGTTATGTAAGGACAATGACTATTGTCCTGAGAACAGTGGGAAATTATAGCAAGGTGACAATAGGAAAGTACCTGATCAAATTAGAGTCTAAAAATTCACTCTGCTGTGTGGAAAACAGACAGCAGAAAACAGGGTTAGCTTCAGGATGTGCAACTACTGCAACCACACAGGGCCCTGTTTCTCAGAGGGGCCCTGCACTTGGGGCTTAAGGCTATATAGTTGCCATCTTAAAATTCTTAATATTATCTTCGAATCCATGTTTTGTAAGTGAAGTCTAATGGGATGATGAAGCATGCATTAAGGACTTGGAGCCTCGGCTCATGGGTAGTTCTGCGTTCTACCACTTCCCCTGGATGTGTTCTCAGCTTTTGCCTCCCAGCTCCTACCTAACAAACACTGCCAACCTTTGCCCCCGGAGGGACATGGATGCAGTTGTGGGGAGACTTAGGGTCACCTGGTGGCATCTCAGAATGGAGGGCCCTAGGGTGATGGCATCATGCAGGTGACACAGGGGGGTCTCCCACAGGGGGGTCTCCCACAAGTACCTAGTGCATCCTGGCATGAGTTTGCAATACCCTTGGGGATTGCAATCCACCATAGGAAAGGGAGATACCAGTCTGAAATGCAGCATGGTGGTGAAGGAAGTGAAACCAAGCAGCTGGTGGGTTTCACACAAAAGTGAGTCAAGAAGTGGAGGGCCCTTGTCCCAAAAGTGTCCCCATGCCCAAGGGAGTTTAATATTAAACAGCAAATAGAGCACCATGCCAGGTTGAGAGAACATGGGAAAGGAAAACCTTTATATTTTAGTACCTTTAATAGCAATTTTTTCCTTGCTCTTTTAGCAAGAGGCTCCACATTTTCATTTTGCATTAACCTTGGATAAAGTTGGTCCTGGTAGAGAGCAACCAATGAAATCAAGCATACAAAATTCATGCAGGCCCTGCAGCTATGAATACTCCCTTAATGGTGGCTAGTAATGGTTTTGTTGTTTCTTTGGCTCAAAAAGATGGATGAAGTAGCTTTAGGAACTGAACCTTATCAGGTGACTAGTTGTGACAGTTGATATCGTGACAACTGATTTTGCATTTTATACTTAATCCTTGGACCTACTGCTTCTTGAATTCTTCATGCAAATGTGTTCAAATACCATGCAAAACAGGATGAGGCTCTGCCTGCACAGGAGAACTCCACATTAAAAAAGGAGCCACAGCCTGGCCTGAGGCACCACTGCCCAGACCTCAAGGCAAACTGTGCTGTGAAGTAGCTAAAGCAGTCATTAAAAAGATGTGATTTTCAGAACTGGATTTTCCCCACCAGGGACTGGCGACAGAGGGGCAGCCCAAGAACATTTCCCTTTTCTGAGGGGTGCTCAGATGTCGCTAACCTGCTCCTCCACCTACCTGTTGTCTCACCAGTCTACCCCCCACCCCACTCTGGCTTCCCCATTCAGGCCTCTTCAGTCTCTCAGGGATATTACAATAACATCTTCTGGTCTCATCCCCTCTGAGCCACTTCCCATCTAGAGAGCTCTTTCTAGAGCCTATCCTTGGGCCCCTCAACACAGAGATCAGGTCTCCCTCCTCTCTGGGCCCCAGTCCCAACAAAATGTGGCAGGAGTTGGTGCCCAACAGTGTTTGTGATCTGGTTAAGAGAAGGCTATGGTGGTCACAGTGGTTGGCTCTCAACATCCACAATACCTCAGTCAAGGAATCCCCTTCCTGAGGCCAGTGATGGTGACATATGATCGTGTGACTCATTTCTGGTCAATGAGACATTAGGGGAGGAGGGTGAGGGATGGGGGAGGAGAAGAGGAACTTTGGCGAAAATGAAACACAAGGGGAGGAATTCATTTTTTTCCTCTAGATGTAGCTGTGTCAGGAGCTATAGAGTAGAGCTGTTGTAGCCCCAGAAGTAAGGTAGCAAATAGAGGAGAATCACAAAAAAACTGATCCAGGGCCCAAAACTACCCCACATGGAGGCTGCCCTGCCTCCAGACCCCTCATGTGGGAAAAACACACTTTCTCTGTGTCAGACACTCTGGTTTTATGTTCCTTGCAGCCAAGGTATCCTCAATGGGTACAAATAATGGTGAGCTCAGAAGACTCTGTGCCATTGCTGAATTCTCACCCAATAGCACCACAAAACCCACCAACCTTCCTTGGCTTAGTTTTAACAGCTATCAATTGGGATGAGAGGTTCTGGAGGCACAAGTTGAAAAAGGAAGGATGAAACCAGCTGTTGAGAGAGGGATTTTGGTAAAAGATACCTGTGAAGGTTAGGAGAGTAGGCTTTGGCATCAGACAGGTCTGGGCCCAAAGGGCAGTGCTTTGCTTACTGGCTGCGAGGCCTTGGGTGAGTCAAGTAGTCTTTAATCACTGGTTCACTCCTCTGTGAAGCAGGGATGATGACAGTGTGTACCCCACAGGATGGGGTGAGGACTAAGTAAGATGGCCCATGTAAAAAGTTTAATGGTGCCTCTGACACTCATTAAGTGCTCCAAAGCTGAGTTGGCTATTCTGAGAGCTGCAAAAGCTGGGTGATGGGAATGGGAGGTGGAAGACCTCTCTGTAGCAGAGAACTTTACAGTCTCTTTAGATGCCTCCTGTTACTTCTTTCTTCAATCGTTTTAGTTTACAGTTAGCATGGCCATCTATCCAGGACTGCCCCAGCTAGAACAGAACAGTTGAAAAAGAAAGTCCTTGTGTGTCAGAGCCTTGAGTAGGCCATAAGGGATGGAAGGATTTGCCCAGGTGAGGAAGATCAAGGAAGGCTTGCCAGGAGGGAGGATGGGAAACAAAGGGGCAAAAGTGTGGAGATAGGAGTGGGAAGAGTATCTTTGTGAAGAGGGAAAAGGCCTGTTTGGAGCAGAAATTTGTGGTGGGGTAATGGAAAGAACTCCTGGAGAGGCAGGGGAGAGAGCCTGGCTGTGAAGTTTTCTGCCAATAAGAAGATAGGAGCCTTCTATTAACAGAGCATTTCTAGTCTGCCTCTAGAACTAGAGGCATTACCCCCATTTGGTAGATGGGAAAACCAAGGTCAGGGAGGCTAAGTCAGTGCTATCAAAGGTGGTTATGCCATTGGAATGAGGTACAGACTCTCAGCATTAGGCCTTCGGGATTAAAGGTGATATATCATTAGCTGTCTTCAGCTGCAAACGACAGAAACCTAACTAGGGTACCTTCAATGCTAAAGATGTTTATTAGCTCAAACCCAAGGATTCCGGAGGTAGGGGGCTACAAGGGTAGCCCCACTGATCTGCAATACCCCCTAATGTGTTCTTTTGTGGGCAGCTATTTCAGAATTTTAGGTGTGCCTCATCTCTAACCCTGGGAACACATAACTGGCACTTGGGGGCTTAGCCCTCTTCTAAAGCAGCTTTTATCTGTTTTTTCACCCCCAGTCAATGGGAGTGCTCAGTGAGGAAGCTGATTTGTAGACAAGCTCCCTCACCCCTTCTTGCCAACTGGCCCTGGCATCTTGTGTTGAGTGGGCAAGCCCTGGCTCCAACCTAGGCCTCTTCTCAAGGTGGTACCTGACAGTGCCCCCCAGCATCTGCCCAATCAAACCAGAAACTCCAGTAATGGTATCAACACTTTCTCCTTTCCAAAGACTGAGAGTGGCAGATGGGAAAATTGAGATCATAGAGTTGGAGGGTCGATTAAGGTCCCTCAACCACTGAAGGGTAGGGCCCAGACAAAACAAAAACTGAGCCTTATCCTGGGTTTTTGAACTCTGCTGTCTGTACCTTTACCTCTCTTGATCCAACCACATTCTTCCTGAAGACTCTATCTTCAAAGGGGACTTCCTGTCCCAGAGAGTATCTAATTTGGAGACTCGATGGTGGGATGGGGAGGTGCCCATGAAGCCTCAGGCTGTTATCCCTTGGTCAGTTACCTACTCACTCCACCTCCATGCCTCCATGGTGCCCAACGCTCAGTTGTATCTGCCCCCAGACCATGAGCTCTTTGAGAGCAGAATGTAGATCAGGGCACTGAGCAGCTAGGGTGTGATGAATAATAGCAATTTCCTGGGCCTGAGGAAGCCCCTCCCAAATGGTTTGCTGGCGAAGTGTGGTGAATCTAGCATATATGCTCATGGTCTGGAGCAGGGCTTGGGTGGTGGGCAACGACACCCTGGTTCCTGCCCTTTCATTGCCAACATCTTCAGTGGGCCTCAGGTTTATGGCTTCTGAGAATGGTCCAGCTAGGACATCAGAAGATGACAAGGGGAGGCAAGCAGCAGGGTGGAAGATGGCAAGCGTCACTGCACAGGGAAGTACAGCGACTCTGCTTCCTGTGGGTGAAGATTCTGGTGCCCGCCCCCAGGGAGAAGTTGCACAAACCTTCCTGTGTAGCCTTGGGCTGTCTGCCTGCCTGGCCTGTGTACCAATCTGTCTCTCCCACTATCCACTGCCTCCCACTTGGAGCCAGCATCCCTACTCAGTCCTACAGCTTAGACTGGGTCTTCCATCACCATCACCATCACCATAGGGCCGTAAAGGGGCTGGGTGGACACTAGGATCCGCCCTCCCATCCCCGGGCACTGTTCCTTCCTCATTTTGTGGCTGATTCTAGCCCCAAACGAAACAGGTTAAGCCTTTTTCCTCCCTCTGGCAGCTCATCTCTGGCTGTGGCTACCTTCTGAGGCACTGCAGACAGCACCAGCTGAATCAGGGGAGCCTGGGCCAACCCTGCCAGCACTAGGACAGTGCACTTGGCCCCTGAGCCTCTCAGGCCTGTCTGTGGCAGGAGAGCAAGCTTTGCCGTGGAAATCTCCTGAGGATGATGCCCCAGCTTCAGTTCAGAGATGCCTTTTGGGTGAGTAAAGACTGCTGGGCAATGGGCCACGGGAGGGCAGCTTGGCTAAAATTTCCCTAGGGCAGTTGATGGGGATGTGGTTCCAAGAAAAGTGGGGGGTTTTCTCATAAAAATAGCTGTTCATTTTTGGTCTTAATTATAGAGGTGACCTGCACCATCATCCCTTCCATGTTGGGAAATGAAAGGGATCCTCAAGCTGAAGTACTGATTTCTCTGCAAACTTCAATACAGTGGGGAAGGGATATCTCCTATAGTCCCAGGACTGATTTTTCCTCCAGGCAACCCTCCCCATAGCAGTATCTTTTTAGGAGAGTCTAATATGTGGATGAGAGCTTGAGCAGGCCATGCAAAGTGAGAGGGAATGAGTCACAGGTTTGGAGACCAAACAAATTGAATTCAGATCTTGGCTCTGCAATATAAATATAAAGTCTGGACAAGTCATTTTACCTCTCTCAGCCTTATTTTCCCCACCTATATAGTGGAGAAAAATATTAATAAACATACCAATTGAATGGGAGGATTAAACAAGGTGATCAAAGGTAATAAATTCCCCAGCACTTTGGCTCGCATCCAAATGGCAATTCTCTTTTCTCACCCAAGCCCCCTCTTCTTTCAGCCCTTAAAGAACTCTTTGAGGAGGCAGCAAGGCAGAGCAATTCTTTGCTTGCGTTCTTTTTTTTTTTTGATTTACAGGTGTAAATCAAATCCTTTACACTATGAAATAATGGCACCCGCCTGGCTCGTAGAGGTAAAATGTCTTGGCCCAGGCCACACAGCCTGCAAGCCCAGTTTGGACCCTAGATCCCCTCAACTCTTTTCCAGCTGTTTCTCAACCTTCCCCTCTGCTCCTCAAGTTCTGGCTGTCCCCAGAGGCTCACAGGGAAAAGCTCAGCTCTCTCTGGTTATTGCGGACGAATGTGGCTGCCCAAAGGGTTCCCCTTCCAGCCCCATAGAGGACTCCCTGGCCCTTTGCCTCAGACAACAGCCTCCCTTCCCTGGGCCCTTTTCTGGGGCCCATGGCCAGTATGTGAGTCACCTGCTTCTCACCTGCATTAACCAGAGAGTAGGAAGAGGGCTGCCTGGGGAGAGCACCTGTGCCTCTCTCTGGGCCTTCATTTCTCTATCTCTACAAAGAAGGAGTGAGACCAACACAGAGAAAGCAGTGGAAGCAGATGTGGCTCAGCCTATGCCAAGTGCCAGGCTGGCAGCTGAGGCTCACTCAGGGTGGGGTGAGGGGAGGGCGTGCAGTAGAGGAGTCAGTGAGTAACCTTATCACTGCTCTGACTTGGAGGTGGGAAAAGGGGTGGGGCCCAGAAATCCAGGTTGCTCTGTAGCCCAGGGCAGGCCAGGAGACTCTGAATTGTTTTACCTCCAGGACATCTGTCTCAGGCCAGGGCATCTTGACCCACCTTCCCTAGGGCAGAGCTGAGGCAAGGAGCAGTCCCATGGCAAGATCTGGGCAGCAGAGCATGGTGTGTGAGGGAGCAGGGTGTGGCAAAAGCAGCAGCAAGAAAGCTTACGTGTGGCAGCTTCCTGAACCGACATCCTGCCAAGCTCTGCCCTTGCCCTACCTCTGAGCCTCTGTGAACTTCAATGCCTCCAGGTGCCTCCTCTCCTTCACTCCTGGTTCCTGGGGCCTAGGATGAGGCTAAAGCTTCCCTGAAGAAGGCCAAAGCTGGGAGGGGGAGAAAAGTGGCCAGTGGGAGCCTCTCACACTGAGCCTAGACTGGTGCTCCAAAAGGTCACTATCAGCATCATTGCTCCTACAGCTTTGAATTCTAACACCTCCCCTAATCCTCGGCCCAGATCAGCCGGTGAAGACAACCAACACTCCCCGAGCACTAAAGATACGCTAGACATTGTCCTCAAGACCATGTGTCAATTCACTCATTTAAACCAATGAAGTAGATGCTATTGTTATCCACATTATTCAGAGGATAAAATTAAGACAGAGTTTAAGTAACTTGCCCAGGATCACACAGCTGGGATCAAACCCTGACTCCAGTGCCTGGGTTCTCATCCAGAATGCTTATCAACATGGCAGATCACTAAGTTTGGGGGCCACATCAATGAAATGGATGGAAAAATTCTGTCCTTTCTACTTCCAGAGAAGGAAGATCAGACAAGGTTAATAGAAATACCTTGAAGCTCAATTTACAGACAAATCTGTAGAACACAAAAGACATACTGATCTAACTGCCATGGAATTGTTAGGGACAGAGCCCAGCCTGCCCCTTTCCCTATTTTTTCCCCTACCCTAGTCTAAGTCAATGCTATTAAACCCTGAAGTTTGGCAGCACACTGTTTGAAAACTACCAGTCTTTAACAGAAAGAAAACCCCCCAAACTAGAAGAATCATGTCCAATACCACAGCACTTCATCTATCAACTATCCAGAACACAGGTGTCACCAGCCCTGTTTCTGACACTCACAGTAAATAGTTTCTGAGGAGCTAAGATCTTACATTAAAGGTCACATACTTTATTCATACGAGATGGCTCAAAGCTTTTAGTTAGAGCCTATGAACTCTGATTTTACCTACAATTTTAACAAGATTTGTCATGTGGTCTTTTGATCTATACATGCAGCAATTAGTAGGGGTCTACATGGAACCTGATATACAGTTGGTGATTAATAAATATTGGTGGACCTCAACTGTTAGAGACAGTTTTAAAGATAGCTGGTAGCCTGACAGTTAAGGGAGGAAAGAAAAAATATAAAAAGGAAACATAATGGCTCAGAAGTGGTAGAAACATTCAGCGTGGGAGCAGACTGGGCCTGTCTCTCAGTAGGCCTGTATTTGCAGTGTTATCCGTGTGGCCACACAGTATTTATTTATAGCCTGCTTTTCTCTGTGGCAGAGCATTCAGATATAGGCTGCTGTGGGAATGAGGTGGGTGGGAGTGGGCCAGCCACAGAGAGAGGGAAGGAATAATTTGATTTCTGTTATACACACACAGAGATGAACAGTATGATGGCTTTGCAGGAAGTTTATGGCTGAGCCTCAGAATGGGGCCTATCAGTGAGACAAGGTTGAGGCTGAGAATACAGATGTCCAAGCTGAGAGGACCTTAGATCTCCTATAACCTGCCTCGGCACCAAGCCAGAAGGACACAGAAGCCCAGAGAAGGCAGGGTCCTTTCCTCCACCCCACCCAGCTCTTATTGCCAGTGGCTCTGATCCCAGCAGACAACCAAAATGTATTGCAAGAAACATCTGTCTCTATCCTCAGCACAGGGTGGGCAAGTGGAGTATGAGCTCAGTCAATGTTTGTAGAATAAATGAATGAGCAGTGGCTGTCTCCATGGTTCCACCTGCCTTTCTGAAGCCATTTCTCCAATTCACTTTGGTTATATTCTACAAATATTTTTAAGCAGGATTCTCAATTAGGTGGTTAAAGCTGGACCCCAAGCCTCACCCCGACATCCAGTCAGATAAATGAGACTGTCTTGGACTCAAGGAAGACACTCAGTGCTGAGGACTGAAGTTCCCTGAAAACTGGGCCAGGAACTGTGTGCCAACAGGAGCAGGGCTCTGAGATGCACCTTCCCCTCCCACGAATTCACTCCCTCCTAGACCTATACACCCAATGGCCTTTGCAAAGAAGTCACTGAATGTTGTTTTAAGAGGGAAAATTTAGTCCTAGACCAGAATTTATGGAGGTCCACATCTTATCCCTTTTGGGGTCATTAAAAGGAAAAGTAAGGGCCTGAGGAGGCTGGGCCACATACACTACAATGACCTCTCATCGGCCCCCCGCCCCACCCATACACACACCTTTGAGCAGGAACCACCAAGTGGGACAGAGAGAACAGGCCTCAACTTTTCCCTCTGACCTGTGGTCACTTCTCTCCCCTTTAAAGCTGGGCTCCAGCTTTATCTGGAAACCTCTGTGCCAAGCTGGAAGAAGCCAAACTCTCCACAAGACAGAGGACAGAGGGAGGTACTGCTCCCTGAGTTGGGAGATGAATCACCAGAGAGACAAAGAGGGAGAGAGACTAAGGCTGGGCCCACCCCACCCCCATCACATGCCCATTCAGCTGCTGTTGCCTCTTCCCCTTCCCAGTTCTGAGATTCTGAGGTTCCCCATTTAGGAGGTTACAGAGAGGGGCCCCACTTTCAGTCTGCCCTAAAGCTGCTTGTCCTCCATCTCAGAACCCGCCAACAGTGTCCCCAGGGCCTCACAGAAAATCGGGAGAGGCTGACGTTCATTGGGTGCCCACTCTGATCTAGGCACCCAGAGCTACAAATGTACCTTCTAAAGAAACAAGGCGAATAATACAAGGTCCTAAAGGAAAAGAGAGAAATGGAGAAAAACGGGAGTAAATCACCCTCAGTTGTCTCACCACACAGAGACAACTGGTAATATTTTGCTGTGTTTCTCTAAGATTATTTTACATGGGTGCAAGCATATTGTCTACATGCTTTTGTATTCTTCCCTACTTTTTTTCTTGCATTTTAAATTTACTTTTAATTGTGGTAAAATATACCTAATATAAAATTTATCATCTTAACCATTTTAAGTGTAGTTCAGTGGTATTAGGTACATTTACATTGTTCTATAACCATCATCAACATTCACCTCCAGAATTTTTTCCATTTTTCCAAATTGAAACCCTGTACTCATTAAATGATAACTCTACATTCCCCCAACTTTACCCCCAATACCTGCCAATCGTCATTCTACTTTTTTTTTAATCTATGAACTTATTTGTTCTAGGTACTTCATATAAGAATCAGACAATAGTTGTCCTTTTGTCCTGCCTTATTTTACTTAGCATAAAGTCTTCAAGGTTCATCTGCATTGTAGCATGTGTTAGAATTTCCTTCCTTTTTAAGGCTGAATAATATTTCATTTTATGTATATATCAGATTTTGTTTATCTATTTATCTGTCCATGGATACTTGGGTTGCTTGCACTTGTTGGCTCTCATGAACATGCTGCTATGTACATGGTTACACAAATATCTATTTATGTTTATGTTTTCAATTTTGAGGGGTATATATCAAGAAGTAGAATTGGTGAATCATATGGTAATTTTCTTTTTAATTATTTGAGGAAGTACTATACTGTTTTGCATGACTCATTGGGTGCCCACTCTGATCTAGGCACCCAGAGCTACAAATGTACCTTCTAAAGAAACAAGGCGAATAATACAAGGTCCTAAAGGAAAAGAGAGAAATGGAGAAAAACGGGAGTAAATCACCCTCAGTTGTCTCACCACACAGAGACAACTGGTAATATTTTGCTGTGTTTCTCTAAGATTATTTTACATGGGTGCAAGCATATTGTCTACATGCTTTTGTATTCTTCCCTACTTTTTTTCTTGCATTTTAAATTTACTTTTAATTGTGGTAAAATATACCTAATATAAAATTTATCATCTTAACCATTTTAAGTGTTCAGTTCAGATGTGTTAAGTGTATTCACGTTGTTGTGTGACCCACCCACCACCTTTTTAATGTAATTCCATTTTGAACATGTGTGGTTGTGGGTGTGATTTCTTGTTCTTCAAAACATCATTGTTAATGACTGCACGACCCTCCAGCTTGTGGATTTGGTGCACATTTAGGTTGCTGCCAATTATTTACTACTCTGGACAGTGATGAAATGGATAGAACTTTGCGTATCAAGGATTTTCATTGCAGGATTATTTCTTTGGGTACATTCTCCGAATTGGTGAGAAAGTGGAGAATAGTCCTCTAGCATTTGGCACTAGCAGACACTTTGGAAACCCTCATGGTCCTCTGGCTGGACAGGAGCCTTTTTATGCAGGAAGGCGGGAACAGAGTATATTGGAAGGGGCCAGGAGAGCCAAGTCCAGTGGAGCTTTGCTGGGAACCAAAGTCTGCTCAGACACTGTGGGAGGACTCGCAGCATGGCAGGCCTTGTGGCCTTGAAGGCCGAGTAGTCCAGTGGCTGAGGAGCACGTCCTCTGGACCAGCAGGGGTCAGTGGATGGAGTAGGAGGTGAGAGAGGGAGGCCCTGGCTGTTCTGCCTTTGCCTCCACCATCTGTCTTCCCATGGCCTTCCTGGCTGTGCCTATCAGAATAAATGAGGATAGACACTTGTGCTCTCTCTGCACTAGTTGGGAAAGCTCTTTAAGGCTTTTATGTGCATTATGTATAAAAAACACAGAGCCAAACTGTGTATGTCTGATATTTGGCCTATTGTGAAAAGTCAGGGAAATGAGCATTTATATTGGCATAGGCTTGTTTTAACAATGAGACTCTCTGGAAAGACACAGAGAACTAAATAAATTAATGACCTTTGGTGGAAGTGAGAGAAAAGAAATTGGTGGGGAACAGAGATGGGTGGCAATGAGTGCTTTCACTATGTACTTTTTAAATATTTTTTGATTTTAGGATTATGTAAACATATCTCTTATTGAAAAAATTAAATTAAAAATAAAAAGGGATTAATTTACTTCAAGTTTTGTAAAGATTTTTTTCCTGAGTCCCAGCTACTTAAATGACCCCAGAGGAGTGGCAACAATGCCTGTTCATTGAATGCATAATATGTACCAGGCACTATGACAGTCATTCCACATGGGTCTCCAAATTAACCCTGCATAGAACGGTTGTCAGTGTCCTCCCATCTCCTGCATGGAGTCACAGGCAGGTCAAGGGCTTAGTCCATGGTCATACATCCAAGGCAGAGTAGGGACTTCCCCCAGGTATGTCCAATGTCATCATGCTCTGCTCCTGAATTCAAGGCGATTGGCTAGTTTTTTTCTTGGTTCAATTATAACTCCTATAAAATAAAAGGGTGATATTGGTTTCTACGGTCTTGGAAGTAGGACGATTTTTTTCTCCATTTCCCCCCTAATTTTCTGTAAGTGATCACAATTATATGTTATTAAAAGGAAAATATTCGAAAACAAAACTAAGAAATTCCTGTTTTCAAAGCTGAGATGGTCATTTTAGGTAAAATTTATGGTTGATAACATTCCTCTTCCAAATACTCTGTGCACGCTTTGTGGTACATGGGCCCCCCAGGACCTGAGAACTTGGTTCATCTGTGCTCATGCCACTACTATCTGCTCATCATCTACTATCTGATGATGATAGTAGATTACAGAGGTTTGTGGTTATGCTCACTCTGCTTTTGCAATGCCTGAAGATGGTCACCTAGGTAGGATTCACTGGCTGCAGTGTCCTGGATCAAAAATGTAACTCATATCTTTGATTTTTTCCTTGGTGGAAAACAAGATCTGCCTCTCAATGACCCTTTTTGCACTCCAATTCCCAAGAATTCATGGACTGACCTGGCTGCTCCCGACACTTACAGACAGCTAGGGTAGCCCCTGAAATAGAAAGACAGGGCCTTGTTCAGGCTTTGAAAGGGTGGATGAGGATTTGAGAGGTGGCAGGAAGACAAATGGCACTCCAGATAGAAGGAATGGCACAGGCAAATGTGTGCAAGGGGAGTAAACACAGTGGATTTGGAAGACAGTTTTCAGGCCCAGAGGATTGTTCAGGGTGGCTGGAAGGAAAGGAAGGCTCAAGCTGAATTGTGAAAGGTCCTGACCAGCCTTCGGTGGTGGCAGAGATACTGTCTTCTGCTCTTTGCACCCTCTCCAGGGGTAGATGTTTCTTGTCATGCAAAGGGGACTGAATGCTGCAGACTGTGGGCAGGATGCCCTCCCTTTTCACCCAGACCCTGAGTAACTCTACAAACCACATGATGGAGGGAACTCATTGTGGAAACTAACACTTTCTCAGCTTCCAGAAAGAAAGAATGGTGCCCTGTGCCCTGCGGGCTGCCCATGCCAGGGCTCCCCGCTGGGCTAGCTTTAGAAGGTCCCTTCCTCACAGGCTCAGAAGAGAACAGGCTCCTTTGAAGCCTCACCTGGCCCCCACCCTCACTTGCTGGGAAGCCTTGGAGAATCATTTCCCCTCTCTAAACCTCAGCTTCCTCATCTGTAGGATGTTAGAGTGATGCTCACTTAAGATAAAGGCTTTGAAGATGGAAGGGAGCTCAGGGCAATGCTAAAGAGGCCACCTTCTTCTGCTCACCATAGGCTAAGTCCCGAGGGACCCAGACTTATAATTGGATATGCACCTACAGAGTGAGCCTCTGATGTGGATCCTCCTGTTCCCAGAATGCCTACCCAACTGTTTACCACTGCATATTAAATTCTACCACTAGAGAGTCTTCCCATGGTTTCAAGTGACAAAATGCATTTAATTCCAGCAATAGCCCTGTGAGGTTGATATACTTATTCCCGTTTTACAAAGAGAAAAACAAGGCTCATAGAGGGGATGTGGGCCTGGGGATGCCACCCAGATGGACTTTGGGGCTACTGGGCCAAGCCTGACTGCTACCTTTCCAGGCCTGGGTCAGAGAACCTTTTGGGATTAGTAGGAGAGTGTAGTGGTTTGCTGAGACCTGGAACCCTGAGCAATGAGTGACTGTACAGGCAAGCGAGTGACAGCCCTTTTCCGCTGATGTTGACAGGCCACCCATTATTGGGTAACAGGAAGTGCTAGTTGGAGCTCTAGTAGCAGCCAGGGTGGGGATGGGGTGACCAGATGGGACTCAGGTCTTCCCAGCTGTGGAAATGGGAAAACAGAAGCTGAGTCATACTGAAGAGGAAAAGAGGGGGTGATGGGCTGAGGCAGGACAGTGCTTGACATGTTTAAGAGACAACAAGTAGTCCATAAGTAGGTTTGGGATTCTACAGAGAAGATGTGTCTTTGTACTAGGTGTCTTAGGCTAGGTGTCCCCTGCCCCAAGGATTGGAGGGGTCCATGCAAAGGCAGATAAATGTGAAGTGATTTGCAGCTTTCCTAAGATGGCCCAGGATAGTTGTCACAGAGAGCCAAGAAGGCAAAGACAGATGTTTATTTTTAAAGAACAAAACTGCATTCAATGCGGTTAGATGAACTAGCCTAGGTTCAGTTAGGCTGAGCTTGAGATTAGAAACTTGTTTCCATTGACCCCCAGTCTGACGGACAGCTCCGTAGAGCCTCTCAGTGTTCCTCATCAGAGCAGCCAATCAGCCCAGCTAGCTGGGGCCGTGAGACATCTGGGACCCTTGGCTTACGTCCTCTCTGGGCCCCAACATGTGGGAAGCCTGCAGGACTATGTCTAACGGTCACCCTACAGCCTTCCAGAGGCCCTGTCAGACAGAGCTCTGTGAACTTTCAGGGGCTCCCAGGAATCACACATACCTGGGTGAAGTTGAGGGTAGCACCTCAAGCAACAAAAGAGGACCTACTATGTGTGTGTCTGGGGCCTCTTATCTCTTTAATACTGACCACAGGGTGCTACTGTTTGAGGACTGTGAAGATAAGAGAGGTTATACAATTTGTCCAGGCTTACACAGCAATTTTGTGGGTGTGCCTGGCTTTCCACCAAGGCCTGTCTAGCTTGAAAGCTTTGTTCTTTTAAATAGGCCTCCTCCATCATCAGGAAGGAAAGATCTTCACTACCACACTCCCCTCCCCCCAGCCTGCAAAGTGCTGCCCACTTCCCCTCTGTTCTCTCAAGTCTTAAAGGCGCCTGCTTTGTGAAACCAAAATGTGTAGAAAAGTTAGAACAAAGCGGGTGGTGGTGGAGGATGGTGAACAAAGTCCTGGTCAAGACCTGGAGGTGTGAATGAACTCCTCAAGTTTAGGAACCTGGAAGTCTGATACGCAGAGTTGTCAGTCAGGATGAAAGGCAGCAGTGAGTGATCTGAGGGAGTGAGGGCAAGTGTGTGAAGAGATGGCCTGAGGCCAGCTGGAGGAGAGCCTGTGAGTCAGGCAGAGCAAATATGGCACCTTCCCAGGAACTAACGGGAGCCAAGTTCAGGGGAAGAGAAGTGGGTACGATGTGTACAGGTAGGGGCCTGTCATGAGAGAACCCTGTCATGTCAGGACTGTGCTTTCATTGCCCCATGTTACAGATAAACAACTGAAACTCAGCAAAGTGAGTGATTTGCCCAGGTCACACAGCTCCTCTGTGACACCCCTGCCAAGGTGATCTGGCAGTAGAGGCTCACTAGGGTCCAGCAGTGAGTGGGGCAGAAGGCAGATACCAGTGGCCAAGGGTGAAGGACGTGGGGCAGTAGAGCCCAGGGGAAGGAAGGAACTGAGCTTCCCCAGACTCTAAGTCCTGGAAGAGATTCTGACCCTTCAGCAGGGACAGGCATTGTCCATCCTCCGCCCATGGCTGGCCACAGTGGGCTTCCTGCTGCATAGGCTCCAGTTTATGAGTGACCAGCCATGGACTGGGGGCTGGTTCAGGCACCGTTCTTGCATAACCCCTTTCTCAAGTTTCAACCCTCCCACACCGCCTACACCTGCCAGGGTATGCTCTATTGGAATATCGTGGCATCTCTCTCTGTATTCCATATCTGGGGCCACTTGGGCTCTTGGAAAACCCTTCCTTGCACTGACCTGGACTTGGCCTCCCTATCTCTACCTTCATGAGTCATGGCTAGGGCTCTGAGGACACCAACCACAGACATTCCCTCTGTTTCTGATGGCCCCAAAAAAGTCTGCAGGTGACATCATTCCTTGAGTGTTCCTCAAGGGCTTTAGCTTGAAACCCTGTCTTTATCCACCCTTCCTCCTGGGATACTCTGGATAAGCACCCAGCTTGCCTACTGAAATCTCTGGTCATCCATCCATTCAAGCCATACCTGGGTGTTTGTTCTTTTGCCTTCCTCAGTTTGCTGAACAGTAGCAGGTGGAGATGAGCCCCACTGTGGAGTAATAGCTGAGGGTCAGTAGAAAGAGCCTGGCTGCTACTCACTGACTTATCCTCTCTGAGCTTCAGTTTCCATATCTGTACAACAGAGATAATAATACTATTGTAAGAAGTAGAGGGGATGGGTCTGTCTGATTTATTTAAAGGTTCTGGGTAATGTGTCTTTGAATCTGCAAGCAAATGGTCTAGTGCCCTCAGCAGGGCACCTCAGGGGCCAGCAGTCATAAACCATGTTCTCTCAAGGGTCTCCCTGAGGCAGTTTATTCAGCTCTTTGCTCAAAGTGTTTGCTGAGCATTGCTGTGCAGACACTGGGCACCAAGACCCAGTAGGGAACCAGACAGGCCCATTCTGCTTTTATAGAGCTGCCTTCTCAAGAGTTTAGTGCTGACTACCTCAGGTTTCCTAACAATCCTAATGGTTTGTTTTCTCAGTCCACAGAAGACAAGCAACCGCAAACAAGTTGCAAGCTGCCAAAGTCTCTTCTGTTAAATTTGTGTGAGAAGTGAGAGGGCAAAACTGCCCTAGCTCCGTTCTCCCCCTCACAGTTGTTCAAAATCATTGTCCTCATCTTCTGGGTCTTCTGAGATGAGAGGAAGAAAGTCTAGTCTCCTTGTTCTGTCTACTCATACCAAGAAAAGGTGATTTAAAAAAAATTATTTTTTTAATGAAGAGTCTATCAACATAAGAGCATGACAGGCATTAGAAAGGTTTTTGACAAGAATGATTAGCATTTTACAAAATGAATGTTAAACTTGGTAGGGTATAAGTAGGAAACAATTTTTCTTTTACCTTCCAAAGGTGATATTAAATCTCTCTTCCCCACCCCTGGGCACACCCTAATGCTTTTCTAGTCCCTTTTCAGGTATAACTCACTCCAGTTCAACAAACTAAAATTAAAATTTCAGTCTCATTCAGTTTAAAGCTTCCCAGTCTCCTAACTGTGCATTGGAAGCCTGTGATGAAGAAAGACAACAGGGTCTGTGTCTTCACTTGCCATATTCTACCCAAACTCACTGCCAGCTGCTTCTAGTGTCTCCATGGACAGGGCTGGCATGGGTCAGACTCTAAAAGGGTGAAAGATTTTATTTCCCTGGTGCTATTGTAGCTGGTGACAGTGCACAGGTGGTAGATACCCGCAGGTCAGCTCTTCCGCTCCTGAGACTTCGGCCGGTTCTTTGCTGACTCCCTCCACCCCGCCACCCCACCCCCCAGGCTGGAGTATCTCTCTGCAGTATTCGTTCCTGCTTCTCTCTGCCTCTGAGTGCTCCCAGTTGCACCCAACAGTCCGCTTCACACAGCTTCCTTTGGTGTCTCCTCTCTTCCTGTCAGGTAGTTCTCAGGGTAGAAAGTTACAAGGATACTCTTCCCAGTTACCTTCCGCAGCCCCCACTTAATTCCTAGGTAAAATATCAGTGCCAATTCCTGGACAAGCCCACCACTCTCACTCCAGCATCACTCCTCCCTCAGCCCCCAGGCAGCTCCAGCCCCTCTCCTGACTTCAGACTTCTTTAGTCACCGGTGACCATGGCTTCCAAAACCCAACAGACACACATCAACCTCCTTGCTAGAAGGCCACTTCCTCCCCTTATACCCATTTTACACCCAGGAAGGCCTAGAGAGGGCAAGGGACTTTACTAAGGCTACCCAGCTTACTCCTAGCAGACGAGAACCAGGACCAAAACCCAGGTGTCTCCCTACAAGGTTAAAGGTATAGCTGTCCTCTGATGTACTTTATATTCTGGAATTCCATGTAAAAGAGCATGTGAAAAAGGTTCTGCAGCCTTTTAAATAGGCCCTCTGGTAGAGGAGGGTATATGTGGGCTGTGGTGGGGCAACAACGCCTTTTTTCGAGCCTGGCCACACCTGAGAGAAAGCTATATCAGGTGAGAGTGGTAGCAGCAGGCAGGGACAGGGCAGAGCATGGCGACCTACCACTTGCTGAAAAGCCACTGAACTTGGGGCTTTGCAGAGAGGTGAGAAAAGTTCAGAGCCAAAATCTTCGTCTAGGAGAGCTAGGTTCAAATCCTGGCTGTATGCTGCAGGTATCTGAGCAGGTTAGGTAATATCTCTGGGTTCCATTGTCCTCAGCTGTTAAAATGGAGGTAATGATCTTTAACCCAGTACCCGCCTCAGGGCAAGCTCTGATCACTATTCTCACCTACATACATGAGTTCATCAGCTTCTCAGATCAACCCTAGGTTGTAGTAACTATTAGGCCCATTTTTACAAGGAGGGAGGTGGAGGCTGAGGACAACTAGGGTCATAGGATGGGGTGTGAATTCATATCTAATCTGCTAAACTCTATCCAGTCTCTCCAACCAGGCCTGGGCACCCTCCCTAATGTGGCAACCACAATGTGGCCTAGAGGGGTGGCCGTCAGGGCCAAGAGAGAGGTTGGCTTCTGCTCCCACTTCCTCAATAAGGAAACCAGGTCCCAAGAGGGAAGTGGCTTGCTCAAGGCCCTGGTCCCTGCAGCCACCAAGAGTGATATGGGCAAGAAAAGGAGAAAGTGATGATGGGTAGAGAAGCTGCTTCTCTACCCATCCAGTAGGGGCATGGCAGGATTCACCCAGAGAGAAAAGCAGACGGGCTATCCCTAAGCAGAAACAGGGCTCCCAGACCTTCCTCACACTGTCTTGAGGCTGAGGCAGGAATATGCTTCCTCCTGACCAGAGCTTTCCTGAGCACATCCTCCTAGAGCCTCAGAAGATCGCCTGCAGCCCCAGTCCAGTCCCTCCATGAGAAAAATGAGGCCCAGAGTGGTAACACAGCATGGATGGCAAGGCTTACAGTCTTACATCCGGCTTGAGCAAATCTCCCAAAGGAGGAGGCTGCATCTGCTGGCCACCTGACCCCTAACCCAAGGTGGATTGCCCTAGACACTATATTTGGGGGGCTTCTGGCTGCTTGCTGGCTGTCAGTACTTAGTATGCAGAGCCAACACAGGCCTTCTCCAAGGTAGCATTCCTCTGGCCCAGCCTGGACACAGAGCTGGCTTCTTTGAATGCATGACAACTGAATGACAGTCCAAGATACAAATTTTATTTGAGGTGGAGAGAATTTGATTAATCATTTTTAAAAGTTATTTTTTAAATCACTTTTTGATGTTTCAAACTGAAAAGTTGCTAGGATATCTATCGAATAACCAATGTGGATGTGCGGCTTTGGAGACAGACCAACCTGAGTTCATATCTCATTTTCTGACTTTTACCAGTGACCTTGGGCCATCACCTCCCCTCTTTAAGCCTCCTCTTGGCCATCCTTACCTCCTTGGGCATGCATTTTCAATAAGATAACTGCTGTGATGTTCTTGGTGCAGTATGTGGCAGGTAGACTCCATAAAAGGTGCTTTCGCAAAAGGCAAAGTCATGGGCAGGTTTCAGGTGACAGAGGCTGTGAGTGGATAGAAGGAAGTGAGAGGCCCTGCCTTCTGGTAGCTTTGGCATTGTTGAAATGTCAATCTTAGCCCATAAATGAGGGAGACCAGCAGGGAGTTCTTGGTACTTAAAAGGGGAGCTGGGTGGGTGCAGGAAAGGAAAGCCAGGGTGGGTCCCTGGAGGGGGTTATCTGGAGCTGAGCCTTGGACTGTGGGCCTGCAGGACCAATTGATTAACTGATTGAATGATAGGTTCACTCATTTCCTCAACAGCATCCTGAGCCTGACTCTGCCCATCTCTGAGCAGTGAGTCAGAACTAATTCCCTTGAGGAGGTTTCTGGAGTTGGGGTGAAGGATGAGGCTGCAGGCTGGGGGAAGTTTCAACCCATAGGGAGTCAGGCACTTCCTTGGAACAGGCTAGTCATTTGTGACCGTAGTTCTCTCGGCAGCAGTGCCTGCTAGCACCACCGTGGCTCTGAGAGGGGACTAGACAAGATTCTTGAAACTGTGGCCTTTGGGGACATGAATTCGTGGAGATCTAGCCTACAGGACCCCTTGCTGCCTTCTGCCTCCTCTAGAATGGCCAATGTAGGTTTGATGTTTGCTTCTCTTTATATTCTGGGGGTCTCACTAAGGACAGAGTGGTTTCCCTGGAGTGTCAGGCTGGGCATGGGGCTGGCAGGGAAGAGGAGGATGTCCTGTTGCAGGGCTGGGCTCCAGTCAGTGTTCCCTGCCCAGCTCCCTGCCATCTCTCCCAGGAGTAATAAGAAGTGCCCTTGTCCTGCCTCTGTCTTGTGTGGCCTCAGCCAGGCCCTTCCCTTCTCTGGGCTTCTGTTTCCTAGAGGAACTGGTGTCTAGCTTAGAGTGACCACCCTCATGGGGAGAAGGCAAGAAGCTGGGGCTCCATATTCATTTTCCTTCCTGGCTGCTACATGCTTCTGTCCTGTGGGTCCAGAGAGAGGGCAGAGGCTGAGGGGCAGGAAACCATTGTCTGCTGACTGATTAGTGGGCAAGTAGCTGTCCATAAAAGCCCCAGAAGTGAAAGCCTGGCCCAGCTTAGGGCAACAATACCAGCCTGGACGTTGGAGCTGACTTGGACCCCAGCACTGAACTACAGAGGGTTGGGGTAACAACTTCTCCATGCTGGGGCCTTGGGTGGCCCAACCAGGGCCCAAACATCCTGCTTGTCACCCTGTGGGCAGCTGAGCCTGGGCCTCGAAAATTTCTAGGAATGCTTATGGAAGAAAGAATGAGCATGGGATCCTAAGCATACTACAGGCCTGGGCGTGGGCTGGGCTTGACATGGGACCAGTTGCGGTAATTGGTGGAATTGCTGCCCTTTCTTACCAAATAGGACTCCCCTTAGACTTGGAAGAACAATACCTTCTCTTCCTAACCTAACAAAATGCCTCTTCCTGAAGGCAGCTCTCCTTTATTTTGACTCCTCCTCTGTCTCTCCCCCATATACCCATAACACCGCATTGGAAGGGAGGTGTGGGGCACCACCAGCTTTTGACTCTGAGAGGGTTAGACTTGCCACCTCCAAGTGTGTGTGTGGCCTTGCGAAAGCCTCCCTTGTTCTCTGAGCTCTGAGAGACAGGGCTATGTATGGTGTGTGAGATCAGGGAAACACTCTTTTCACTAGTCTCTGAGAATTTGGGGGTCTATGGGGAAAAAAGAAAACACTAGATGCCATGTATCAGGGCTTGCCCTGATTTTCAGTTGCCTGGCCAAGTGCCCTTACGGTTTTGGAGATCCTTCCTCAAGAATGAATGTGGGACTCAGAAATTCAAAAGCTCCTGCTCTCAGCATAACATTTCACCACTTACTCCCAGGATAGAGCTCCCTCCACTGGCAGTCAGGTGCCCAGAGATCTGGCAGGGAGCAACCTGGCCCCGGGACCCACTCCCTAGACCCAGAGATGTCTTAGGAGACCCTGTGTCTTCTCATAGTTTTTGAGTATGACCTTCATCCCCAACTTCCTGCACCAGTAGCTCGGAGTTCACTCCAGGGATAAGAAAGGAGAATCATATGAGTCAGGAACACCAGGACAGGCTGAGCAAGTGCCAGGCAAGCGAGCGGCAGAGATTCAGCTATGTCCTGGATTATCCAAGACACCGCTCCCCTCACCACCTTGGTTAAGAGGTGCACCTGGGGTGTACCAGGTGTTCTAGGTATGTGCCAGATGTGCTAAGTGAGCCAGATGTGTCCTACATGTCCTAGGTCTGTGAGGTATCCTACATGTGCTCTCTATGTGTGTTAAGGTATACTCCTGTCCTAACCGAAGTCACCCCAGGGACTACCTCACTGGGTGGGCATGAGAGGATTATCTGAACCCGCACAAAGAGCACATACGGTGTAGAGACAATATAGTATAGAGGTGAAGAGCATGGACTTGAGCCGGACAGCTTTCAAGCTGTGTCACTCTGGATTCACTTCACCAGTCTGTGCCTCAGTGTTCTTACTTAAACTGCTGAGATAATAGGGCTACGGAGATGATGAAAGGAGTGAGCAGTGCCACGCACCCTGTAAGGCTATCATTATGGGGTCTTGGTGGTGGCCCTTCCCATGGCTATCTTGTGTTGGAGTTGGTGTGTCCTGTACTGTGAGTTCTAATGCCAGGTGGATCTCACTTATATTACACCTGGCATCTCCACAGATGGTGGCAGGGGTTGGGGGTGGGGAGGACCTACTGTATGCCTGTGCGAATCCAGGTCCTGAATCTTAAGAGCCTACCCTTGAATGAGGAAGATGGAGGCAGATGGGGACATGGTCAGAGGGGTCCTTACTAGGCTATGTCCTGCCTCCCACTGCCTGTTGTGGCCCTCACACATCCCTCTATCCTATGTTACAGTGCAGGGACTTCACGGCCCATACAGGCTACGAAGTGCTGCTGCAGAGGCTGCTGGATGGCAGGAAGATGTGCAAGGACGTAGAGGAGCTGCTGAGGCAGAGGTGAGCATCACAGAGGATGTGCAAGGGCCAGCAAGGGAGGGATGCCACCCTCCACCCAGCTCCTGTGAGATGGCCAAGGCCCCTCATCCCAGCCAAGCTGCTGTCAAAGCATCCCCTACTTTAAAAAGTCATAAGTGCAGCTCTCCTGTGTTTCCCCAGATATAGGCCTCCCCCAGGTGGGAAAATAATCTGATGTACCTTCAAATTTACCTGTATTTGGCCAACATTTATTTAGAGATAGGGCTGGGGGACTTAACTTTCTCAAGGAGACCTGAGGGCCCACCTGTCCCCAAAGGCTGAGAGGATGGCTTTCCAGGATCCTGCCACAGACTTTTGAGGGACCTGCAGACATTTGAGGTACCTGCGGCCAATAGAACTGAAGGGGATACATTGCCTGCTCTTTGTTCTTGCAGGGCCCAAGCGGAGGAGCGCTATGGGAAAGAGCTGGTGCAGATTGCTCGGAAAGCAGGCGGCCAGACAGAGATCAAGTAAGAGGTCCCAAGCCCCAGCTCCCCAATCTTTTGCCAGGCATTTTCTGGGCATTTAAACAGGCTTTAGGATGGACTGGAGAGGGCCAAGGAAGTTGTGGATGGCTCCCAGGGCAAGAGTGCCTGGAAGACAACTCTCTTGGGTGTTGAGGGTCAGGTTCTGTGTGTGGGAGAAAATCCAGTGATCTGAGTGGCGGGAAGGCCCTGGGCAGGGAAGCAGGGACCATCTGTCCTCAGGTGCTTGCAGCACAGCTCATACACCCTGGGCAGCCTCCCCCAAAGTCCTGAGAGCCATCAGGGCCATGTGATAGGCCCTTCACTAGATGCCTGAGCTCTCTGGTTCAGCCTGGGCTGCAAGGTGGGAACGCACATGAATTCCAGTACCTGCTCCTCACCCACCAGCTGTGTGACCTTGAGCTAGTCACTGACATTGTGCCTCTGTTCCCTCATCAGGATAATAGCACAACCTTCCCAAAGAATTAAGCAAGTCCACGGGCTCTGCTCAGGAAGAGAGGCAATAAAGGAGCTGCTGCCGTGAAGCAGCCAGGGTTCTACAGCCCTGAGGCCTGGGTCTCTATGTACAGACTGCCAGGCAGGGGAACAGATAAGAAGAGAGTGAAGCCTTGTGGACAGCTGAAAGAGAACTTTCTAAGAGTAGAATGGAGTGGCTGCCTTGGGAAGGTGTGAACTCTCACCCTGGGTAAGAATCGAGCTGGCCTGAGGGGCAGACAGGGTGTTGGACCCAAGTTCTGAAAGGGTTCTGACGAGTACTTCTTTTACCAGAGAGCCAGCAACCTCTGACCCTTGTCCCTGCTCCCCTGGAGGTCAAGCCTGTGCGCGTCAGGCTCTGCCCAAGGAAAGTGGCCCCAAAATCTATCAACTCCAAAGCCTATAACTGGGTCCTCTCATTTAAGTGCTCTGAACACTCTCCAGCTCTTCTAAAGACACAGAGGACCCTGGCTGTTCCTTACTTCCAACCTGGAGCCAAAGAAAACATGGAAGAGCTAGAAGAAGGTTTAAAAGTGGTAGGAGCCAGGGGAGATGAACGTTCAATGCCCAAGGGTTCATATGTTGGGCCAGAAAGCATGAGCACAGCCCTAGAATGCATGAGCTCTAGTTCTCACTTGGCCTTTGTGAACCATGTGACTGTGGGCAATCCCTTAACCTCTCTTAGTTTGGTTCTCATCTGCCCACTCCAGTGGGCAGGGGACATGGTGAGGAATTAATGGAAGTCTGTTGGGACCCTTCTTTGTCTTCTCTAGTGGTGGGATGGGCTGTTGAGAGAGCATGACCAGGGAGGAGTTCCTGCCTGCCTCCTGGCCTTCCAGGCCAGCTGTGAAAGGAACACTTTCCCAGAAAGAGTGGATACCTCCCATGGGGTGCTGGAGAGAGTAATCTGGGAAGGGTTAAAGGGCTGTGAGTTGCAGGAGACTTAAAATGGGGAAGGATAACCCACCGAGAAAGCAAAAAATGGGAGTGGAGCCAGGGGGCCAGCAGGAAGGGCGGGAGGTACACAATATCTTGTCCCATTTTTAGAACTCTGCAGTGACCAGAGAGAAGTTCTGGGCAGCCCTGATTCCCTGTGTGGTCATAGGAGGCTGAGTGGGGCAAGATCTGCCCTGCTCTATTTACTGTGTGACCATGGGATGATCGCTCCCCCTCTCTAAAAGGAGAGAGTCATCCTCAAGATTTGCTCTGGGCAATCACAATATCAAGCAGAGAGCACCAACCCACGGAAATGCTCAATAAACAGCGGGGCTCTTTACAATCTCACAGGCCCCTTCCTAAGTCAGATTAATTGAGGCTGCCCCGCTTAGCTTGAGGCTGAGAAGTCCAAGTGGGCAGCCTCAATCATTTCCTTGGGGACCAGCTCCTCCCTGGACCAGATTGCTAGAAACTGGGAGCCCTTGGATGGAGAGACTTCATCCAACATGGAAGCCCAGGGCAGGAAACAGAGTCAGGTTTTGCCTTGTTGCCCACCGGGAGGAGCTGGCACCTGGGCTTGGTGTGCCTAACCTGCAGCAGGAGCGACAGAAATGTGGCTCACAGGTCGGGAGTAGTGTGTACAAAGTAGCACTGTCCTGAGTCCCCATCAAGCTGGGGAGGCCAGAGGAATAGGGCAGAGCTGGGTGGACTGGGGAGGGCACCTCCTGGGAGAGGCAGAGAGGGAAGAAAGGCAGCTTCCTATCAGAGGACTGGCATGGACAAAAGCTAGAGGTGGGAAAGTGCAGGGCATATTCAGAGCCAGTGAATGACAAAGGCAGTAGTGGAACCATCTCACCTTACTCGCTGCCTCCCTTAGGGCCATGCCCCATGTGACTCCCAGCTCAGCTGATTGCACACAACAGGTGCTTAATCAGTGTTGCTGTTGACCCACGTGGCATGTACGAGGGTTAGTGAGACCAATCAATCATTCCTTTTTTTAACTGTGGGCCAAGCACCCATCATCCATCAATTTATTTAGCAAGTATGTATGGAATACCTACTATATGCCATGCCCTAAGCTGAGTTGGGGCGGGGGGTCAAAAATTAAAAAATAAATAAAGAGTCCCACCATCCTTTAGCGAGTCTGGCACATTGAGGGTGACTTCATTCCCCCGCCCAGTTCTTTGCTTCAGAACCTCCCTTTAGAGCCCTCTCATGCACAGTTCCTCTAGAAAGCTCCCCCAGACACTCCAGCCTTGCCTGACTGTGTTAAGGTCTTGCCTTAGATCAGGTCACCCCATTCCCATACTAACCTGGAGGTCTCTTTGTGGGAAGAGTGAATGACAGCCTGGAATGCTTCCATGTTGTGGGCACTTGAGGGGGTGTATTTGGGGTCAGCACCTCTGAGAAAGGTGGCCTGGCCGTTCATTGTAGAGGCTGGCACTTCCTCCTACC
>NW_006442512.1:159521-180182 GCF_000325575.1 Pteropus alecto
GCCTGGAATGCTTCCATGTTGTGGGCACTTGAGGGGGTGTATTTGGGGTCAGCACCTCTGAGAAAGGTGGCCTGGCCGTTCATTGTAGAGGCTGGCACTTCCTCCTACAGAGCCCATCCTCTGGTTGGGCAAGCCCCCGGCCTCCCCATGACCAAGCCTCTCAGATCCTGCAGGGGGCTTATTCTCAGCCAATTGGAGGGCAGGCAGAAGTTTGAGGGTGGGGGCAAACAGAGAAGACAAAAGTTGGCAGATAAGTGACCCCAGAAATAGTCCAGTGAGAGCAGTGAGTGGGACTCCGCTGCCTGAAGATGCAGCATTTCTACATCACCCCTGATCTTTGTGGGAAGAGTGAATGACGGCCTGGAATGCTTCCATGTTGTGGGCACTTGAGGGGCTGTATTTGGCCACCTTTCTCAGAGGTGCCGACCCCAAATACACCCCCTCAAGTGCCCACAACATGGAAGCATTCCAGGCTGTCATTCACTCTTCCCACAAAGAGTAGCCAGAAACCTCACTCAGGCCTGGAGGCTCAGCCACATATAGTAAAAGGAGGTTATTCCCACCTGCAATAGAGAATTCACAAATAAGACTCTGTCCCCAAACTAGAGAGATCCACTTTCAATCCCCATCAGCCCTTTCAATACATTTTAAAGACAGCATTAGGTAGGTGGAGGGGGCGTATTGATATTCCTTAAACCACACATCCAGCCCTGCAGAAAGCTTACCTTGACTCTCCCTTCGAAACTTTGCTCTGGCTGTTGCCCCCATTTGTCCCCTGCCCAGTGCTACCCACACTTCAAGGTGTGGCTAAAACACCACCTCCCCCAGAAAGCTGTCACTGCCTCCCCTCTTGCTCATCCTGCCCCAGGTAGAATGCTGGGGTACCACATGCTCCCAGAAGCTGCACAGGGCAGGAGTTTGGGAAATTAAGGGGTTTTGAGGTGGGCAGAGCTGGAGCCAACTTCCTGTGAACCCCTCTGCAGTTACATGGAGCAAGAACAGGCCCCCAAGGGGCATGGATTTAAACTCTTATACTCTCACATCCCTGCCTCATCCCCAGGGAAGCGAGAGGAGCCACTCCTGTCGGCTGGGAGACAGCAGCCTCCTGGCCAGCGGGTGGGCAGCAGGTAGGGAGGCCAAAGCAGGGAACTGAGGTGGTACATGGCATGTGGTAGGGAGAGTACAGAAGGAGATACTTACACTGGAAATATAGACTATGTTTGAGCACAGAATTCCAGGCTGAGCATCCTGAGAGTCAAGTCAAAAAGGGCAACAGAATGAGTTACACAAGCACACCAGTGACTGATAGCAGAGAGTAGAGAGACCTGCTTGGGGTCCCTGTCCTTGACATACAATGGAGACACATAAGGATAGACTTCAGGGAGATGTTGGTGACAGTTCCTCTGAATGGCATAGGGGGAAAACCCGGGAATGAGTTTGTTGCTCTGGCCTATAAGCCTGGGGGTAATAAGGAGAACCAGGCATTGTCCCTGTTCAGTGGGCCTACAGTTCAGTGAGGTGACAGATAATCAAAACATCAGTCCAAGGTGACAACAGGAACAAGTGTTCAGAAGGGACGGAAGAAGCTAGGCAAAGAAGCTGCATAGGGAATTATCATGTGCAAAGGCCCTGAGGCAAGAAGGAACAACACATATGGAAGGAGCCAGCGGGTACCCAGGTGACGTGGGGCACGGGACAGAGAAAATGGGTAACAGGTGGAAAGCTGGAGGGATGGAGATGACAAGGCAGTGGCTAGGGTGGTGGCAGTGAGAGGTGGGCAGTTAGGACATCTAGAAGGTAGTGCAGGAGGAGGAAGAGGGTGGAGCCAAAGTCATTCTGCATTCTGTTGTGTATAACCAGGTAGATGGTGGTGCCTTTGCTGAGAGGGGAGCCCTGCAGGAGGAGCAGGTTTGTGGGGTGTTGAGTCCAGTTTTATATACTCAGAGTCTGAGGTATCCGTGAGATGTTAGATCCAAAAGGAGGTGAGGACCAGGCAGCGGATGCACGCGCGTGCGTGTGTGTGCGCATGCGCGCGTGCGCACGCACGTGCGACATAGGCCCGCCTGCCAAAATGTAAGTCCCTGGGGCCAACTGAGACTCCAGGTTCTGCTGTCCTCCCCTCCTGCTGACCCTAGCCTCTCTGTTTTGTAGCTCCCTGAGGGCCTCCTTTGACTCCCTGAAGCACCGTAAGTCCCGACTCTCCCTCACTCCGGGCTGCAAGGTGACAGGAACTTCTGGGAACATAAACAGAGGTGGATGGATTCTGGCCAAGAGAGGAGCTCAGGCCTGCAGGACTGGAAGAGGATTTGGGGCAATAGACACTAGCCTGGGTGGGGTGAGTGTGTGGATGGCTGAAGCCCATCAGGTCTGATGTAAGAGACTGATGCCCATACTCCGCCCCCAGAAATGGAGGACGTGGGCAGCTCCCACATCCAGTTGGCCCTGACTCTGCGTGAAGAGCTGCGCAGCCTCGAGGAATTCCGAGAGAGGCAGAAGGAACAGAGGAAGAAGGTAAAGCGAATGCTAGGGAGCACCCCCATCACCAAGACCCTAAGTGGGAAGTGGCCTCCATTGCTATGGAGGTGGTGGGAGATGGATCCTCCGGACAGAGCCAATAGAGGGTGGGGAGCAGCACCCAAGCTTGGGGGTGAGGGAAGGGCTCAGCTCTTGGGAGCCCTCCTAAGCCATCTCACGCCAGGAAGAGGGGAAGACATGGGTCTTGTTGACCATCCTACAGAAGTAGACTGCAGAGGGCAGTGACAGCCTGGGGGTACTTCCAAAGGAAGCAACCTCAGTTGGGGAGTCACTAGAAACTGGTCCTGAGACCAAGTATATGGGCTGTTTGTCCGGAGAAAGGCAGGCCAGAGCCAGTGACTGTAGCCACTCTGCAGGGCTGCCTGAGGTTAGGGGACAGAGCCTGCCGGGAGTGAGAAGGGTGTCAGGCTTACCTCAGCATCCAAAGATACTTCTCACCCATGCATAGGCTATCCCTAGATGGAGGGACTACGTGGAAAAGAAGTGAGGTTCCTATCATGGGAGGTATGCAAGCAGAGATTGGAGGCTACTTGTCAAAGAAGCTGCAGTGGTGGGCTGGGAAGTGGGCTTGGTGACCTCTGTGTCCCAGGGTCCCCTCCTAAGCCGACACTCTGATGGGCTGAGCATGTGGCCCACTGGGAGGACAGATGGGCATACATGCTTAGCCTGTCAGGGTCTTAGTGATGAGGATATACCCTGACCAGGGAGGAAGAGGCCAGCACACAGAAATACTTCTTGCTTGGAGAAAGATTATTATAAACTATCTTAAGAATCAAAAATGGAAGAGTCCACACAACTGAGCTGTGAAGGAGAAGAAGGTGCCAGCTCATGGCTGGGGCCAGGTTGTTCCTGGTTGTCCTGGTCAAGCTGCATCCCTTCTCTGTGCCTCAGCTTCCCTCTTGCAGGATGGGACACATATCCACTTCCCAAGTTTTGGGTGATCCAGCCCAGAAGCAGTGGCCCCTCAGTCTTCAGACATGGCACCAGCTCCATTTAGTGGCTCTGACCACAGAAACTCAGCTGTCTGCCTATCTGGTCAGCCAGGGTCTTGGACTTTCTGAATTCTAAATTAAGGTTCCTGAGCAGAAAGTAGGTCCCCAGAGCCAGCCCCAGAAGCCTGCCCAGCCTTGAGGTGCTGGAGCAGGTGATCTCTCTGAGCAAGGACTTGCCACGATGTCTGCAAAAGTTGTTTGGGACAGAGCAACACCTTCCCCAGGTCAGCCAGCAGCCCCACAAGCAGGCTATGATATAGTGTGCAAGGAAGCTTGCCTGAGCATGTCTATGCAAGTCTGTGTGTGTAGAACATGGGCACACATGCGTGCATGCCTATGAGCATGTGCATGTGTCTCAGTGTTTTATGTGTGACCAGGTGGCTTGCCTAGCACAAGCCCCACTGTGACCCCAGGCACAAACTGACTCCAGCCCCAACATGAGATTTTTATTTCCAATTCTTCTCATAGCTCATTCTCAATCTCTGTCCAGGCTGAGTTTCATCCTTTCTATCTGAATAAGGAGCCTGGGAGGTGAGGTGAGGGTGCAATGGCCCATGTGTTCATGTGTGGCCATGACTAAGTTAAGTGTATGTGTGTTCACCTGTGCAAATAGGCCCGTGGCTATGCAATGGGGGCCATCATGGGATTGTGCTTGTGTATACTTGTGCATAGTATGTAGGTGAAGCCTATGTGTGCAGGTGGGAGCAGTGAGTGTGAGAGCCTATTAGTGTGCACTTCTGCATGTGTCATGTGGAACTTTGTGTGCATGTGTGTGCCAAAGTGTATACATGGTGTGTGACAGCTTCACAGGTACAGAGGCTGTGAGTGAAGAACTGTGTGTGCACATGCACATAGGTTGGGTATTCTCCAGCTAGAGACCAAGTCCAAGTCTGCAGCCAATAAGAGGACACAATGGGCATACCCATGCCCTGGGCTTCTCTAGCTTTCTGTTCTGAGCAATAATTGTGAAAGAGCAGGCCGTGAGAGAGGGAGTGCCTTTTGTCACCACCCTCTTCAGAGCCAGGAGAGGATGCTGTGCCTCATCCCAGGGAAATCCCATCCACTTGGCCTAGGGGAGCATCCAGAGGCCACAGTCTCCCACTAAGAGCCCCATGTCCCCTGTAGTATGAGGCCGTCATGGACCGTGTCCAGAAAAGCAAGCTGTCACTCTACAAGAAGGCCATGGAGGTGAGTGCAAGGCTCTTGGGTCTCGAGGGTAGTGGACCCCAGGAAACCTGGGATGGGCCCCTGGGACAGGGCTTGTTCAGATCTTCATCTAGCAACACATGCAGCAGCCTCTCAGGTGATCAGGGCTGCACTGGATGCCAAAGCCCCACATGGATAGGCCCGTGGGCAGGCGGTCAGTCCCAGACAGTGGCCCACAGGGTGATCCATGCTGTCAGCTGAGGAATTGAAGGGTAGTGGGAGAAGGGGCCCCTGAGCTGTGTCCCCTAGGACACAGGGTGAGGAGAAAAAAAGCTTCCACAAGAGTGGACAATATGTGCAGAGGCTAGCATCATGAAGATACATGGTATTTTCAGAGACTTGAAGCTGGGGAAACTGAGACCCAGGGTCTCACACCTTTGATGCAACCACACGTTTGGAGAGGCTGGGGCCGTGGGCAGGGCTATACCATCCCCAGCGGGAAGAGGCCCGGGAACAAAACCCTCTTCTTCCTCCCCATTCGAGACCTCCAAATCTCTGTCCCTGGTGAGGAGGCCCCCACTCCACCCACAGCTCCCAACAGGGAGAAGGGAGGCCAGGCTCAAGGAGTCATGTTCCTCCGCACCCCCAAGTCACGTTCCTCCACACCCCCAGTCCAAGAAGACATATGAGCAGAAGTGTCGGGACGCAGACGATGCTGAGCAGGCCTTCGAGCGCGTTAGTGCCAATGGCCAACAGAAGCAGGTGGAGAAGGTGCGTAGGGCCACTGAGGCCATATGCTGTCACCCAGTGCTGCCACCCAGTGCTGGGGCAGGGCGGGGGAGGCAGGAGAAGGGTCCTGCAGACACCCCCAAGAAAGGTGTGCATCTGGGACATGCTAGCTGCTCACCGCTCTCTGAACCTCATCTTCCAATCTGTGAAATGGGTTTCCTAGAACCTCAGGGCATGGACAGACAGGGTCAGCTTTACCCCTTTTGCCATCTCCAGGCTGCACCCAAGGACCCATTCCTCAAAGCAGGCCCACTGTGGCCCACCCAGGCCCCGAGCTCACAGGGCAATGAGAGCAGATGCTAACCCTCACACAACCCTTGGAGAAGGGCTCATAAACCTATGTCACAGAGAAGAAACTGAGGCCCAGTGATGGTGAGTGACTTGTCTAAGGTCTCAGAGCCAAGAAGCAACAGAGAAAGGATCCAAACCCAGGTGGTCTAGAGACCAAGCTTTTGACTACTCTGGACTCTATGCCACCAGGGCCCAAGAGCATATTTTACCCATTGCACACGCCCAGAGAGGGCGGCGGCCTGGGGATGAATTGAGGACAGCAAGTTGAGAGGGCAGAGCCCAAGTCCTGAGGCCAGTGGGTTCAGAACCAGCCACATGAAGCCTCAGGGCCTGGTCCCTGGTCTGTATTCCTCCCTCTAGGTCTTGACATCTAGTTTTCATGTGTATTTACATAGGATGCAGGTTTCTGTTTTTATTCTTTTTTTTTTTTTTTAATTGGAAACTTTTTTATTATGGTCCATCGTGAGGTGAGGCTGGAGTAAATGATGGAACTTGCTCACAGTTGACTCTTGAGTATCCTCCTTGGTGGCCAGGGAGAAGTGTGACAGAGGCACTTCAGAATCACCCAGGGAGGCTGGGGGCCCAGAGCTGGGGCCAGGTGGCCTCTGGGGCAGGGGCTCAGCACCGCTTTCCCTTTGTCTCTTCAGAGCCAGAACAAAGCTAAGCAGTGCAAAGAATCGGCCTTGGAGGCAGGTACGTGGCCTGCCTGCCTCCTCAGATCTGGATGGTGGCCTGGACATCTATCCTGGGGACATACACACTCATACCTGACTATACAGTCTCATAAGCTTGTCATTCTCACTTCCATACTTATGCAAGTAAAAACATTCATGTTCTCTCATTCTCTCTCTCTCTCTCTCTCTCTCTCTCTCTCTCTCTCTCTCTCTCTCTCTCATACACACACACACACACACACACCACACACACACACACACCCACCCCTGGGCCTGTCTCCTCTATCCTTCACTCAATGCCAGAACTCCCAACATCCCTTGTTTCTGCTGGCATATTTCTAGGACAGAGAACTCACCCTACCCCTCTCCTGGGAAGGCTCTCCCTTCTGCTATGCCTTTCCCCGGACTCAGCTGCTCCCATGGCTGGGGGACAGGTGAACTCCAGAGTTCTAGGGACAGAGGTCATGGTCAAACCTGCTGGGTTCCCAGCCCAACAGTTACACTCTCCTCCACCCTTTCTTCAGAGCTGCCTTCCCCAAGCCTGTTTCCCATCTGGAAAATAAGAGGGTGGGATTCAGGAACGATGAGAGGCCTGGACTCTGATTTTAGGTGTATGGTCTCTACTTCAGCCTTGGGCAGCTCAGAGCACAGTGGGGAGCTAAGATTTACCCCAAAAGGAGTAGTGCCAGAATGGATGGCCCTGACAAGTGTCCAGATGTGGTACCAGAAACCAGGGCAGGTCTTTCTGGGAAAGAAGGCACTCTGGTCAGGGGTATTGCAGGAGCAAAGTGGTGGGTGGTGGAGGAAGGTATCCAGGCCACCAGCCTCCCTGAGGTCCACTTGTGCTTCCAGAGCGGGTGTACAGGCAGAACATAGAGCAGCTAGAGAAGGTGCGGGGTGAATGGGAACAGGAGCACCGGACTACCTGTGAGGTGAGTGACCCTAGGCTTCAGTTTCCCCAGCTGCAAAGTGGGAAATACATCCATCCCTACTCCAGGCACTTCATGGAGAAACATGAGGCAATGGGGTGGGGGAAAGGCCTCATTCCTTCATTCATTCACTCATGCACTGACTCTCTAGGCCCCATGCTGGGCCCCTGCTCCCAGGGAGCTTACCACCTGACTTTGTGCTCTGGGTCCCTTTGTTTCAAGCAGGCATCCTTCATCCCTTTTTTGCTAAAGTCAAAACTGAGGTTCAGACAAAAGCCATAGCTTCCCTAGGCCTTGCTGATGAGCAGGACCTGGGAGACAGGGCTCAGGTATCCAGGTCCTATGTTCCTCTCACAACATCCTCCCAGGGCCTTTCCAGTGTGTGGTGGGGCCTGGAAGGAGGGTAAGGGCAAGAACCCCATAGGCAGCTCAACCTCCCTTCTAGAAGCCTCAAATGCTAGCAGAGGTGGGGATGGGGACCCCCAGAAAGAGACCCTTTAGACTTAGCTTTCAGCAGTCAGGGGTCTGGCTTGCCAGCTCCAGCTGAGCTGTGAGTGAGGCCCAGCCTGGCCTAGCCCTGTAGTAACTTATACATTTCTCACCCCCACCCCCACACACCCAGGCCTTCCAGCTGCAAGAGTTTGACAGGCTGACCATCCTCCGCAATGCCCTGTGGGTACACTGCAACCAGCTCTCCATGCAATGCGTCAAGGATGATGAGGTAGGGGCCAAGGGCAGGAAGGGATAGGGAGTGAGCTGGCTGGAGGAGGGACATGAAGAGAGGGCAACTTCTAGGTAACAGCATGCCCAGGTCCATCTGAGCCTGTCAACAAATACCTCAGGCCTCAGCTTCTGTCCCCAAGGCCCCAAGGACAGGGAGCTCAGTACCACACAGGGCCACAGCCTCTCTGCCCGGAAGACTATGCTTCTGTGGTTACTCTGGCATCTTCCTTCTTTGCTTAACCCTATTCCAGGGTCTTAGCTCTGCTCTCAGAGTACATGCTCCCTATGCCAGAGTCAGAAAGGAAGCTGGACGTAGCCCCTCCAAGATATGCAGAGAGGCTGGAAGACCCTGGGCTGCTCTGCTCCAGGCCTGGCATTTGCAAGAGCTATGGTTTAGTCCTTCCTCTGTTCCCCAGACATCTCTGGGGTGTCCTGGTTCCCTTACTGAGCTCTATATGCTGGGTAATTGGGGTGGATCCTACCCAACAGAGAGGGGCCACCACCTCCCCACTGCGGTCTCTGACCCCTTTAATAAAGCCCCCAAACCATGAGCTCTCTCCTAAGGCAGCCCTGACTCCCCAAAGCTTGTTGCTGTTCCTTGCCTTACCCCTCTACCTGGAGGCTTTAGGATTTTGGGTTTCCCACCCTGTTCCACCAAACAACTTGAGCCCACCTGGTGGCCTCCTTGTGGCAGAGAAAGGAGAGTGGGCTCTGGATCCTGCCATACTGGAACCAAAGCCTGGCCACACTAAATTCTTGCTCTGTGACATTGGGCAAGTTACTTTCCATCTCTGAATTTTCCCATTTATAAAATGGGGAAAATAGAGTCTACTGCAGAGGACAAGAGTGAGTGAAGTCCCTTGCATGGGACCTTGTGCATACAAGGTGTTTAGGAACCAAGAGACACTGTCAGCCAGGGCTCTGAATCCTTAGGAAGTTATACCCCAAGAGCCCCTGAACACAGCCACTGAGCTGTGCATACAAGGCCTGTGAGGAGGCTGGTGGGGTGTGAACCCCTGGCCAGAGTTCAGACCCATAGAGGGGCAGGGCTTTGACAAGGGTGAGCATTGAGGAAAGGCCTGGCCTCTCAGCCTCTGCTCTTTCCTTCTCCTAGTTCTATGAGGAGGTGCGGGTGACACTGGAAGGTTGCAGTGTGGAATCCGACATCGACAGCTTCATCCAGTCCAGGAGCACGGGCACGGAGCCCCCAGGTGAGGCCCAGCCTGCAGGCGGCACAGCCTCTGGGTCCAGACCTATCCATCCCTAGGAGGCCTGGCCCTCGTTCTCTAAGCCTCAACTGCCAAGTCAAGGCTGGAGTGGCCCACAGATCCCTTCTAGGTGGAGGAGATGTGGCCAGACCCTAGGGAAGAACAATATGGTCCCCTGGCTGGTTTCCTGGCCTGCTCCCTCTTCTGAGGCAGATGAAGAGAGCTTGATAACACTGTAACACTCAGAAGGGCAAATGGAGGTGGAGGGCCTCCTCAGAGCCCCCATCCCAAGCTGTTTGGTCCCATTAAATTATAAGTCCACAGTGTCCAAAGTTGGATCTTGCATGGAAGTGAGAGAGGCCATCTCCCCAAGCATCAAGGTCAGAATGAGAAAGTAGGTCCCCAGTCTGGGTCTCTGGATGGGGACTAGTTGGGGTAATCAGGTGGCATAAGTCCTATTTTCCCTGTCCTCAGCCACTCTGGGCCTCACAAGCTTGCTCTCCACAGCTCCGGTGCCCTACCAAAACTACTACGATCGGGAGGTCGCCCTATCAACCAGTAGTCCTGGCATACAACCATCCTGTGGCATGATAAAAAGGTGAGACCCCACTAGGACACAGAGGTGGGGTGGGGTGGAAGGGCAGCAAGCAGGTCTAGCCTCACCTCCTGCAACTGGCTGTTCCACATATATTTATTAAGCACTTATTGTGTTCTTGGTGCCATGTTCGGGTGCTGAGCACTCTTTGGGGACAACACACGCTCAACCTGGCCTCATGACATCATCAGCCCAAGAGGATTCAGGCATTAAACAAATTATCATACCCCACTTATTCACTAGAGAATGCTCAAAACTCCTGGGTGGCCCTAATCCAGCCCTAGGCTGGATTACTTGTCTCTTGAGCCCTGCTGCTATCCTGAGTTGGTGCCCTGGACTGTCAGGCTGCAGTGGTGACACTCCCTCTGGTGCAGGATGAGGGCATAGGATCAGGCCCTACAGCCAGTACTCCTAGAGAATTCTCCATGCTTTTCAGGAGTCCTTCTTTGGCCTAGCTGTGGTTGGGTCTTAGTGCCACGCCTCAGTGCATCACTTGCACAATCACTCACTTTCTCTAGGTCCTGGGCCCATGAGTGTTGGGGTCAGACTCAGAACCAAAGAACCCTCCTGCTTTAGGCATTGGGTGACAATGGTGACTGCTCATTAGGGGTGCCTTAGCCTGCTCAGGGAGCTCCCTGCTCCAGCAGCCAGGTCCTGAAGGGGATCATATGCCCTGTCTCTGGGCATCAAGAAACACCCAGGGTTTCAAGTGATGCCTAAGCCCAATCCCCACCCTGAGGTCCCCCATGACCTCCTCTCTCCATCCAACCTTGTATAGAGGAGGTCCTGCCTTTGGGAAGTGGGCAAAAGGTGGGGGTCAATGAAGCTCCCAGCTCTCTGAGGACAGCTCATTTCTAAGACCTCAGAAGCCCCTAGAATCTCCCTACAGGACACCTCCAGGAAACAAAGGCTCATAAAAACCACTGCCACTCAGAGCAGGGAGCACAGCACACCCCTCTGAGAACCTTGAGAAAGCAATGACAGCAAGAGGAGGACGCTCACACTATCACAATGTTACCAAAATCCTGAGGGACTCAGGCCTCCCTGCACCCCTAGTGAGAACCTGGATCCCAGCACAGGTGGTCATTTAAACAACTGGATGAAAATCTCACCTGGGACAGTGTCAAGAAAGGACAGAAAAGAAACAAGACAAGGATGCCCACTCTCACACTGTCACTGAAGATAGCATTGGAATTCCTAGCCACAGCAATCAGAAAAGAAAAAGAAATAAAAGGCATCCAAATTGGAAAGGAAGAAGTAAAACTGTCATTTGCAGATGGCATGATACTATATAGAGTGGAACCTAAAGATTCCACCAAAAAACTACCAGAATTAATAAACAAATTCAGTAAAGTAGCAGGATGCAATATTAATTTTCAGAATTGGTTGCATTTTGTACACCAATAATGAACTATCAGAAGAAATTAAGAAAACGATCCCATACACAATTGTTATCAAGAAGAATAAAATACCTAGGAATAAATTTAACCAAGGAAGTAAAATATCTGTATTCAAAAAACTGTAAGACATTGAAGAAGATACAAATAAATGGAAAGATGTACCATGCTCATGGATAAAAAGAATTAACACCATTAAAATGTACATGCTACTCAATTTATAGCAATTTATAGATTCAATGCAATCCTTATCAAAACTCCAATGGCATTTTTCACAAAACTAGAAAAAATAATCCTAAAATTTATATGGGACCACAAAAGACCCCAAATAGCCAAAAGAATTTTGAGAAAGAAGAACAAAGTTGGAGGTATCAAGCTCCTTGATTTCAAACTATACTATAAGACTATAATAGTCAAAACAGCATGGTACTAGCATAAAATTAGACACATAGATCAATGGAACAGAATGGAGAGCCCAGAAATAAACCCACTCATATATGGCCAATTAGTCTATGACAAAGGAGACAAGAATATACTATGTGGTCTGTTCAAGAAATGGTGTTGGGGGAAAAAAAAGAAAGAAATTAGACCACTTTCTTAACACCATATACAAAAATAAATTCAAAATGGGTTAAAGACTTAAATGTAAGACCTGAAACTAAAACTAGAAGAAAACATAGGCAGTAAACTCTTTGATATTGATCTTAGCAATATTTTTTTTTGGATATGTCTCCTAGGGCAATGACAACAAAAACAAAAATAAACAAGTGGGACTACATCAAACTAAAACGTTTTTGCACATCAACAAAAAGAAAAGACAACCTATTGAATGGGAGAAGATATTCACTAATAATACATTGAATAAGGGGTTAATATCCAAAATATATAAAGGATTGATACTACTTAACACTGAAAAGACAAACAATCTAATTTTAGAAAGGGCAGAGGACCTGAAAAAACATTTTCCAAAGAGAATATACAGATAGTCAACAGACATATGAAAAGATACTCAGGAAATTGCAAATCAAAATCACAATGAGATATTACCTCACACCTGTCAAAATGGCTATTATCAATAAATCAACAAACAAGTGTTGGTGAGGATATGGAAAAAAGGGTACCCTTGTGCACTATTGGTAGGATTGTAAATGGGTACAACCACCATGGAAAACAATATGGAGGTTCCTCAAAAAATTAAAAAGAGAACTATCATATGACCCAGGAATTCTTCTTCTGGGTATTTATCCAAAGAAACTCAAAAACATTAATATGAAAAGATGCACGTACTTCTATGTTCATTGCAGCATTATTTACAATAGCCAAGTTATGGATGCAACCTTTGTGTCCATTGATAAATGAATGGAAAAGGAAGATGTGGTACACATATATAAATGGAATATTATTCAGCTGTAAAAAAGAATGAAATCTTGCCATTTGCAAGATGGACCTAGAGAGTATTATTCTAAATGAAATAAGTCAGAGAAAGATAAATACTGTATGATTTCACTTATATGTGGAAGCTAAACAACGAAATAAATGACCAGACAAAACAAAAAAACTCACAGATACAGAGAACAAATTAATGGTCACCTGATGGGAAGGGGGGTTGGAAGGGTCAGTGAAAAAGGTAAAGAGATTAAGAAGTACAAATTGTCAGTTATAAAAATAGTTGCGAGGATGTCAATTAGAGCATAGGTAATATAGTCAATATTATAACAACTATGTATGGTGGCAGATAGGTACTAGACTTATCACGGTGATCACTTCATAAGGCATGTAAATGTCTAATCCCTATGTTGTACACCTGAAACTAATATAGTAATGTATGTCAACAGTAATTGAAAAATAAATTTAAAAGGACAGAAAGGGGTACCCCATGAAAATGAAAGAAAAAGAGAGGTCCCATGAGATGAAGGAGATGGAGGGGGTGGGAAAAGTTGCTGTAAGGAACAGCCAGAATCCAGGTTAGGATGAGGAAGGGCTGGGGGCAATGTCTGGGAAGTGAGCGAAGGAAGGAATTGGAGTCACAGGTATAGACAACTCTGGGAAAACAGGGCAGTGAGGCAGGGCACACAAAGGCCTCAACAAGCTCTGCTCCTCCCAGCCACTGTCCAAGGGGCAGGAGTATTCCATAGGTGCTATACCTCCACAGCCTGTGTTAGCAGACGACCTTCTCATGTGTGCCAGGTGGGCCTGCATGTCCACTCCCAGGCCATAGCTCCACAAACACTGGGGGGCGGGGGGGGGCGGGGAGAAGGTTGGGGCTATACTGGATTCTCCTATCTGTAGGAATGGTCCCTCCCACCCCACAGGCCCAGCCCCTTGCAGGGAACTCAAGGCCCTTCAGTCCTTTTACAATCTTGTTTTCCACACCTTCTAAATTGGTCCAATCCATTCCCCAAACTCCTCTACCTGTCCAGTCCCTCCTCTGCACATTTGCACCCCTTCTCCATTCACTGGTGATGGCTTTTAAAGTCTGTTAAAGCTATCTTTCAAAACTTGACCCTGCCAGGCAGCCTTTCCAGAGGCAGGTAAGTACTATCAACCTCTACTTATGTAGCCCTTAGCACTGTCAGCTTTATGAGGGGCTCCCAGTGTCTGCCTCTTGCTTGTTCGGTTCTTTTCTTTTATTCAATGAACCTTCATAACTCCAGCTCAGTCAGGATCTAATCCAGGCACAGGGGAAGGAGTGAATTAGCTCAACACTGCCTCCTAGAACTCCCAGGAGTGGCTGGGCTGACCAGATCAGGGTGGGGCCACAGGGAGGCAGGCTGACTGGGCCCATGCAGATGGTGATCCCAGTGGGCATGAGTGGCCCAGCCTCTGAGAGGCAGCTCATTGCTGGTCAGAGGATGGTAAGAGGCTGAAACAGGGACCTGACAAGTGCTGAGAGGAGTTCTACAGTGTGAGAGACTAAAAGGGCACTGCTGGGAAGGAAAAGCCACTTGAACCACCCTTTGGGAGCCCTTGTGCCTGAGAGGCACCCCATAAATCACATGTGTACCTAGAGACTATGGGCGGCCCTAGCCCTGGAGTTCTGAGGGCTTCCCGCCACATCTCCACCCTGCAGAACCTAACGGCTTTCTTCTCTGTCCTCAGGTTCTCTGGGCTGCTGCATGGGAGTCCCAAGACCACACTCTTGACAGCTTCTGCAGGTAACTGAGTGTGATGTGGGGCCTGGAAACAATTGTGACCCTGGGGCGAGGGAGAGGACTTCCACATGCACAGACCAGCCCTCCAACAGTTGGGGGGATAGAGGCTAAACCAAGTCTAGGGATAGTTCACGAAGGCGGGGCCTCCAGGGAACAGTGTCCTATGAAAGGGGTGGGCTCCAGGCCTCACTCTGTTCTCAGCTTCCACAGACACTGTGACCCCTACCCCAAATCGGAATGAGTGTGTCTACACCACTGTCGCAGTGCAGGAGGCACCAGGACCCCCCAACCTGCCAGCCCAGGACTACAGGGCGCTCTATGACTACACAGCCCAGGTGAGGCTCTCACTCTCTTCTCCTCAGGAAGGCATAGGAATGCCCAAGTGTGTTTTCACATGTAGATACATGCACTGTGAGTGTGCTTGGGGTGTGTGCCCTTAGAAAAGCACTCAGCTCTTAGGACAGGCTCTGTGCATATATCTACTTAGCAAATTTTAATGAATGGGTACCAGGGCCTATCTGGTACCCATTCTGAATCTGTTCAGACACACACGATATCCAGGCAAATGTGGGCATTGTGTGTGCCTGTATGTATGGGGTATGTGTGTGCGTGTTCATGTGCATACATGCAGGCAAGCTGAGCTTGGCTACCTGCAGAAAATGGGCTGAGGGTCAGGCTCTGCACCCTTGGGTTAAGGCCCTGTTCTCCATGGCCATGGGTGCCAAGAACAACCCACAGCCAGAATAAGCTCCTCAGCTATGCCAGGTTTGGTTTTCTGTGGTCCACGGGGAGAAGATAGGTCAAACAGCCACAGGGCAGCTGTGCCAAGACCCCCAAAGAGTCCAATTTGCTCTCTGCTTTGAGGTGAGGGGTACAGAGCCAAACCCTAAACCTACCTGGATTGAAGCCAAGCACCCACTCAGGGCTGGGCAGGCCGCATGGCGGACTGCACTGATTCCCAAAGTCCAGTCCTTGGCAAGGAGGATAGCCCAGACAGATGATGTGCTTGTGATGGGCTAGCAGGGCTGAGGAAGCTCAGAGGAGCTGCCCTGCAGAGAGGAGGCTATGTGTGGAGAGCCTGTTATGAGAATGCCCTTGGGCTTGGGCATGCCTAGCACAAATGGCCCCTGACTTACTAAAGTCACTATTGTGTCTAGAGCAGGTTGGAGAAGAGACAGCAGGGAGCTGAAGCAGGGAAACCCAGGCTTATGGGAGGCCTACAATGACAAACCAGGGGGCAGGGAAACAGGAGGCCAAGTCCCATGGGGCACCCCACACCCTAACTGTTTCCAAGGGCTGCCCCAGCCAAGAGGCTTTGCCCTGCAGTGCCAGCCAACCTGGGAGACAAGCTTGAATTTACCACTTGGGGTGGGGGGATGCCTGACCAGATCCTCCCATCAGGACCCTCCAGCCTGATGAACCTTTATTCTGTTGCCAAGAATTCCGACGAGCTGGACATCTCTGCAGGGGACATCCTGGAGGTCATCCTGGAAGGGGAGGATGGCTGGTGGACAGTGGAACGGAATGGGCAGCGTGGCTTTGTCCCTGGATCCTACCTAGAGAAGCTCTGAGGAAGGGGCAGCAGCCCCCACCAGGACCTGCCCTGTCTGTGGGGCCAACAGTGCCTCCATCACTGCAGGGCTAGGGGCCCCAAGACCAACACAGCCCCTCTGCACAGGTGCTGGCTACTCCCTGAGCAGTATTTCCTGCAGGAAATAAACGAGTGCATTCTTTCTCCTTGGTCTGTAGGGGTCCCTTACTTTCTCCTGCCCCAGTCCAAATGTTCAATGCAGAGGAGGCAAAGGAGTGAAGGGAATAGTCTGGGAGAAGAGAGTTGCCCCTTTCCAGTGCCGTCACTGAGGCCCCACCAGGGTCTGGCTGGGGATGGAGAGGAGCCCCAGCCGTGGTCCCTGGGAACTTCCAGACTACCACGGAGACATATTCACACTCAGGCAAATGAGGGAAGACCACAAGGGTCAGGGAGGAGGGGGTGGGAGATACTGCTGAGGGTGTTAACTGTCCCTTGTAGACCATCTTTCTCTGGGACTGTTAATTTGCTTGCTCATTCACAAACCTTTGTGGCCCGCCCCCTACGACAGCAAGATAAGTAAAGCCTCAGTCCCTTGCTTTACTCAAGGAGCTCTTGACCTGGTGGAAGGAACCAAACAGCCCAGAAAGTTAATGACAGTACAGGAAATGTCTCAATGTGCAGAACAGTCACGAGGCTTCTGGAACAGGTAACCTAAGATAAGCCAAGGAAACGCTGAAGCTATTTCAGGAGAGAAAAAAGGGATCCTTTCTATTCCTGCCTGCCTCTGCTAGGCCCACAAGGGACAAGGAGATGGTTCATGTAACTGAGAAAGAAATGAGAGTCCTTACTGGAACTCCCCAGGATTTAGAACTAGAAGGGACTCTGGGAGAACTAATCTGACCTCTTCACGATGCCCTCCTCTGCCACTCTTGGGGACTGGGGACTGGGCACCCCAGTTAACTTCAACATCTCAAGGGGATCATGACACCCACAGAAGCCTTCAGTGGTTCTGTGGCTTCCCACTGGTCCTGGCTCTTCCTGGTCGGCCATCCACCTGGCAGTCACATAGAAGACTATACCACATGCCCTGGCAAATTTCTGATGGCACAGGGGCAAAAATGAGGTCTTTGACCAAGCTCTGCCCTAGGAAAAGGGCAAGGAGGGGGCTGGTAAAGGGGGCTGCTCCGTGTTTATAGCAGATGCCCATCTTTATGCCCTTGCCTTCATCACTTGAGCAAAAAAGTAGGTGTGATTAAGCAAACATGATACGGCTTTCTTCTTTCAAGTAGGGACAGTGCCTTTGAATTGTGGCGTCTCACCTTAGGTGTGTGGGCTCCTTGCAAGTCTACAAAGCATTCAGGCTGGGGCCAGGCAGAGGTGAAAAGGCATAAGGCAGCCCTATAATAACCCCAAGAAGGACTCTGAAGCTGTGGACCAGACCAGTCCTCTGCTAATGTCAATCAACATTGCTTCCACCAGAGGGTATGTGGCACATGGGTAAGAAAAGGCTTTGGGCCTCTGAAAAAAATCAGACTACGGAGGCTTGATCCTTCCTGACATGTCATTTTCCCCCGTAAAGCACATCCTACAAGAGAACTGACCAAACACACACACCTGTCCCTGACACAGCTGAGGTTTATACATAGGGATGTTTGTAGAGAAAAATGTAAACTGATGCTTGGTCTTACACTTCACCTAAAGAAACAGAAGTCAGTGAATAAAAAGGCCTAGCTATGAAAATGCTTGCTGGGGCCAGAAATGTTGCCCACACAGCCAGGTACAAAACTTCTCTGGCTGTCCCAGAAGTAATTCAAGCAAGGTATTGTGACTTCTTTGTGACTGGCACTGTCTTTGATAATGGGGGGCTGCTAATAAGGGGTGCCCTCAAAGAGCTCACTGACCCACCCCCCCAGAATGGGTACTAAGATGCTATAACCCCTCTGACACAAGGTAGGAAGTGAACAGGGCAAAAGTAGGAACAGGAGACCAGGTGCAGGCTGTCACACAGAGATGATGGTGGCATATCCAGAAAGTTGCAACTGGGCTGGAGAGCAACTGTGGAAGAATCAGGCAAGTAGATCGACAGGACTTGGGAACTTATGGAATGAGACAGAAGTGGGAAGAGTGGAAAGGAAGGAGATGAAGAGTGATTTCTGAGCTGAGCCTTGAGGATTGGCCAGTACCCCCAGGTGGAGTAAGAGGTAGAGGTGGGGTAGCAGCAAGTACAAAGCCTGAGCAAGGGCCCAGAAGAGGCTGGGCAGCCAAGTAGACTAACCACTGGGGTCAGATCATGTGTGTGCAACCAAGAGGGAAGAAATGAGGAGAAAGGTATCAGTGCTTTATTTATTCCTTGAAAATACCTTGTCATCTTGATTGAACATTCTGCTCAACTGCAAAGATTTTTTTAGAAACCTTTGGCCTAGATATTTATTATCTCTGACAGAGGCCGCAGTGTCTATGGGCCCCAGAGAGTGATGGGTAACGAGTATTAGATAACACAGCCTGCACTCCATTCAGGTAGCCAAAGAACAGAACTCTCGAAAGTAACTCTTGGGTCACAATTTATACCAGGAAGAAAAAGAAAACACACAAATGAATCTAAGTCAGATGCACTGCCTCTGCAGCTTTCTCCATTCTCTATGCACAAGGTCACAACCTTGTGTGCAGGGGAGATGGTACCAGTAAGGGGAGGGTGGCCTCTGTAACTAGGTGTATAAAATAACTGCAGCCCTCTTTCTGACAGAGAGCCGCACAAAGACAGGATGGAGCAGGGGGAAAGCATGGCCCCGGAAGTCAGTATATCAGGATCTAAATCCACCTCATACTTCTTTGGGTGGTCTTTGGGTGGTCACACTTTCTCTGCACCTCAGTTTCATTATCAGTAAAATGAGGGCAATAAGCCCCTGTGCAAACTGAAACTAGATTTAAGAGGTGGTTGCAAAACATTGTGAATATACTAAATGCCACTTAATTGTTCGCTTTAAATTGGTTAGTTTTGCGCAATGTGAATTTCACCTCAATAAAAAATAATTAAATTAAAAAAAATTTCTAAATGCCTGACAATATGTGCATGAAGGTATTTACTGCAGCGAGACTGGAATCCACCTGAATGTCTATCCATTGCATTGGTTAATCATGGTATCAACATAATCACGTGGCTAACAAAAAGGAATGAAAATTCCTACAGTCTGACACAGAAACAGTACCATACTATGTTGTGAAGAAAAAAAGTGAACCTTGCAGAATTCTTATAATAGTCAAAAGCAAAACCAAAAACCACCACAAGTCTCTTTTTCCATATGTAGAGAAAATACAGTTGACCTTTGAACAGGGGTGTTATAGGCGCCCACCCCCACCCCCACCACAGTTGAAAATCTACATATAACTTTTGACTTCCCCAAAACTTAACTATAGTCCCTCAGTATCCACAGGAGATTGGTTCTAGAACCCTTCATGGATACCAAAATCCGTGGATGCTCAAGTTAGTTATATAAGATGGCATAGAACAATGTACAGTCATGACAGCCTCCAGGTCTGCAGATTCTCAACCTCGGATCAAAAATACTGTCTTTAATCTGTGGTTAGTTGAATCTCAGAATGCAGAAACCAAGGATCTAGAAAGCCAACTGTGTGTGTGTGTGTGTGTGTGTGTGTGAACAATCTGCATGTAAGTGGACCTGAGCATTCCAAACCAGTATTGCTCAAGGGTCAACCGTAGTCTGGAAGGATATATACCACTTCCAAACTTGTTTACCTGTGGGTAACTTTTTCTTTATAGATATCTGTATAGTTATATTTTTAAAGCACCATTACTTTTGTTAAACAAAAAATTAGAACAATTTTTAAAAGGCAATAAGACAATCTCCAATGTGTTGATAAGCAAAGACATAGTAGCAATCAGCACAGCTAGTGACAGCGACAGACTCCTCAAACTGATTCCAAGGCTGAGGCACACTAGGTAAGGTACAAGATGGACCTAGGACATCTTAGGATAAGCATTATGGATGTGTTCAAAAAAACTGACAGGACAGGAGGCAACTTAAGAGGCTCCCACTGGCCCATTCTGAAACTATTTGAGAACCAAAACAAAAGAGGACAATAACGATTACAAACCATTGAAAAAAATGAGAATCCATCAGTCCATAAAGAATATAGAAACATAAAAATAAATCATTGGAGAAGGAAGGGAAGATAGACTGGTAAATGAGAAAAAAGTGTTTTACAATCATCACAGTAAAGATGGAATCTAAAACAGCAAACACCATAGTAAAGATTCAATCAGGCAGGAATGGGCAATATTTGCTAAATCTAGGGAGAAGTTTAGTGAGGAACAGAATAATATGGTCTTATAGTATGTCTCTAAAGATTCTTATGAGCTGGGAGAAAAAAGTAACTATTGCATGGTGATGGAACGTGACTAGGTGACTAGGTATGCCAGACCTCTCAATTTGTTGCCTCTTAGCCCCAAACTCACCCTTTCTTGCCACACCAAAGCCAGGACTCTGCAAAACTCCATTTCTCCTCTGCTACATAGCCAATGGGGCGGGTCTCTGAAGGGGACGGTTTATATGTTGGTCTAGCACGGGTCTCCGCAGCACTCTCCACAATGGTGGCTCTCTGTTCTTGCAGCTCAGTGGCGAGCACCTCCAGTGAGTTTATTCCGCTGCACAAGGCAGGCAGCGCATTCCACACCGCTCTT
>NW_006442512.1:180195-188284 GCF_000325575.1 Pteropus alecto
TCTTCAGAGTTTCTAAGTTCCTTCCTATCCCTTTCTTCCCATGACCCTCGGGGTGGTAGCTATTTTCTACTAAGCTGCATTAGTTTTGTCTTTTTTTTTTACTCCTTTTAGTAACAAATCTTCTACATGGTTAACAATTGTTTATATTAAATTTTTCCTGTTTACATTTCCCCTCATTGGACTCTGAATGATATACCAGGTGATCATAATTAACACCACCATGAAAGGCAGATGACATTGTGTACCTTCTGATATCATGCCCCGAGGACACATGACACAGGAAGTGTTCCAGTCACCTGGAATGCAAAACCTAATCTTACGCAATTAGATGGATAAACCCCAAATAAGCATCATTTAAAAGAGACTACGTTCTTCTAAAATGTCTATGTCATAAGTGACAAAACTATGGAAATGCTCCAGATTAAAGGAGAACAAAGAGACCTGACAACTATCCATAACACCTAATCATAGACTGGATCCAGAACTGCAGGAGAAAAAAATGCTTACAGGACATATGAGATCAATTTGAATACGAATGATAAAGTATTATACCAGTGTTAAATGTACTGAATTTGATAACTGTACTGTTGTTGTCAGATTATTTTTAGGAAATGCCCACTGAAGTACTAGGCGTAAAGGGCCATGGGATACATGCAGAAAGACAGTGCACATACAAGATCACAAATGACAAATCAAATGGGACAAAATGTTAATAGCTGAATCTAAGTAAAGGACGTTTGGGCCTTATATGTAAAATTCTATTCTTGCAACTTTAAGTTTGAAATTATTTCCAAAGAAAATAAACTTTTAAAAAAAGGCAATAGGATATAGCAGTGGTTCTCAGACTTCACTGCACTCTGGAAATACCCCAGGCCACTTTGGAGGTTTTGAGACCCAGACATCTGCCGTTCTCAAAGTTCCCCAGGTGATTCCTAAGTGCAGACAAGGGTGAGAAACACTAACACAGTGGGAGAGCGCAACCATTAAATTCAGACATAACAAGTGGCTCTTTTGCCCTCTAAAGAGTAAGTACTGGGGAGCAGGGTGTCAGGGTAATAGAGACTTCTCTTCTCAGTTCCATGTGGTATGGCAGACACTCTGAAGACGTTACGCAGGTAAGTTCAATTTGTTATGTCCCTGGCCAACATGGACAGATTTCCCATCCAGCAGCTCCCAGGCAGAGGAAAAAAGCATTTACAGGACTATGCCAGGAATTACACACAATTTAAAGCCGGCAGGAACGAGAATGATTCAATAAGCCCCAGAGTGACCATCCTCCATCTTTTTTGCTTCACTGCTACCATAATTTGGGTCTTCAGAACACAAGAGAGGAAGCTGCTCTTTCACCAGACAGGGAGGAATGAGTGAAGGAGGGGTGTTTGCAATTAGTCTATTGGACAAGTTCAAAGAATGGGCTAGAAATTGGCATACTTTCCCCAAGCACTTTCCTATTCAGAGGCTCAATTCTGTCACGCAGAAATCACTGAAGGCAACCAATATCACAGTCCAGATACTGCTCACCTCAGCTCCAACCTGTGAAAGGTAGCCACAGTTTTCAAAAACTGGAAGCGGGTAGGGGAGAAACAATGTTGGGTGGGGAAGGTGATTGTGAAAGGTCATGAGACTAAGCAAAACATTCTTGCCCAACATGCAAGAGGTACAGACAAAAGAGGTAGGGTGGGTCAATGGAACAGCAAATCTCCTAAAGTTCTCTGAAATCATGAATGTTTTAACTTCTACTCTGAACATGAGTTAGTGTTTACTCATCTTTCTCACATCTTCAACATTTTCAGGCAGGACAGACTGGCACAATATTCCAGTACCTCAAAACTGACATGTCCAAAACTGAATGTGAACTCATGCCTCTAGATGTGTCCTCACCTGCTCCCTTTCTCTGTGACTAATTGTTTCCTCAGTTGACTAAGCCAGATACCCAGGACTTATCCTAAACTTCTTTCCTTTCCTTTCTCTCTATACCACATCTAATCAATGATAAAATTCTACCATTCTCCCCCCACCCCCAAACTCCCCAAGTCTAGCCCCTCACCAACTTCAACAGCGCCCTACTCCACTCTTCAGCTCTCTCCTGAACTACCACATCTACCTCACTGAAGCCTAGTTATGCCCCCTCCAATCCATCTTTCTACTACAGGCACAGGAACATGTACAACAGATCCACTCACATCACATATGGCTGCCTCTACCTAAAAGTAAGGTCTGATCCTCCATAGGATATCATGTAAGACCCTAGAGGTCTAAGGCTCTGCCACTTCAACTTCTTTCCCAGTCTTGTATTTTAAACTCCAGGCACAATGAGTTAGTGGTAGCTCTATGCACACTCCATCCTACGTCACACTACTGCAACTCACTCCCACAAAGCCTATCCAGCATCTGGGCTCAGGCCTCTCCTCCAGGAAGTCGATCCTGACCTCTCTGGGCACCTCCCTGGGGCTTCCGTTCTTTTGTCTCTACATTACTGTACTGTATAGAAATTTTATGCTTCTGGACATGTCTGTTATACTGGAACTCCACATACCTTGAAGGCAAGGACACCATCACTGTTGCATCCCCAACGCTATGCGCATAGTAGATTCTCCATATTTGTAGGATATACTGAACTAAAAAGCATCTGGAGTTTTTGAACACCAAGGCCCTTTGAATTTGGCAACAGATGTAATTAAAACACATGCAAATCATAATGAACTGCAGATGACACCAACATTTAAAACATTACACTGTAGCTCTGGAACTGAAGTACCCCCATATAATTAAAAACTACAAGCTGAGGGGTAATACAGTTTATTGAATTAGATTTTTCTATTTACAATTGAGATCACATCTAGATACTATTTTGCTAGCCTACATGGGTACATTATTTCTAACAAGTTTAGACTTACAATAAATGGACTCAATCATACAAACACACACACACACACACACACACACACACACACACTCTCTCACACTCATTGTTTTAAAACAGTGCATACATTATACTCCTTCTATAAAGCCAACTTTGATTAAAAACAGCTAGTTTCAAAGATCAGTCTGATTTTGAAGATGAACCAAAACATACACTGTATGACTCTAAAATCTATTTTAGCCATTTTGTAGAGTTGCTATCTTATTGAACTACAGTATATATCTTTTAAAAGGACACTGACGAGGGGCATCAACTGGTGTTAACTCCTCCTCCTCCCAAAAACCTTTGGCCAGTAGTTGTTCACTGCGAAGCCTGACGGGACCCAGTGGTACTTCAGCAGCAGTCCCATTACTGCTTGGAGGTAACAGAAGCAGGCCACGTTTCCCTTTAATCCTACCACACTATGCAATTTGCAAATGGTTCTGAAACTATAACATATACCACCGTACTTAAAAACTTAGGGACATGGAAAGTCAGCTAGATTAGAGAAAAGAAAATCATAGGTTGGTAGGTAAGTATGTGGCACACGAACAGCTAAGCTGCTCTGTCCAACACCTGTGTACATGTGTTTTAACTAAATGAACTTAGGAGGCCAACAGGAGTAGACCGCTCAATTCACCTTCCAAATCAGAAGACTAAAACGCACAAGCTTGAGTTTTCAACTATGCATATGTTCCACCAGTGATGAGGAGCTCATAAGCAGGATCTCTACTTCTTCTGCACAACACGATGCATGCACACAGCATGCCCAGCAGCTGGGGGAAGAAAACAACAATGGAAAAGAAAGGCTGAAAATAGTCACACAGCAAGTGTATATTTCTTTGTTGGCAATGGAGCTGTTTCAAAGTTCAGTGATCTCAAATCATCAAAAAAGCAATAACAAGAGTAACAGAAGCAATATCTAATGAATACATTGTCTTTCTAGGAACTAAGTACTAAATTTTAGCTTCCCTCACTCACACCTAAAAACAATTTGTGAAGCTAGTAAAGAATCAAGAGGATCTCCTACTGCCACCCCCATTCTCAATCAAGAGCAGTACTGTACAAAAGAACTTACTGCAATGACGGAAACATTCTCAATCTGAGCTGTCAAATATGGTAGCTACTAGCCACTGCAACTAAGGACTTATGTTTTTGGTTTTATTTAATTTAAACTCACATATGTGGCTACTGGTGACCACATTAGACAGTAAAGGTCTAGGAAGTGGAATGATCTAGACTGTCTCACTGAGGAAATTCAATGGTGGTCTTTTCAGGTATATGGATTGGGAAAGGGAGGCTTTCTATCAACCTACAAAATTCAGTACATGGATAGCCCAAAAGCCCTGCTTACTAGTGCAAAGTACCTTAAAGATATTTTAAAAATGGATACTGTTCAAAGTTTACTATCCTAAACATGTTTAATATCTAATTCCTGAAGCAATATACTTCCATTCACTGTACAATAAAACATTCTTGGAAATGCTATAAAGTAAAACACAATTATGTTCCCAAGCAATATTAAATTGAGGAGGAAGAAAAAAAAAAAAAAACCCCAATAAGCTCAATTTACTGATTTGCTGGGAGAAAAAAAATCTCTTATCCCATCATACTTCCCTCACATTCATTCAAGTTGGTTAATGTCTACTGAAGGAGTCAGTATTCTCAAAATGGGATCTGAAATAAATGTCATTTCTTTCCCAACTTTTATTTCCATTAAGTCACCTTGTATTGATTTAAAAACAATTACGTAAGCTTAATAAAACCCTGCTCATGCTTGGGAATGAATCTGTTTAAGAACATTAAACTCTACATAATAAATTATTATAGTTCAAACCTCATCACTAAGTTTTACAGGCCCATTTCCAAAGTTTTGGCTATACTGAAATTTCACTAGTTAATGAAATTTTCCAATAATAGACTTGAAAATATTATATAAATATTTTAGCTCCAGTGTTATTTCTTGCAATGACATTTTCCCCTGCAATATTCAAGTCATGAGGACTAATTTACACTTAGCCCAAATATAACACCCAGCAACTACAAAATATGATTACTAAATACAAGTGGTGATTACAAAAACCATCAAGGATTAAAATGTTCTATGATACACTACGCAGGTGCATTATGGGGTATTGTTACACAAGGTTATTGGAACTGTACACTGGGAACACTCTTTTCTGAGAAAAATTTGGAAGTACCTATCAAAAAGTCACTCATACTCTGGCTCCTTAATTTCATGGCTACAATTTTTGCTATATACGTTGCACGTGCATAGACTATTTACTACTTGCATTTCTATAATAGCAAGACTTACATAAGTGCCTATTTATAGATAGAGCTGATAAATTATAAAGTATGCCCCTAAATGGAATACTACGTGGCTATAGCAAGTGTAATTTGTTTTTAAAAAGCAAGTTCCAAAAGTTACATACCATATGATTCCATTTATATAACATTTTGAAATGACGAAATTTTAGAAAGGGAGGACAGATTAGTGGTTGCCAGGGTAGGGGAGGCAGAGACACAGGAGAGAGGAGAGAGGTGCAGTTAAAAAAGGTCCCAGGTAGGATCCTAACGGTGTTGAAACTGTTCAGTATCTTGATTGGTGGTGGTGGATACAGGAACCCACATAGGTCATAAAATTATATAGAACTGAATACACAGATGTAGACACATGAGATCTGAATAAAACTGGTGGACTGTATCAATACCAATACCCTGATTGTGATATATTGTAGTTGTGCAAAATATTACCACTAAAGGCAACTGGGCAAGGCTCTATTTGTATTATTTCTTAAAACTGCATGTAAATATATAATTATCTCAAATTTTAAAACAGGCAAGGTACAAAATGCATCCTATAAGCTTCTATTTGCATAAGAAATATTTATGTGCTCCTGGAAGGGTATACAGGTATACTGGTAACAGTAGTTGCCTTTGTAAGAGGAATTCAGGAACTGGGGTCAAGGCTGAGAGGGAAGCTTACCTTTTACTAAATCTGTATTACTTGAAAAAAATTTTACCAAATGGGTACTTTAATTTTAAAAACTCCAAAAAGTTAACAATTAAGATTAATTTCCCCCAAAGTAAACAAAACAAAACTAAACAAAATCCCTAACCACTCAAAAATCAGCTTCCAAGCTTTGGTTTAAGTTTTTAAGGAAGAATTACTTGGAATATTTTTTAAAAGTAATCAAGCCAGTCAATTCTATCTGTAGGCCCAATCTGAAATGTTATTTACTTATGTATTTTAACTCATTTTAATAATTAGTAGTCAAGAAGCAGCAGGAGGGAAATGAAATAGCAATCTCAATCTCCTTCACACTTAGCATGTAGAACAGAAAAAAGCAACATGGCCTTGGGAAACAGTTCCCTGAAAGTTTGCTCTCTACCACTCCATCTTGAGAATATGCCAACTTTGTGAGGCTCCAAAGACTGACAATTCCCATTTTTCCCACGTTGCCTGTGCAGAGAGCCCAACTCACAGCAGATACTTAAGAGCTTACCAAATCAAAACCTAGATTTCTTTCTATTATGACCAGATCTTTCAAACATGAAATTCATAATTACTTGTTAATTTAAGAGGCTGGCTACTCTCAAAGAAGTGAAATATCTTGCTGATTAATAAGCTAACAAGATAAGGGGTATAGCTAAATTTTTAAAATCTCATTCTCCTATATTCAAAACACCCTGTTATAATAATTAACTAGTATTTATCGAGTTTTTCTTTCTTGATCATTTTGGTCCTACCCAAACCTAGATCATTTAACTAGACTACAGAAAGGGTCAGCAAATATTTCTTAAAGGGCAACATGGTCAATATTTTAGACTTTGTGAACCAAGAGACAAAATAAGTCTCTGTTACAACTACTCAGCTTTGCCACTGTAACACAAAAGCAGTAATAGACAATATATAAATGAGTGTAGTTCACAGGAAAAGAAGTGGTGAGCTAGAATTGGCCCACACATGGTCAACACCCAAACTAGAGCCTTTAACTGATAAATTAAGCTTATGAGAAAATTCCTTCTTAAAATTCACCTTTCTGCCTTAGAACTTCAATGAAATGCTTACCAGTTAATACCACGAATCACACTCAAAATCAAAGGAGACAATACTTAAGACAGTTTTGATACTCAAAGTCAAACACTACCAAAAATCATTTTTCAATCTTTAACTTATTTAAACTATATTTATATAACTCTTAGAGCTTCCCCGCTTTAGAACCTGAAGGAAAGTGCTAATGATATTTCAATGCTATCCTACTGTATATTTTATTAGCCAGCTGAACTGTCAATAACTGTCAGGTTTTATAATAGAATTTAGAAATTTAATCTTTTGAGAATCTTAATTCTTCAATTTATAATTGGAGGCAAAGTACAATGGAGCCATGGTTCAAGTTTTAGTGATGGTCATAAGTCATATTATCCTCGTTCTCCCTTATTTTCATGGCCTTTAAAGCAAAAGGAACAGGAACTGGAGAATCTCCATGTCCTTCTAGATCTAACTTTCTCTATCAGGATGGGTATACAAGCACAAGAGCTCACTGATCTTTGAATTGTTTCTACCTTTGCTAAGGTTTTCCACACCCAGGGTAAACTGGGCACATTAGATTTTGAATATCAAAAGTTTAGAACGTTTATAGGTACTCTTTAAAAAAAGAGAAAACATAAGGGGAACTTTTATTATTTTAAATGAATGGGTTTTCCTTAGAACCAGTTTTTAAATTTTCAAAGCTTCTAGAGGTTTGAGTCTGAATCCCCGACTCAGTTTTGCTGAACTGAAAACATCAAATCTTTATCAACTATGACATAAGTCAGGATGATTTAAATATAAAATGCATATGAGAATGCATGCTTAAGAGAGTTGTTAGAACATTTATTAGCCCCCACTAAAAAAGTTAAAGAAGAAATACCTGGCTGGTTAATAAGCTTAACTAGATGATGGAACATAGCTAAAGGGACAACTTTCATCAGTCTTCTACATATGTATTACATATTTCATGATCAAAACCACCATACAGTTCCAAAGTTTTCTTTGCTACATGCTAATATGTGCAGCTTTATTACCATACAGAAAATCATTAAGAATGCACAGATCAAGATTTTACTTGGGAAAAGCTTTCATGTTTCATTATTTTTAACAAAATGAATGTGTCTGCATAATCAAAATATGAAATACATTCC